>NC_136423.1:59902500-60502500 GCF_052625555.1 Lactuca saligna | reverse complement strand
TGTCTAATTGAATACATATATGTGTGATTATATGTTAACTATGATCATTGGGTGTGAACAAGTCTTCACTTGTCACCTAGCAATCCTACATCTTTCAGTTCATCAAAACCACCATCTACAGGTGACTTCATACTCCTTAATCAATGTTTTCAATGATTTTAAATGCTTTAATGGGGGGGGGGGAATACAAGTAGAACACAACATGTTAATGAATCAATCACATGTGATTTATAATTGTGTTTTCATCCAGCTGATCTCACTTACTACAAAATGTGATGCATGAAATGGTTTTCAATCTTAAAATACTTTGTTATCAGATGTATTAATTTTGAAATGTTTATTAAAATGACATCAAGCCATTGTTATTTAGTGTTCAAAACTCTTAAATGTCTTACAAAACCATTTTCATCTTCCTGATCAAAACTATATCTATACACTTATGTTATTAGGTATATGTATTGATATGATAACTTTCATCCTTCATTCAGTTCCCACACTCTTGTGTAGCAAGGGTGTATAAACCTTGTTTGACATCAATTACCTTCTAGTAAACTATTATAGGGATAGTTAGGAGATACAAAACATTATTCCCATTACAAGGAATCACACCAGAGTCAGTTCATTCATGAATCTATACTAAATGCTATATGAAGAGATACACTTACATGGATACACTTACATGAATACTTGTACCTAGATACTATATGATGAGATACTATTACATATAATACGTGTAGTTTAGTTCTGTCTATCCTAGTACAAAAGGATACTATACGGGACTAACCATTCCGACACCCACCTGTTAGCAACAGAGGTAATGAACATCTACGGATGCCTATGGTTAATACTTATACTAGGGGTACCTTTACGGGACTAACCATTCCTACACCTTACTGTTAGCTACAGAGGATAATGAACATCTACGGACGTTCAAGGTTAATACTTTTCAACAGTCACGATGTCGTGTTTATCCTAATACAAAAGGATAATACTTATATGGCTATATTTGTTGGGTTTTGAGCAATCTAACAGACTAACACTTCCTAAGTGTGAATGCAACCCTAATAAACCTTGGATCTATGTTTGTCTAAATACATGCAAAATAATAATTTTCCAAGGTTCATAACCTATCTAACATGGCATGGGTACTTTTAAACATAAAAGAATTAGATGAGATTACATACCTTTTTGATGAGTTTGATTCTTAAGGAGTTTGAGGGCCAAGCACCAATAGTGTGAATGCCTCAAATGGAATCACAAATCACCACAAACTCTTGGAAAACTTTGAGAGAGTGTATACACACTACAATTTTCGGCCACACACAAGCACACACACTAGTGGCTATTTCATGCAACATAAGCATGCTTATATAGTGTACATGATTAGGGTGAAACCCTAATAACCCATGACCTTTCCTTTTCCAAGGATCCATGGGTTAAAAGCTCCATGGATCATCCATGGACTTCCATACAAGCCTATCCCATTAACCAATGGGTGTTAGCCCACACCATATAAAATCAATAGCCCACAATCTAATTAGTCTTCCTTTTAATCGCAAAATTAATTCATAATTAATTTAAGACTAAGACTAATTAAATAACATGACTTCATATTAATATATTATAACTTATAATATACTAATAATAATATGTGTATAACTCTCATAAAATTATCCATAAATAGTTTGGATGAAATGTAACCCAAATGGACCATGCCGGTCGGGTCAAGTATATACCAAATAAGTTATGGACTTAGACACCTTATCCAACAAACTCCCACTTGGATAAGTCTAATAACTGTATTTGCCTATTACTTCAGGAACCAACCAGCAATCGTAGCTCTCGAAAACTTTGTTGAACTATGAAGCACCATTTTAAGATAAGTGATCATACAATCCTCTGTTCTTATCATATCAGTCGGACAAACACATGGAACTATGTCTTGCTTATTGTCTGGCAGTTGTTTCTCGATTTCAGATTTGTTTGACAAAGAACTCAACTGAACACATCAATTTAGTTCTGATCGGGCCCGGTACATGGGTCAATACAAAATCATCAAGGGGCCCAGATATCGCTACTATTTGTAGAAGGAACAGATAAACTTCGACTCATATACTTGTTCTAATACTTGTTGAATTGTACACAAAGGCACATTTTATAACATCAAGTTACTGATGCGTTTACATGCAATCAATGCACAACCAACTCATATCTCTAGGTTTGAAGATTTATATGATATTACCGTCTCACGATCACTCGAGATAAATTCCATGAAGTGATACAAGTGAGCGTGGGTTTATTCCAATACTCATAACTTATGAGTACTCATGAATGTTGTAGCAACCATTGCCATGTCTAAACACCTTTAGCCATCTACAAACCTAATTCATGACAATCTTGATTCATACCTACCTCCGACGTATGACCGATTGTGGAGGTTTGAATAAATTAATTATTCTGGAAGCTAAAACATGCAAAGCTGAAACAATTGTAAATAATTGACAATGATAGCGACTCCTTACTCATAAATAAATCACAATTTTATTCATCATCAAATGTCGATTACATTTTACAAGTTTCAGAGAATCTATCTAATCTGTAAAACTAATATCGTCCCTTAGCTCGATGTGCCTCGCATGCTGAATATGCTTAGCCCTCGTCAGTCCCTTTGTAAGGGGATCCGCAGGGTTCTCATCTGACGATATCCTCTTTGCCACGAGGAGTCCTTCTTTTACCTTGTGTCTTATGAAGTGATATTTTCTGTCAATGTGTCGGGATCTCCCATGATCTCTCGGTTCTTTAGCTAAAGCAACCGCACTATTGTTGTCACAGAAAATTTCCATAGGCTCCTTAATAGCTAGTACAACTCCAAGGTCTCCGATGAAGTTCTTCAGCCATATCGCCTCCTTCGCTGCATCACTCGCTGCTATCTACTCTGATTCACATGTCGAATCAGCCACCGTCTCCTGCTTGGAACTCTTCCAAGAGATTGCCCCTCCATTTAAGGTAAAGACCCAGCCCGACTGAGAGCGAAAATTATCTGTATCAGTCTGAAAACTAGCATCACTATACCCTAATAGTCTCAAGTCATCACTCCCACCAAGGGTAAGGATCCAATCCTTAGTCCTCCGCAGGTAATTGATAATGTTCTTTACCGCAGTCCAATGAGCTTTACCAGGATTCCCCTGATACCTGCTGACCATGCTCAAAGCAAAGGCCACATCAGGGCGGGTACAAGTCATAGCATACATGATCAAGCCAACAGCGGAAGCATACGGTAATTGGCTCATCTCAGCTATCTCTGCTTCTTTACTCGGACTTTGAGTTTTACTCAGCTTGGTGTTGCTTTGTATCGGTAAATCTCCTTTCTTGGAATTCTGCATGTTGAACCTTTTCAACACCTTATCCAAGTAGGTACTTTGACTAAGTCCAATTAGTCTTTTACTCCTTTCTCTTAATATCCTTATCCCTAGGATATAGGCAGCTGCCCCTAGGTCCTTCATAGCAAAGCACTTCCCAAGCCAGGACTTAACATCCTGCAAGGTTGGGATGTCATTTCCTATAAGTAGTATGTCATCCACATACAGTACCAAGAAGCTAACTATACTCCCACTAGCTCTGACATACACGCAAGACTCATCTTCACTTCTCGAGAAGCCAAACTCTTTGACCTTCTCATCGAAGCAAAGATTCCAGCTACGAGATGCTTGTTTTAATCCATAAATGGATTTCTCAAGCTTGCATACTCTATTAGGGTACTCTGCACTGACAAAAACCTCTGGCTGATTCATGTACACATCCTTAGCCAACTTTCCATTAAGAAAAAGTGGTTTTGACATCCATTTGCCATATTTCATAATCATGAAATGCAACAATGGCTAGCATAGCCGTAATAGACTTAATCTTTGCTACCAGCGAGAAGGTTTCTTCATAATCAATACCCTAAGTCTGAGTAAAACCCTTCGCAACCAGTCAAGCCTTATAAGTATGCACTTTTCCTTCCATGTCGGTCTTCTTCTTGAAGATCCATTTGAACCCGACTGTTTTACGGCCTGGTACATGGTCAACCAAGTTCCAAACTTGATAGTCATACATGGACTCTATCTCGCTGTCCACAGCCTCCTTCCATTTAGCAGACTCCGGGCCTGCCATGGCTTCCTTAACACTGCTAGGTTCATCCAAATTTACCAGTGTACTATCACTGATAAATGTATCACCTTCCGTAGTAATATGAAAACCATAATAAAACGCAGGTGTGTTCCTAACCCGTGTGGAACGGCTCGGAGGTACAGACTCGTTAGCTGGATCAACAAGAGTTTCCTCCTCAGGTTGATTGCTAGTGCCTGAGATTCCTTCACCAATTGACTCTTGAATTTCTTCAAGATCAATTTGCCTCCCACTGTCTCCTTGTCTTATAAATTCTCTCTCACGAAAGACCCCTCTTCGTGCTATAAAGATCACATTCTCACTGGGTCTGTAGAAGAGGTAACCGAAGGATTTCTGTGGGTAGCCGATGAAAATACACCTTTCACTTCGGGGTTCAAGCTTATCATGAGTTTGACGCCTCACGAAAGCTTCGCAAACCCAAATTTTGATGTTATCCAAATTGGGAACCTTCCCAGTCCACATCTCATGAGGTGTTTTGGTAACCTTCTTTGTAGGGACTAGATTAAGGATATGGGCGGCAGTCTCTAAGGCATACCCCCAAAAGAGATTGGTAGCGAAACTCGACTCATCATGGAGTGAACCATGTCTAACAAGGTTCGATTACGCCTCTCAGCTACACCATTTAGCTTTGGTGTCCTGGGAGGAGTCAATTGTGAGACAATCCCACACTCCTTAAGATAGTCAAGGAACTCGGTACTAAGATACTCACCACCTCGATCGGATCGAAGCATCTTAATGTTCCTGCCCAATTGATTTTCTACTTCCTGTTTGAATTCCTTAAACCTTTCAAAGGTTTTTGACTTATGTTTGATTAAGTAGACATATCCATATCTATTAAAATCATCAATAAAAGTCACATAATACCGATTAGCATCTCTTGTGGCGGTTTTGAATGGTCCACATACATCAGTATGTATTAGGTCCAACAAACCCTCACCCCTTTCACAAGTTCTAGTGAAGGGTGATTTTGTCATCTTTCCAAGTAGACAAGATTCACAACTATCATCCGATTTAAGGTCAAATGATTCCAAGACTCCACTCTTTTGGAGTTGGCCTATGTGTTTCTTGTTTACATGTCCGAGACGACAATGCCACAATGATGCTTTATCTAGGCTAGTAGAAGAATCAATATACAACACATTATTTCCTAAGTTGTCTATAATCGACACAGTTTCATACACACCATCACAAGGTAATGCTTTAAAATAAAACACATTTTTAAAGAAAGCATTAATACCACCACATTCATTATCAAACGAAAAGGTAAAACCTTGTTTGTATAAAGCATGAAAGGAAATAATATTCCTCGCCATTTCAGACGAGTACACACATTTATTCAAATCTAATTTTAACCCATTATTCAGCAACAAAGTATAAACTCCAATCTTGGAAACTGGTGAAGCCTTCCTATTCCCCATGATCAAGTTTATCTTCCCGTGATCCACATCCTCACTTCTTCTTAGGCTCTACAAATCAGAACATATGTGAATACCACATCCTGTATCAAGCACCCAAGAGTTAGAATATGGTGAGTTATCAGACAATATTGTGTAAATACCTGCATCGGTGGGTTTCACTTTCCCATCTTTCAGATCCTGCAAGTATTTAGAGCAGTTTCGCTTCCAGTGCCCCTTGTCCTGGCAATAGTAGCAATCAGCATCATTCGGAATGGCAGAAGGAGTGGCAGAACTGCTCTTGGTCCTTGATGAGGAGCCTTCAAGAGACTTTCCCTTGGTACCCTTCGAAAGGTGCTTCTTCTTTTTCCCTTTGCCTTGCCCGATAGCCAAAACAGGCGTAGATATTGGAGTAGGAGTAGTAGAGGTAACAACCGACTTGCCCTTAAGACCGGTTTCAGCAGTCTTCAAGAGTCCTTGAAGCTTGCTAAGGGTAACTTCCTCCTTGTTCATATGATATGTCATACGAAAATGGTCATAACAAGAAGGTAAGGAGTGCAAAATGATGTTAATTGCCAACTCCTCAGGGAAGTTTACATTCAGCTTCAGCAAACGGTCTACATACCTTTGCATCTTTTGCATGTGGGCCGTGACGGATTCACCGTCCTTCATACGTGTTGTTATCATGGAGGAGATTATTTCATACATCTTTTGACGAGCACTCTAATGGTACCTTTCCATTAGGTCTTGGTGCATCTCAAAAGGGTAGAAGTCCTCATAGGACTTTTGGAGCTCAGTTGTCATCATGGCCATCATGATACATGCCACCTTAGTAGCATCTCTCTCATGTGTCCTGAATTCAGCGATCTCCTCAGGAGTAGAAGTAGACTCATCAAGCTCTTTTAACTCCTTATCGAGGACATATTCCTTGTCCTCACAACGAGTTACCATCCTGATGTTCCTTATCCAATCCATGAAGTTGGAACCATCAAAGATGAGTCTCCCACAAAGATTCATGAGAGAGAAAGAACCAGTTGGGTTAGAGCCCGAAGCATTGTTGTTGGAAGACATCTGAAAGAAGCAAGTAAGTTTAGATTAGATATATAGAGTCCTTAATAAGACACCCAAATGTAATATTAAGGCTAGGATCCAATCACAATATATTATACTTAGAAGAGGGATGCCGTAATCTAAGTAATAATATATTTGAAAGGTAGGTGAATGATGATTCACCAATTTCCACCATGAAAACGAAATGATTAATTAGGTTTTAATTGGATTTGAAATTACTAGATTCTTTTGAGATTCATTGAACTTTACAATGGCATGTTTCAATCTCGATTGTGCCCTTCAAGTTTTGTGACTGGGATGCCGAGGATCACAAAACAAGGTGTGAATAACCATGCTAATTCACTTGGTACCCTTAATATTATCACCTAATCAATGTGCCGGTTAACCACACATGCTCCATTGATCTATGACAAACATTAAGTCACCCTTCGTGATCCTTACTAGTCCAGTTTAGTGTGCCAGTTAACCACACACGCTCCACCAACAACTTGGTAAGGTACAAAGTGTGAATTCCATGGATTAGCACCATGTTCACATTTTTCCTAAAGTAACTAAGGTTGTGAATTAAATAAAAGATTTAGTTACTTTATAATATTCATCATACTTAATGAGAATTTATAAGTCTTTGTATTACACGTTCGGCTAACGACCCTCCACCAGTCAAGCAAGCGGTGGGTGAGAGTATACACCCATTAAGTCGCCATTTTATAGGCAACAACCTTATACCCACCTTATAGACTGGCTTCGCGAATGAGGCCTACTAACGGTAAAACGACTTGTTCTTATACATACATACATATATATATATATATATATATATATATATATATATATATATATATATATATATATATATATATATATATATATAATTAACCATTAATGTTATAAATAGTATAAGTGTTGAATTTTAACTTTTAAAATTCTAAGTGTTGGAATTAAAGTTTATTAAAGTGTGTGAAACTTTTCCAAATTCCAAAACTTGAGGACAAGTTTTGTAACTCTTCAAAACTTTTCATTTCATAACTTATGAATTAAAGGTTCATAAAATGAAGACTCTTCATTTTATGTAACTTATGTGTTTTTAATGTGTGTTAAAGAAATGTGACCTTTGGATATCCATAACTTGAGGACAAATTATGGACTCCATTAAAACACATAAACGATCAAGAATTAATCCTAAACAATTCAGCAAATAATTCCTATCATCTTCTAAATTCGTAAGAACATGAACATGATTATCAAAGTTTCAAAATTTTATATGAACACATACAAAGCATGAAATTTTGATATATGCTATTGTAGATAGATTAGAAAAACCATTACACCAACCAAACTAAGTTTTTAAACATCAAAACAGTTTGGGGTAAAGTTTCTAGTCCATTTCCAGCAACAAAAGTCGAAAATCTGCATTCTGAACCTTCTCTCGCCGAGTGCACGAATATACTCACCCAGTAGGTTGAACTTTACCTTGGACTCGTCGAGTCCCCCCATGGACTCGGCGAGTCCATCATGCAAACAACAAAGATTTCGACTTTTTTCACTATTTTGCATCAAGTATCAAACAAGCAAGCCTAGGCTCTGATACCACTGTTGGGTTTTGAGTAATCTAACACTTCCTAAGTGTGCATGCAACCCTAATAAACCTTGGATCTATGTTTGTCTAAATACATGCAAAATAATAATTTTCCAAGGTTGATAACCTATCTAACATGGCATGGGGTACTTTTAAACATAAAAGAATTAGATGACATTGCATACCTTTTTGATGAGTTTGATTCTTAAGGAGTTTGAGGGCCAAGCAGCAATAGTGTGAATGCCTCAAATGGAATCACAAATCACCACAAACTCTTGGAAAACTTTGAGAGAGTGTATACACACTACAATTTTCGGCCACACACAAGCACACACACTAGTGGCTATTTCATGCAACATAAGCATGCTTATATAGTGTACATGATTAGGGTAAAACCCTAATAACCCATGACCTTTCCTTTTCCAAGGATCCATGGGATAAAAGCTCCATGGATCATCCATGGACTTCCATACAAGCCTAGCCCATTAACAAATGCGTGTTAGCCCGCACCATATAAAATCAATAGCCCACAATCTAATTAGTCTTCCTTTTAATCTCTAAATTAATTCATAATTAATTTAAGACTAAGACTAATGAAACAACATGACTTCATATTAATATATTATAACTTATAATATATTAATAATAATATGTGTATAACTCTTATAAAGTTATCCATAAATAGCTTGGATGAAATGCAACCCAAATGGACCATGCCGGTCAGGTCAAGTATATACCAAATAAGTTATGGACATAGACACCTTATCCAACAATATTTTCCCTATTACCTTTATTTTTTTAATACATTCACATAAACAATGAGGTAGATGATATATTGTTAATAGTAGTCACACAGGGGAAAAACCATCTTTGTTACTTTCAAAACATTCAAGTCTTGGTAGAAGACTACTTTTATACTAGTTGGAAATATGGGATTTTCTAGGGTTTTCATACTTATATCAAATGTTCATTATAAGATTTACATGGCATTCATAACAGCTTTCCAAAATAGAGTAATGACACTTAAATACTTATGAATTCACTAACTTTATGCTGATACTCGCTTTCAAAATAACTTGTATTCTCAGGTCACCAGTAGACAGGTACGATGAGCAGGTTTTGAGAAGACGGAGCATAGACAAGACTCTTTTTTTATTTTGATTACATATTTTGGTGTCTTATTACTATTAAAGAACACACATGTATTAAAACTTTACTTTTAATGAAATGGATGATGTCGTTGCTTGTTTACTACTTTACACTATTATGATACTTCACATGACGTCCTCCACCCCTAAACGTTTGTGCCGTTCTTGGTTTTGGGGTGTGACAACTTGTTTGTTACATACACGAAGGGGCAAAGATGGACCAGGAGATTGCCTCAGCTATTCACAAACGACCTACAATGAAAGTTATGAGCAAGGTTGGCAATGTCAACACTATGATCAAGGGAAAGATTGATACGGTTTACCAAACTCTTATGTTCCTCAGAGGCGAAGGTCAGAAATGTTGGTTCGCTCTTGTTGACAAACACCACTTCCCAACATCATGCCTGGAGCATATCTTAGAAATCATCGCGAGGTGTGATCAAAACAGTGTTGCTGATAAGAAATTATTCACTTACATGTTGAGGTGGTACTTACAGTTTCGAAAGACACTTCTTGCAATAATTCCTCGTTTGTTCAAAGTTATAAAGACAGTGAAGCCCACACAGAATAAAGGATCTCTCGCCTCATTTGACGCAAAGGGGGAGATTGTTGGGGTTAATAGATTGTGTAATGGGCTCGGTCCTTAGCCTAATTTTGATTGCCGATATTGGGCCTGTCCAACTGTGCATGTTTTCTACTAGGGTTTAGTATATAAATTGCATGCAAGCAGTCTTAGAGGGTATCGTTTTCATCATTTTATTTTCTCTGCGTTTTGTAAACCCTAGCTCACCTCTACAACGGAAGTTCTTTGTCAAGCTCTACTGAGGCGTGACTTTATTTTGAATCATAAGCATACATTTGATTCCATCCTGGGTTTACATTGATACTGTTTTTGACTTGTTCGATTTATATAATCATACCTGTGAAATATCTAATCTGTAACATCCCAAAAATACAGTCCAAAATTTTCATTTTTAAATATGTCATGATAAAACCAACATTGCAATAAAACATATGTAATATCATGTCATGTCAAAACCATAGTAGAAATAATCGAACGTATTATCATAAAATAATATCATAGTGTAATCCCAAAGATCTCATGTGCGGAAAACCATAGTGTGATGCGCTGCGATCAAGCCGACTCCTTTCCTTTAGACACGAAGTACCTGAAACCAAAACTGAAAACCGTAGGCACAAAGCTTAGTGAGTTCCCCCATCATACCTCATACCACATAATCATATAACATACATATACTGTCAGTCATATCTGGGTGCCCGACCTACCCCTTCGGTCCTCTCGATCGGATACTGTCTAGAATATCTGGGTGTTAGCCTCCCCTTCGGTCCTCTCGACCGGATACTCCTAGCATACCTGGGTGCTGGGCTCCCTTTGGTCCTCTCGACAGGATACTGCCTAGCATATATGGGTGCTGGCCTACCCCTTCGTTCCTGTCGACCGGTAAGTGAGGACTATTTCACCCCTACTACTACCACATAATATCATATCACATATATCATAATCTGTCTAGCATATTTGGGTACTAATCTACCCCTTCGGCCCTATCGACCGGTAACAAGGGACTATTTCACCCCCTACTACCACTATCACATAACATCATATCATGCTAATACATAAACATAACATGTAGTAGCAAACATAGACAATTATGACAAAGACAATCATCTAACAACACCTCCTACTGGTGGGCTGGCATTGTGGCCGTAGACCCACCGCTACTGGAAGGTAACTCACCTCACACTGCTGAAGTCCCGAAGACACCATCCCACACTTGCTGAAATCCCGCAGACTCAACCCCAGCTGCTGGATGATAGATTCCCGATCTGTCAATATCAAAACATCACCCAATTAATAATTGGGCCCCACTATATATGTGACATCCCCAAAATCACGGCCAGAAAAGACCGGTTTTGTTTATTCTTTATTTCAAAATCAGAGTTATATTTTAATAAAAGGGTTGCGGAATTTGTCCTAAAACAATAATATGATAAAGATTTATCAAAATCATTTCCTTAGAAATGTATTTCATTAAAAGACTTGGGATGTCATTTTCTATACAGTACAGAAGTATAAACAATACAGTATAAGCCTTACTACATTATTTGATATCTACTGGCCTATATCCATAATCCCTCATCCAAAACATCACATCTATGCTCATGCGCCACTACCTATAATACATAAAACTGAATGGGTCAGGCTTGGGAGCCTGGTGAGCACATAGGAGTTTCAACCCACAATAAATAAGTTTATTAATTTCATCAATCAATAATAACCCGATTACCCGTTCCCGTTATCCTCACATTACGTCCCTAAACACCTATCATAAGGGACCTATCTTAAGGATCATCATCGGGATGGACACTACCGATAAGGGGATTCCTCAGCAATAAATGTCCTAAAGGCAACCATGTGGGGGGTGGAGTACACCGGTGAACACATCGTTCACAACAACTGCAGGTTGCGAGCCTGCCAGCGTTCCACTAGACTGCTTAGAAGAGCCCGTGGTCGTCATCTATACTCTGGTAGATGACTGGATCAACAACAACAACAACATTGAGACCTCTCATCATTTTATCACACATCGTCTTATTACATCTACCCATGTTTTACCCCAGCATTTTTGTAGATATAAAATACATATACAGTTTAAATCATTTAAAACTTGTATAAAAAAACATTCATCCAGCATATATAACAAGTATACAGATAATATGCACACATAGCACGTAATATATAAAATACTTCATATCTATGTGTAAGATGAAAGTAACTATGCACTCACTTGAAAAGGTGGTGATTCCGAACTTAGACAGCGCTTCGCTTCTTAAAAAGAATTTTCTTCGACAAAACCTAGTATTATTACCACTAGAGTTTAGTATATTATTCGTCGAGACTAATTAATAGTCTAGCTATTATTAGTACTATATAAGCGTTAAAAATACTTATATAACCCATAATAATAGCCCAAGTATTTATTATAAGTTCCTAATAACGTTACTATAATTAAATAAAAGCTATATTAAAAATAGTGTAGACGTAGCTCACTTACATCGGGTTTTATAGAAAACCGGGCTTTGCTTGGAGCAGCGTTCCCCAGCCGAAAAGCTCTTCTTCTCGGAGTCTTCGAGCACTTCGGGGCTTCCGCCTCGTGCTAGGGAGGTTCCCTAGGCTTTTCGGGGGATTTCGGGGCTAGAGAGAGGTTCTAGAGAGAGAGAGATTAAAGAGAAGAAAGAATGGGAAAGGTGTGAAGAAAATGAGGGTGGAGGAGGTGGTATTTATAGGGTGAAATGTGGCTAAACTTGGTGCCACATGTCACCATCTGGTGGCAAGCCTTGGGGAGAAAGCAATGGCCAAGATTGTGCCACATCACCCATTTTCGCACAGCACACTTCCGACTTCTAAAATCCGTAACTTTCACATACAACCTCCGTTTTTTACGTTCTTTCTATCCACGCGTAGGTAATAATAAGATCTACAACTCTCATTTTGACTCCGTTGACTAATTCTCGATCGATCTTAAATTTAACAGTACAAAGAGATTATACTGTTAAACGTCCGCGTAAAATTCATAACTTCTACATACGAACTCTGTTTTTGTCTGTCTTGTTACCGTTGTTTTCCTATTAGTGAGATCTTCAACTCTTATTTAGGTTGCGTAAGCCAAAAACCGCTCGAACTAAAATTCGAGTTTCGGGCCGTGCACTGTTAAGCCGAATCTTAGAAAAATCATAACTTCCTCATACGAAGTCACATTTGGGCGTTCTTTTTATGGATGTTCTCGGTTTAGTATATACTACAACTTTGATTTAGATCAATAAGGCTAAAAATCCTTTCATCATAAATTCACTATTTATAACTCGGATGTTCTTGGTTTAGCATATACTACAACTTTGATGTTCTCTTTTTATGGATGGTCTCCCGGTGTCGTGCCGGTTTTGCCGTAAAACTTCGGCGAGCCATAACTTCTTCGATATAACTCAGATTTTGGCATTCTCTTTATCCCTAGAATCTTTTTTTCGACCACTACAACTTTATATAAAGATATCGGGCATATCACATACTTTAATTTTGATGCTTATTTTTATTCTTTATTAATTATACATTTATAATTAAATAATAAGTGCATAAATACACATAATTTACATAATACTCAAATATTTCATCTTTATTACTTCAAAAAGAGTTACAAGAGTTGACCTAGAATATTACATTGACAAATATGCTTAGCCCTGAAACCCGGGCGTTACAATTCTCTCCCCTTAGGATGATTACGTCCCGGAATCATGCATCAGCAAACAGATGTGGATAGCGACTCATCATGTCATCCTCTATTTCCCAAGTGAGATTCAGCCCATTCGAATGTTTCCATCGGACTAGCACTAAGTCAACCATCTTGCGTCGTAACTTTTTCATCTTACGGTCAACAATTACCTCGAGCTCTTCGATCAACCTTTCATTCTCATCTATCCTTAACTCTGAGATTGTAATTATGTCGGGAACATCTCTCGTGAATTTCCTCAAATAACACACATGGAAGGTGTTATGAATACCATTGAGTTGTTCGGGTAATTCGAGCTTGTAAGCTTGGTTCCCTATCTTCTGAAGAACTTTGAACGGTCCAATAAACCTTGGACTCAACTTTCCTCATTTTCAGAATCTTATAAGTCCCTTCCACGGTGAGACTTTAAGCAAAACGGAATCCCCAACTTCGAAAGTCATTGGTCATCTTTTCTTGTCGGCATAGCTCTTCTGACGATCCTGAGCTGCTAAAATCATTTCCCTAGTCACTTTCAACTTCTCAGCAGTCTCATGGACTATCTCGGGGCCCATAAACTGCTTCTCTCCAGCTTCAAGCCAACAAGACGGCGTACGAAACTTCTGTCCATACAAGGCTTGATAAGGTGCCATCTTGATGCTCGAGTGGAAACTATTGTTGTAGGAAAATTCTACCAGAGGTAAGTGCTTGTCCCAATTCCCATGGAATTCGAGGGTACATGCTCTCAACATATCTTCTAGTGTTTGAATCATTCTTTCACTCTGGCCATCGGTTTGCGGATGGTAAGCAGTACTCAAACACAACTTTGTACCTAACTCCTCTTGTAGACTTCACCAAAACCTCGATGTGAAATGACTATCACGATCTAATACAATCGTAAGAGGAACACCGTGAAGTCTTACAATTTCCTTCACGTAAGCATTTGCGAGCTTATCCATAGACCACTTCTCGTTGGCTGCTATGAAGTGTGCACTCTTGGTGAAACGATCCACGACTACCCAAATCATGTCATGACCGTTCTTCGTTCTGGGCAGTTTAATCACAAAATCCATGGTGATGTCTTCCCATTTACCCATAGGTACAGGTAAAGGTTCTAAACTCCCATACGGTTTCTGATGTTGTGCCTTAACCCTCGCACATGTTACGCATTCGGCCACATACTTCGCAACATCGAGCTTCATTGTCGGCCACCAGTAGTAGGGTTTTAGGTCCCTATACATTTTAGTGCTACCGGGATGAATTGAGTACATGGTCTTATGTGCTTCTTCCATCAGAAGATCTCTTATTCCTCCCGTCTTAGGTACCCAAATTTGATCTTGGAATACCTTCAGTCCTCGACTGTTTGTACCGAACACTAACGTTCTTCCCAAACGTTCTTCCTTTCGGTCATTCTTCTCTAAAGCTTCTTCTTGGGCTTTCCTGATACTTTCCACAATTGTCGAGACGACTTCAATTCTTAATGCTCTTGGCCTTTTCCTTTCAAGATTGACTTTGCGACTGAGAGCATCAGCAACAATATTTGCTTTACCTGGGTGGTAAAGTATCTCACAGTCGTAGTCCTTGAGAAGTTCTAGCCAGCGTCGTTGCCTCATGTTCAACTCCTTCTGATTAAAGAGATACTGGAAACTCTTATAATCAGTGAAGAGCTTGCACTTCGTTCCGTAGAGGTAATGCCTCCATATCTTTAAGGAAAATACTACCGCTGCCAACTCCAGATCATGAGTGGGGTAGTTCTTTTCGTGCTCTTTCAATTGCCGAGATGCGTATGCTATCACCTTTTCTCTTTGGGTCAGAACACAACCCAACCCGACTCCAGAATCATCACTATAAACCACGAAGTCTTCAACTCCATCGGGTAGAGAAAGTATCGGTGCTTCACATAATTTCTTCTTTAGCTTCTCGAATGCCTCATCGTGTTTCTCACTCCACGTATACGTAGCTCCTTTATGGGTTAACGCTGTTAGTGGAGCAGCTATCGAAGAAAAACCTTGGATAAATCATCGATAATATCCGGCTAATCCTAGAAAGCTTCGAATCTCCGTGGGACTCTTTGGACGTTCCCACTTTATTAAAGCTTCGATTTTTGCTGGGTCAACTATTATTCCCTCCTGGTTAACAACATGACCCAAGAACTGGACTTCTCGGATCCAAAAATCACATTTGGAGAACTTAGCATAAAGCTTCTCCTTCCTTAACACTTCCAACACTTCCCGTAGATGCTTGCCATGTTCCCCTTGGCTTTTCGAGTAGATCATAATGTCGTCGATGAACACTATCTCAGATTTATCAAGGAATGGTTTACAAACCCTGTTCATCAAATCCATGAATGCTGCAGGAGCATTGGTTAGTCCAAACGACATATCCAAGAACTTGTAGTGTCCATATCGAGTTCTGAAGGCAGTCTTCTCAATATCCTGTTCCCTCACCTTCAGCTGATGATATCCCGACCTAAGATCGATCTTTGAGAAGTAGCTCGAACCTTGCAGCTGATCGAATAGGTCGTCAATTCTCGGCAATTGATACTTGTTCTTCACCGTTTCCTTATTCAGCTCTCGGTATTCTATACAAATTCTCATACTTCCATCCTTCTTCTTCACGAATAACACCGGAGCTCCCCAGGGTGATGAACTAGGTCGGATGAAACCATTTTCCAACAGCTCCTGAAGTTGGGTCATGAGCTCCTTCATCTCCGTCGGTGCTAATCGGTAAGGTCCCTTTGCTATCGGTGTTGTTCCTGGTTACAAGTCTATACGAAAGTCCACTTGCCTATCAAGTGGTAATCTGGGAATATCTTTGGGAAAGACTTCTGGATAATCACACACAAGCGGTATATTCTGCACCTCTTTCTTCTCCTTCTTAGCATCGATTACGAATGCCAAGTATGATGCACATCCTTTGGACAAACATTTCCTGGCTTTCATCAGGGAGATGATTCCAGAATTCACTCTACGTTTGTCCCCGTACACCATAAATGATTCCTTTCTGGGTGGGTTTATCCCAACTATCTTCTTTCGGCATAATATCTCGGCATCGTTGGCGCTAAGCCAATCCATACCCAGAACGATGTCGAAACTGTTTAACTCTATGGGTAACAGTTCTTCGTGAAATTCGTTTCCGTTTAGGTTAATGACGATGTTCCTAATATGATTACTAACAGGTACGAATTTGCCACTGGCAACTTCTACAATCAGGGCATCATCAAGTTTTTCTACAGGTAATGCTAATTTCCCACTAAATTTATGCGACACAAAGGAGTAGTTCGCTCAGGAATCAAATAGTATATTTGCAGGAAACCATTTACAAGAAAGGTACCTGAAGCGACGTCTGCTGCCTCCTTCGTAGCCTTGAGCGTCATTTAGAAGGCTCTTGCCTTCGGCTTCGGTGGTATGTTGGGTCTTCCAGTCTCCTTCTTCTTCGGGCAATCACTTGAAATGTGCCCCTCCTCGTTGCACTCATAACAGACCTTCTTAGTGAATGTGCATTCGTTGGCATAGTGCCCAGGCTTTCCACATCTGAAACAAGTGACCCCTCCGTCACACTTCCCAGAGTGCTTTTTCTTGCACTTGTCACACCACTTCGCTTCTGATCCTCCTCCTCTCGAACCAGACTTCGAGAATCTACCTTTCTTACCGGACCTCGAGGATCCATCAAATTTCATTTTCTCTCCTACTTCTGCTCTCTCCAGACCCTTTTCTCATATCTGGGTCTCCACATTCTTAGCAGCCTAGATGGCGACTTTCAGTGTGGTAGTTTGCTTGACCATTGGACCGAAGTCCACTGGTAATCCGAGGGCAAATTTGTTAACCCTGGAGAGTTCAGTTGGGACGAGGTGAGGAACAAGCTTCATTTTCTCAGTGAAGCTTTCAACGTATTTAGTAACGCTCATTCTTCCCTTCTTCAGATTCTGGAATTCGTTGTTGATTTCCAGAAGATCCTGCTCAGAGCAGTATTGCATCTTCAGCTGTACCAGAAAATCTTCCCACGACATCTTGCTTGCTTCACCTTTGGGCATTGAGTTAGCTACTAGCTTCCACCAACTTAGTACTCCAGATTTCAATAGAGGAACTGCGAGAGCGGTCTTCTGCCTGTTGCTACACTCGTAACTCTCAAACATCGTCTCCATCTCAGAGATCCAGTTCATGACTTCCACCAGCATCGGGCTTCCAGATAGACTCGGTGTCTTGGATTCCATGAAATCCTTGTATTTTCATCCACGTCCATCATTTCCTCCATCCTGGTGGTTTTGCCTAACTATCGGTGGTTGGCTTGACCAATAGTCCCACTGTAGTTTCCCTCCTCAGTCTGCCCTTCATTCAAATCGGGCTGTTCGATCTGTATGGTCGCTTCTTCTCGATTTTGCTGGAGCAAATGTCTGGTTTCCTCCATTTGACGATCTAACATTGCCTGGATCATTGCTTGTACTCCGACCATCGTTATTGGCCCAGCAGCGGCTTCCAAAACTGGTATTTGCTCGATCACTGGGGGTTGGTTTCTGTTCCCATTTGCTTTCACGTTTCCACTACGGGTCCTTGCCATCTTGATCTATACACCGAATAAGGTGAATTTAGATCTTTATTTAGGATAGACGTTTAAATCGTCCTTAATACTCCGAAACATTTACATGCTAGTTCTAATATCGTAGTCGTACGTTTAGAATCCTAAACACATAAGGTTTCCAGGTCCGGTCGACAACAGACCATAGATCCGAACAAATAACAACATATCATGCACAAAGCATTTAGCATATAAAAGCATTTTAGGCACAATTCCTAAAATAAGCTAGAGCTCACACCTCACGATTATCGCTTAGCATTCTAAGTTTAAGTTTAGAAATCCTACAAATTCCTAGTTCTCTTAAACTAATGCTCTGATACCAACTGTGACATCCCCAAAATCACGGCCAGAAAAGACCGGTTTTGTTTATACTTTATTTCAAAATCAGAGTTATATTTTAATAAAAGGGTTGCGGAATTTCTCCCAAAACAATAATATGATAAAGATTTATCAAAATAATTTCCATAGAAATGTATTTCATTAAAAGACTTGGGATGTCATGTTCCATACAGTACATAAGTATAAACAATACAATATAAGCCTTACTACATTATTTCATATCTACTGGCCTATATCCATAATCCCTCATCCAAAACATCACATCTATGCTCATGCGCCACTACTTATAATACATAAAACTGAGTGGGTCAGGCTTGGGAGCCTGGTGAGCACATAGGGTTTTCAACCCACAATAAATAATTTTATTAATTTCATCAATCAACAATAACCCGATTACCCGTTCCCGTTATCCTCACATTACGTCCCTAAACACCTATAAAAAGGGACCTATCCTAAGGATCATCATCGGGATGGACACTACTGATAAGGGGGTTCCTCAGCAATAAATTTCCTAAAGGCAACCATGTCGGGGATGGAGTACAATGGTGAACACATTGTTCACAACACCTGCAGGTTGCGAGCCTGCCGGCGTTCCACTGGACTGTCTAGAAGAGTCTGTGGTCGTCATCTATACTCCGCTAGATGACTGGATCAACAACAACAACAACATTGAGGCCTCTCATCATTTTATCACACATCTTCTTATTACATCTACCCATGTTTTACCCCAACATTTTTGTAGATATAAAATACATATACAGTTTAAATCATTTAAAACTTGTATAAAAAAAACATTCATCCAACATAGATAACAAGTATACAGATAATATGCACACATAGCACGTAATATATAAAATACTTCATATCTATGTGTAAGATGAAAGTAACTATACACTCACCTGAAAGGTGGTGATTCCGAACTTAGACAGCGCTTCGCTTCTTAAAAAGAATTTTTTTCGACGAAACCTAGTATTATTACCACTAGAGTTTAGTATATTATTCTCCGAGACTAATTAATAGTCTAGCTATTATTATTATTATTATATAAGCGTTAAAAAATACTTATATAACCCATAATAATAGCCCAAGTATTTATTATAAGTTCCTAATAACGTTACTATAATTAAATAAAAGCTATATTAAAAATAGCGTATGCGTAGCTCACTTACAGCGGGTTTTATAGAAAACCGAGCTTTCCTTGGAGCAGCGTTCCCGAGCCGAAAAGCTCTTCTTCTCGGAGCCTTCGAGCACTCCGGGGCTTCCGCCTCGTGCTAGGGAGGTTCCCTAGGCTTTTCGGGGGATTTCGGGGCTAAAGAGAGGTTCTAGAGAGAGAGAGAGAGAGAGAGAGAGAGAGAGTAAAGAGAAGAAAGAATGGGAAAGGTGTGAAGAAAATGAGGGTGGAAGAGGTGGTATTTATAGGGTAAAATGTGGCCGAACTTGGTGTCATATGTCACCATCTGGTGGCAAGCCTTGGGGAGAAAGCAATGGCCAAGATTGTGCCACATCACCCATTTTCACACAGCACACTTCCGACTTCTAAAATTCGTAACTTTCACATACGACCTCCGTTTTTGACGGTCTTTAATTCCATGCGTAGGTAATAATAAGATCTACAACTTTCATTTTGACTCCATTGGCTAATTCTCGACCGATCTTAAATTTAACAGTACAAAGAGATTATACTGTTAAACGTCCGCGTAAAATTCATAACTTCTACATACGGACTCTGTTTTTATCTGTCTTGTTACCGTTGTTTTCCTATTAGTGAGATCTTCAACTCTTATTTAGGTTGCGTAACCCAAAACCCACTCGAACTAAAATTCGAGTTTTGGGCCGTGCACTGCTAAGCCGAATCTTAGAAAAATCATAACTTCCTCATACGAAGTCACATTTGGGCGTTCTTTTTATGGATGTTCTCTGTTTAGCATATACTACAACTTTGATTTAGATCAATACGGCTAAAAATCCTTTCATCATAAATTCACTATTTACGTCTCCCGGTGTCGTGCCGGTTTTGCCGTAAAACTTCGGCGAGCCACAACTTCTTCGTTATAACTCGGATTTTGGCATTCTCTTTATCCCCAGAATCTTGTTTTCGATCACTACAACTTTATATAAAGATATCGGGCATATCCCATACTTTAATTTTGACGCTTATTTTTATTCTTTATTAATTATACATTTATAATTAAATAATAAGCGCATAAATACACATAATTCAGATAATACTCAAATATTTCATCTTTATTACTTCAAAAAGAGTTAAAAGAGTTGACCTAGACTATTACATCGACAAATATGCTTAGCCTTGAAACCCGGGCGTTGCAATATAACCATAAACACTTACTTTGGATAATTACATTACCCCAAGCTTGGCTTATTCAAGCCCAAGGCCCAATCCGTAGGCCCAAAGTCAACTAGGAACCAAGGCGCAACACATGGCCCAACTTTCCAAATTGGACCTAGACCTATAGATGGTCTTATTCTGAGGCCCAACATCATGTAATTATTAAGGCCCAAACTATGGCCCATCTATGGCCCAATTCTCCAAATTAGGCCTAAACCCCTCACATGGGCCTTACCTTAAGTCCATTAAATTATTTTAGTTCAATTGCTTGTTCTTGGATGGTCCATTATTATCTGAATCATTTAGGCCCAATAGAAAGGCCCTACAATTTACCCAAGGGTTTCACATAAAATGATGATTAGGGTTAAGTTTCCTACTTAACCCATTAAGGACTTAATCCATTAAGTCCAATATTTCTTAGATTAATTTCCGTTAATGATTATTATTTAATATTTGAAGTTATTAAATAATTTCTCGTGTATCCTGATTATCCCAAATTAGGGTTTCATTGCATTAGGGATTTCGAAACCCTAATTAGGGTTTGCAACCCATATACTCGCCCATTTATTTATTGGACTTTTAGGTTATTTAGGGATTTATTGGGCCTATCAAGCCCACTAGAATGTCATCAAGTCCATTAGGGTTTTATTGGGTCAATGAGAGTCCATTAGACTCATTAGGGTTTTCACTAAGCCCAATTGGCTTCAGTGGGCCCCTTAGGCTCACAAGGCCCATTAGGGTTTCAAGCATCCCCAATCGAGTCAACTCACAAGACGAGCACACCGCCACCTGACACGGTGGCCGGTGACGGCAGGAGACGGCAGCCACCACCCTAAGGTGGTGGTTCTCGGTTTTTATTTCATTAATCCGATTTGTTACTGTTACAATGCGCATCCGATCAACACACGCACACCCTAATCTAATTACAAACACATACGCACGAAAAATACACCAACCCATGGTGGTACACGGCGGCAGCCACCACCTCACGGTGGTGGCAATGGCGGTCTTCCTCACTTTTCGGCCTAGCATCTCCCTTACAACATCCAACCACTACATACATACAACCCCACAAACACCAAACACAGCTAGCACACCCGAACACACACTCTAAAAGCACACACAGCCACCCTCCTCACGGTGGCTGGTGGCAGCAAACGAAGTGACAAGGCAGCAGCCACCATGGCCGGCAGCCATGGTGGTTCTTCGCATTTACCAGCCAACAGTTATTACAACACACAAGGTCCAAAAGCCACTACCCACCAGGTGACGTAACGAATCGGCGGAAATGGCACCCTAATAGCCGCTGGCGGTCACTGGATCGCAGCAGCAACAAACGCCAAGCGTCCGGCGACGTCTTGTCTTCGATGGGGACGGGTTACACAGAAGAAGAGAAGAAGAATGGCAGTGGTGGCGCCGGTGGTTTAAGGCAGCAACCCATAACGAACAGCAGCATCCTTCACGAACGAGTTTCCCGATCTCTTCCTGCCTCTCGGACTTTGTTAGCGACGGAATATGGTAGCTACTCAATGGTCCTTTGGTGATGACGATGATATGACGGCTGAGAGAGAGAGAGAGCTACAGGGTTTGCGGCTGAAGGAGGAAAAGGGAACGAGTGCGGCCAAACTTCTCTTAGAGTTAGGGTTTGGCAAGCCTTAAATACCCACTTCATTTAAATGTTCACCATAATGACCAAAATGGTCCCTCCAGATCCTATTTATTTTAAAATAAGTCCATATTTTACCTTTTTAACTATGTCTCTTATAACCCTTTACAAATCCAGTCTGATTTTTACTAAAATAGCCTCTCTGCTACCAATTCTTTTCAAATGGAGTCCCAAAAATTACCAAATAATCCCTGCCCTCATAATTCTTTACGGAACCCGTCCAAAACTTACACTTTTAACCCCCGACTTCTAAAATTGTGACAATTAGCAACTCGAGACCATCCTTTGATATATAATTATTTATTTTAGGGCTACCATTTGCTCATTAATTAATTTATTTATCTAATAAATAAACAAGGTATTACAACTCTCCTCAACTTAAATTAGATTTCGTCCTCGAAATCATTCCTTACCATTCCTTACTCGCCCAACCACTCTAGCAACATGGTCACCCTTCTCGCACACCCTAGCCTTCCCAGGGTAGCCGCGACCAATCTTTGCAAAGCCCTAAGATTCGCAGGTGAACGAAATTCTCGCAACAAGATCACACCCACTTCATTATAAAACAGGATCATAGACCTAATTATTTCTGCAGATCACTTGTACCTGGTCAAGGCCCAGATACTCCTGTTGTGAGTGACTTGTCACTCCCCAATAAACCAGCTATTCTGTGAGTACTTGCAACACTAAACACCAATATTAACACTGCCCAAACATTTGTCATCGCCTGAACACTGAACTGCCCGAGGTTGTATGCGCTGCTACATAGCTGCTTACCAAAAGCTACCTAGACCTCTTGGGTCTCAATTCGCTTTCCAATCCTCTGAAATATTGAGTTTCCACCTGGCTGCGGAGCCAAAGGACTCCCTACTTAGTCACCTCACACGACTTCTGAACGAAATCCTTCTCTGGAACTAGTTTCCACTAGTTATCATGCTAGTGTGACTCTACTACTTTCTGATCTAACCGATTGGGTCCATGCGTCGAATCTTGTCATCATCAAATCCAAGACTAAAAGTGATTACTACCAGACCAATGGTAGCCATATCAGTCCATTTCTTCTCTGATCTCATAACTGTAGTGACGTCCCTACAGTCTCATTACTAGCTTAACCAGATCTAATCCATTTGGGTAAATCCGAAATCCAATCCATGGATTTCCATATCCTCACTGCTGCACCTGAACTGGTGGGTACTTCTGTTCCTTCCGCATTCTAACAACATGCTCATGCCATCAACCAACCTAGTGAATGCTACGGCTACACCCACAGACTTACAACACTTTCCAAACCGGGTCAAACACGCACTCGACCTATCATTCAACTGAATTCGAGTTCTAACCGAAACTCTAGCCTGGTTCCTGAAACTTGCTATCACGTGACCCCACTATATCTGCACCGTACCTATGCCCGTGATCAAAGTGTCGCAGTGACCAACGAAATCATCTACACCCTCTGGCGGGGTGAGAATCAGTGCCTCGCACAACCGCTGTCTGAGAGTCTCGAAGGCTACCTGCTGCTCAGGCCCCCAATGAAAGGCCACCGACTTCTTGGTCAGTCAGGTCAAAGGAACCACAATCTTGGAGAAGTCTCGCATAAGTCTCCGGTAATAACCCGCTATACCCAGGGAATTCCGAATCTCAAATGGAGACCTCGGAATCTCCCACTACATCACAAACTTTATCTTGGCCGAATCAACTAGAAAACCCTGCTGGTTGACAAGGTGACCAAGAGATTGCACCTTGTGAAACCAGAACTCACAGTTGCAGAACTTTATTAAAAGTCTCTCCCCTACTTAGGTTTGACTAAGTCTTCACATTACTTGAGAATTGAAGGATTCCCAATCCTTCTCGCTTTCTAACATCCCACTGATGACAACTTGTGCCTGCCAATGATAGCGCTTAATCGCCGATTAAACCTTGAGATCTTCCATCCTAGGAAATCTCGATGAGTACTCTTGAAATCTGATCCAGTCTGATACCTCAATCCATCTAACATGTTGTCGATTGAAGGCCTTAATCTTCACTCTAGCTGACGAATCCTCGTTCCCACTCCCAATCTTGCAGTACCACTGAACTCTAACCGAACACAGCCCATGCAAAAATAAGATTTTCTTGAACATGCGATGACCAACCACTTATGCTGTTGGATTAGTGTCTAAGTCCATAACTATTTTGGTATGTACTTGACCCGATTATGAGCATGGTCCTTTTGGGTTGCCTTCACCATAGCAATATGTAGGGTGTTTTAAGGAGAAAAGGTTTAAATATGATTTATTAATATATTATGAGAATAATATATTAAAGGAGAAATCATGTTTAATTAATATTAGTCAAGAATTAATTAAGAATTAATTTTGTGACTAAAAGAGATTAATTAAATATAGGGGACTGGACTGCAATTATTGGATAATTGAGTTATTGGGCTAAGGAATGCTAAAGGAATAAGGGGTGAACGAAATTATGATGGACGCCCATCATATTTTTGTCCATAGCCTTGTCCAGAAGGTTCCATGGGCTGCTTAGAGTTTAAGCTGTCCATTAGGGTTTTGACTGAAACCCTAGCAGCCCACACAAGTATATAAAGGACCCCTTAGGCCCCAAAAACGTGAACAACTGATTCTCTAGGGTTTCTAGTCGTTTTTGGGCAGCTTCTCTTCTTCTCCTCTTCATCCAAGTTGCATATGGTGTTTGTGACTCCATTAGAGGTGCAACACTTGAGGCACTAAGCTTTTGAAGCCAATCCAAGAAAGGAATTGATTGTTATTGCTATATAACAATCAAAGGTAATTCTATAAACCCTAATTCAGTTTATAATATGTTAGATCTGCGTTTGTTAGTCTTGGATTCAAAGCATGTACAATAGAGAAACCTAGATCTAAGCATTAGGGTTTGTATGAGAACATAGGATTGTTCTTATGCATAAAACCCATCAGTGGTATCAGAGCCTTGATTGGTTTCAGTTGTATGTGATGCTTAACTGCTTTATTTACTGAAAATCGAGTTTTTGGCCTCTGCCCAACCTGACTCGGCGAGTCTAGTCCCTGACTCGGCGAGTCCAGGGGTTAGACAGAGGGAATTCCAGGTTTTTGCTGCAGTTTTGACTTGGATTTGATACCTAATTCGTTTTTTGAAGTTAAAATCCGATTTTTATCTTAAATTAGTGATTATCCTTGCCAAAACAATAGATAATTTTAAATCTTTTAAATAATAGTTTGTTTATATGATAAATATGGATTATTTCAAATTATTTGGTAATTATCTAATGACTAAAATAAGATTAGGTCAAATATAGATAATGAATAATTTAATTGTTTAACGTATATTATTTGTTATTTGATCCTTTGTGATGTGAAAAAGTTTCAATTGCACCCTTTAGGTTTTATAGTTTAAATTTGAACTTAAAAAGTTTTTGTTTATCAAATTTAAATAAGTTCAACCCTAATGTTTTGAAATGTTTCAAAACTTGCCCTCAAGTTTTGAATTTAAAAGTTGATTAAAAGTTTAATTTTGAAATGTTAAATTCTAAAACCCTAGTAATTTGAAAAGTTCAAATCACACCCTTATGGTTTTATTAATTAATTAAAGAGTATAATTAAAAGTGATTTAATAAACCCATAAAGTTTTGGTTTATATTTAATTAAATTAAAGGTATAATTTACTAAGATAAACCACCTAGTATTTTAAAAGTGTAAAATACACCCTATACTATATATAACATTGAAAGTCTAATATTATATATGTATGAGTAAACAGTCAGTCTTATCGTTAGTAGGCCTCATTCACGAAGCTGGTCTATAAGGGGTGTTTAAGGAAATTTCCTATAAAATGGCGACTGAATGGGTATCCACTCTTACCCACCGCACTCTTGACTAGTGGAGGGTCGTTAGCCGAACGGGTAGGATAGGACAGAAACCTTCCATTATAAGTATAATGAAGTACAAAGTAACTAAATACTATTTCAAATTCCCAAATCATAGTTACTTTAGGAAAAATGTGAAATTGTATGCTAACCCATGGAATTACACTTCTTACCCTTGTCAAACGTTAGTGGAGCGTGTGTGGTTAACCGGCACACTAATTTGTGGATGACATTGGTGGCGAAGGGTGGCTCGATGCTTATCATAGATCAATGGAGAGTGTGTGGCTAACCGGCACATTGATTAGGTGATAGTAGCATTGGGTGCACCACGTGATTCGTATGGTTATTCACACCTTGTTTGTGATCCTCGGCATCCCAGTCACAAATAGTAGGGCATAATCGAGATTAAACATGCCATTGAAAAGTTCAATGAATCTCAAAAGATCTAGGAGTTTCAATTCATTTAGAACTTAATCTTCCTTTTTGCTTTTCATGGTGGAAATTGGTAAATCGACATTTACCTACCTTCAAATATTCTGCAGCTAGATTACGACATCCCTCTTCTAGGTTGTAGAGTATTGTGTTGGATCCTAGCTTGATGTTTCATTTGGGTGTTGCATCAAGAATTCTAATCAACTTAACTTGAATTTTCTCCCGTTTTGTAGATGTCTACATCTTACAATGGTCTTCCCAAATCCTTTGGAACAAGCTTTCCAAATAAAGATGACGTTCCGAGATACGATCAAGGAAATGAGAGTCATGCTTCACTTCCTCCACCTCCTCCAACTATTCTCCCTGACCCACAAGTTCAAAGGCTTGAAAAGTTCAAGCTCACTCAAGCCCTTTTGGCAAGTAAACACGAAGATGGGAAACCTGTGTGTGCGCACGTCTTAGAGATGAAGTCACACATTGATAAGTTAAACATGTTGGGTGTCGAGAATTCAAGTGAGTTGACTGTTGACTGGGTTCTTCAGTCACTTCCTGAATCATATAGTGAGTTCGTTAGAGAGTACTATATGATGGATCACGACGTGACCCTAATTGATCTCACCTATTTGCTTATAGCTGCTGAATCAGCAATGGTTTGGCATGCTGGTCAAGCAAATTTGTCTAGTGAATTAAACTCTCAAACTTCAATGGACACTGGCAACATTGGAAGTCCAGAAAGAACTAAGTCTGTGATTGTCCGATGTGCTGTGACAAAGGAATCCATTTGCTTTTATTTCCAAGAGAAGGGGCATTGGAGACGAAGTTGTCCTAACTACCTGAGACATCTAAGAGATGGGAGAGTCAAGACGTATGACTCTACTTCAGGTAAAATCCATTATCTTACTCTTTTTGAGTTCCTATTCTAGATTATTAATACATGATGTGATAAGATTACATTTTGATGTTTTGTAGGATCGAAGAAAAGAGAGGAAGCTTGAGAAAAGAAGTGAGCTGAATCTAATCATGAAGAAATGGATTTCGATCGCATTACTTGAAGAATGGATTCTTGAGCTACTACTTGGAGTTAGAATAGATTGTTAAGAAATATGTAACAACATAGTTTTTCAACTGAATTACATTGTAAGGACAAATTTTTTCCGCAATAAAATGAATTTTGATTTTATTTATTTATCCTTGCAATGGCATGTATGAAAAATTGATGTTTGAAGGTTTCTATTATTAGCAATAATGGATTTGATTCTTAATTGTATTATTTGTGGACATATCAAAAGTTTACCAAATAGGGAGAGTTTCTCATCACCCAAGTTTCAATTGGACAGAAACTTAGAATCATGCAATGTGTATTGTATGATGAATGAAAAATCTTCACGTTTGGGAAACTTAGATTAATTCTTTGATAAAGTGTCAATTAAAGGACTAGGAGATCAAATACACTAGGTTGTGCGTTGATCAAGTCCACCACAAAAGTGACAAAGATATTCGTCATGATTTACTAAAGTTTAGTAAATATGATTATACTTATAAGATTAAGTGTAATTCTAAGTTGATTGAAAGAGTTTCAATGAATAGTAGAACGAATAAAGAAGAATCAAGTAGGTAGAAGGATAAAAGTTTCTCTACACTAAGAAGAAGGGAGAGTACCTTTTATTGTGTTTTATGATAAGTTTTAAAGATTAAGAACCGTGTCTCAATAGATCCTCTAAGTGAGTCTTAGTGCAATTGCATGTCTAAGAAGAGGTATCAAGTATTATAGAAATGGTTAAATCAATAAGTCAAACATACTTCGTTCCAATATCAAGTGTTAGAGTCAAGATTGTGACATTGAGTGAAAAGTCTTAAGTAGGTTTATAACACTCATCAAATGTGGAATTTGGAAAAGTTTTCTTATTCTTGGACATTTGAAATTGGTAAGTTGTGCTGTCTTGGATAAGACAAAGACCAAGTAGGACCAATTGTGTGAAGTGTTTTGTCTTGATAAGAACTACACTAACTCTTGAGTATTTGCTTTGTCAAGAAATGTTTCTTGACAAGAGAATCTTATATGTCAAGGAGTCAGTGGGAGTCTAAATGTCTTGAAAGGTTTCAAGAACAAATCAAGAATAAACCTTATCGATCATCATTAGCACACGACTTGAGGTTGACAACCTATCGTGCTGACATAATTTTGTTTCTGTGCCATTCCAATTGAATTAATTGTGTATGTGAGTTCTATGAGTTCTCATTTGAATGCATAAAGACAAAGTAACTTGATCAATGGATAGTACATTGATATATAAGGATAAGTTGCTAAACTACTTGGAAGACATGGTAGGTACTCGTGTTACCATAGGGCAAGAAATCAAGATTAAGAAAGTTTAGTCCATATGAGTTTGGATTTGTCACAAACATTGGTTTTGAAAAATTCACATGGATAGGAACTCATACACCATAAAATCTAAGTGTCATAAGATTCCCTCCTTCATGAAAATGACTGTGAGGAAATGCTTTCACTAAGAGAGATTTTAAGAAGATAGCGATTGTGAAAAAAAATTGTATTCTTAAATTCGATTATGGTGACGGCATCCCTTTCCATAGTTCGAATTGTGAGATTTGACAATTAGTTTGAACATTTGGAACTTAGTAACATAGGTTCTAAACTGTTTAAGCACACATATGAGCTATCTAAGGCAAAGGTGTATAAGTTTAAGAAGCTTAGATAAAGGCTTATCGAAGCATCTGGTATTAGAAATATGAATTTCAGAAATTCAATAGGCATTGTTTTCTGGAAGTTCATTTGTTTTCTGAATACATGTCAAAGCTAGTGGGAGCATAAGTGTTATGCTTATATGATAATCATCATGATAGTGGGAGTATAAGTGTTATGCTTGTATAATTATTATGGCAAGTATTGCATGTTAGCAATATTAATTATAGAAAAACAAAGATTCAATTTGCAAAGTTGCATGGTTGAAAAGTTGTTTTGCTATAATTAAGGGAGAGAATATTATACATCGTTTCAAAATCTAAAGCTTAGATTGAGAAATTTTAATAAATTTAGTCAAAGGATACATAGTGTGTTCTCAAATTTCAATTATGATTATGGCATCCCTCTTCATAGTTTGAATTGTGAGAACATGACACATAAAATATTATGGCAAAAGATTGGTAAAGTATCATATCTTTATGTAAGACATTATGCATCGTGTCCCATACGCTTCGGGTATAGGATCGATTGCAAATTCTATAATATTTTACCATTCTAAAATTTTCTAAATGTCTAGCGCATTAAGAGGGAAAAAGGACTAGAATTGGTTTTGACTAAAATAATTAAACAACTATCAAAGGACGATCCAAAGTTCGTTGAGGATTGGTCGCTTGTGAGTAGTTGGAAGTATGGTATTGGATGGACCATATCGACATTGTTATGAATAGATAAGATTCTATTAAGAATGAGTTGTCATATGGCAAATGTGGAAATGTTTCCATATTGGCAGTTGGATATTGAGAGTCTATGCCTAGATTAGAAACTTTTATGCAAGAAGGATGTTCAAAGGAATGTACTTTGAATGTGAGACTTCACATCTATGGAATTGTCTTGTAACAATTTCTAAGAAAGTACTTTGTAATTTCATTAGCTAAGTCTTGGTGACTTTTGTGCTATGATTTTGCAAAGGGATCGTTGCATAAAATGTTAGAATCTAGCATATTCTAGTAGTGGCAAGAACCTTGTGTTCTTACACTAACAATGGGGATTAAGGAATTGTGAAATGAGCATCATTGAAAAGGTTTTTCAATTGATCTATTTCACAAAGCATGGACCATAGGAAACAAGGTGTGCATGCTTAGAGCATTGGACAATTGTTGTTGTAATTCAAGTAATGAGTTGATTATCTGAAACATTAAATGATAAATAATGAGTAATCAATATGGTGGATAAATAGAAGGGTTTTATTTACTCTCACAAGTTTGGGGCCATATCGGATTAAGTATTGTTGTTATGTTTCAGTTTGCATGTTTTGACTTCCCGAATAACTAGGTTATTCAAACATCCACAGTCGGTCATACGTTGGGAGTAGGTATGAATAAAGACTGTCATGAATCTGTCTGTAGATTGTCTGAAGTGTTTAGACATGGCACAAGTTTGCTGCAGAGTTCATGAGTGCTTTGATAAGATTAGAGTATTGGATTAAACCCACACTCACTTAGATCACTTCATGGATTTATCACGAGTGATTAGTGAGACGATAATATTGTATATTCTTGAAGCCGAGACGTGTGAGTTGTTATTTGTTGGTCAGTTACACATTGATAAAAAGTAAACGCACCAGTAACTTGGTGTTATAAAACTTATTGTTGTGTGTGATTCGATCAGTAAATGCAAGCGAGCATATGAGTCAAAGTTTGTCCATTCCTTTTACCCAAAGTGGGATAAAAGAGATATCTATGGGCCTCTCGATGATTTAGTGATGACACCTAAGCGCTTGGCCAAGCCGGGACTAAGTTGATGTGTTCAATTGTAGTCTGTTATCAGTCGTCATAAATCGGAAGTTGGGAAACAGTATAGAGAGAATGATTGAAATTCATGTCTTTTGTCTATACGATATCTTGAGAATGGAGGAATATATAATCCCTTATCTAGAGGACACGCTATCTGATAAGATCAGAGTTGACAGCGGCTTTTGAAAGCTACGATTGCTGATTAGGTTCTGAAGTCATACGGAAAATAGTTATTAGACTTATCCAAGTGGGAGACTGTTGGATTAGTGTCTAAGTCCATAACGATTTTGGTATGTACTTGACCCGATTATGAGCATGGTCCTTTTGGGTTGTGTCACACCCCCAAACCAGAACGGCGGAAACGTTCGGGGGCGGAGGACATCATGTTCAATATCATAACAGTTCATAGAAAGGAAAGTACACACCACCATATATAGTAAGTTTGCAAGATGTTTACATAGTTGTATTCATTACATGTTCAAAAGAAAAGTACATAAACATCATTCAAAAGAAGTAATTAACGCCAGCGCGTTAATCCCAAAAGTTGATTCCCAACCTGCTTAGCGATTTCCTGAGAATACAAGTTATTTCAAAGAAAAAGTGTCAACAATTAAGTTGGTGAGTCCATAAGTAATTTAGAAAAATTGGATGCCATTCCAAAATGGGTGTATGTTTTCCAGTAAACGTAGCATTTCAAAATGTAAAGAGTTGTGATTTGTTGTGTTGAAAATGAATGCATTAGATCCAGAGAATCCCATATTTTCCCTAATGGTTGAGATACGATTTGTTGTGTTTTCCAAGAAAAACCCTTATATTCTTATAAAAATATGTAATGCATATAAATATTCGTGTTATAAGTTGTAAATGATTGCACCGGGAAAATCCCTTATTTTCCTATTAGTTGTTTGGTTTGTATGTAGGAAAAACCCTTATTTTCCTCACACAAAATGGCAGTCTCTAAGACCGAAAATTGCAAGAAACCGACGTTTCTCGTAAGTTGTGTCATAGTTTTATATATAATAAAACTACGCGAAGATCGAACCGGTTGGATGAAGAATAGTTTTAATAGCTACTCGTTCATCAAAACTGAATATCATAATAATTGTATATCCGATGAGTTTTATAACCATACTAAACATAATATGCCTGTAACGACGTTCTTCAGGCGTCGCAGTGCTATGACAACTGTCACCCCAAAAGACGGACTGTAGCTAACAGTCAGGGCGCGGGATCATGACTTCCCGTATAGATCTATACACATTTGACACGTTCTCGTCGCGGGAGATTCTGGTTATAAACAGGACTTACTGCAGTACTTTCTAATAAAGAAAAGTAACGTTTAAAGATGTACACGGCTCATGGATTCTCAATTAAGTTGATATTAAAGTGATAGTTTTGTATGCAAAGTTTATCCCTTTTCACAATGTTTGATAAAGCAAAATCATAAGTTTTTAGAATGTATAAAAAGATTTAACAATGAAAGACCATTATATACTTCGTATAAGTCTAATGCACACAAAGTATGACAAGAGTTTTCCATAATAGTAATGAGTTCCAAGTGGTTTATTTGATAACACAAGTGAAGTGAAACTTTATAAAATACACGATAATAACCGTATGTTTACTTGTATTCCCCCCCCTAAAAGAGTATAAAAGCATTTAAAAATGTATTTAAAGTGTGTTTGAAAGGGGTATGAACTCACTTGATTGATTGAAGAAAGTGTGACGAAAACCGAGCAGAACTTCTACTCGAGAAAGCAGATCTCTCGAGATTCTCGGGAAATCTCGGGAGTCTCGGGAGTGTAAAACTTTCTTCCCACCTTGGATATGAAAACCGGGCCTTTGGGATGATTCCGAGGGTTGAAACGCAGAGCTTCGACGCGAGAAAGGAAGGAAATTCGCAATTTTGGCCGGCACCCTCGCATGCTATTTATAGGGGTCTGAGGGGGTTGCGTTACGCGGGGCGTACTTAGAGTACGCACTGCGTACTCATGCGTCATGCATGAGCGCATCCTCGGTCGAAACATTGGAGCGACGTGGACGAACCGGAGCCTAGCATCCGAGTACGCTGGGCGTACGACTGTACGCTGGGCGTACGAGGGGTCGGACCGGTGACTCCTCCTTCGGATAATACCGGGATTTAATTTAATTTATATTTAAATTAATTAACAAACTTCAAAAATTCATATCTTTCTCACACGAACTCCGTTTTCGACGTTCTTTATATCCACGCGAAGGTGAGACTACGGTCTACAACTTTCGTTTAGACTCCGTCGGCTAGTTTTGACTTTATTTTTAATATTATATTTTTAATAGGTCGGGACAGGAAAAGTCCGTTAAAGTTCCATAACTTCTTCATCCGACGTCCGTTTTCGTCAGACTTTTTACCATTGCGCTAGAATTGTTGATCCCTTTGATTCTCATTTAGGTTGTTTTGGCCAAAAGTCTCTCGATCTCTATTTCGAGTTTTTAGCTGTCTACTACTATATCTGTAACTTAGAAAAATCACAACTTCCTCATACGAAGTCAGATTCGGACGTTCTTTTTATGTACGGTTACGGTTTGACGATATCTATGACTTTCATTTAGACACCTAAGGTCAAAAAGTGTTTTGTTGAAACTTTGCGTTTTTACGTAACTTCGTATTGCCGGTTTTTGTCAGGAAACTTAGAATGGTCATAACTTCTTCGTTATAACTCGGATTTTAGTGTTCTTTATATGTATGAAAACCTTGTTACAATATCTACCACTTAGTATACTTAATTACGGTTTTATAAAATTTTAAATTTTGACCTGAATTTTGCTGTTGTTACAGGTTGCCTTCACCATAGCAATATGTAGGATGTTTTAAGGAGAAAAGGTTTAAATATGATTTATTAATATATTATGAGAATAATATATTAAAGGAGAAATCATGTTGTTTAATTAATATTATTCAAGAATTAATTAAGAATTAATTTTGTGACTAAAAGAGATTAATTAAATATAGGGGACTGGACTGCAATTATTGGATAATTGAGTTATTGGGCTAAGGAATGCTAAAGGATTAAGGGGTGAACGAAATTATGATGGAAACCCATCATATTTTCGTCCATAGCCTTGTCCAGAAGGTTCCATGGGCTGCTTAGAGTTTAAGCTGTCCATTAGGGTTTTGACTGAAACCCTAGCAGCCCACACAAGTATATAAAGGACCCCTTAGGCCCCAAAAACGTGAACAACTGATTCTCTAGGGTTTCTAGTCGTTTTTGGGCAGCCTCTCTTCTTCTCCTCTTCATCCAAGTTGCATATGGTGTTTGTGACTCCATTAGAGGTGCAACACTTGAGGCACTAAGCTTTTGAAGCCAATCCAAGAAAGGAATTGATTTTTATTGCTATATAACAATCAAAGGTAATTCTATAAACCCTAATTCAATTTATAATATGTTAGATCTGAGTTTGTTAGTCTTGGATTCAAAGCATGTACAATAGAGAAACCTAGATCCAAGCATTAGGGTTTGTATGAGCACATAGGATTGTTCTTATGCATAAAACCCATCAGCATCTAACACCCGCGACTGACACTACCCTCTTGCTGTTACCAGTTCTGTCCTAGCAACAGTAATGCCTTGAACTCCAAAGTTCATCCGTAAACAACTACCGACCATACCTGAACAATGATAGGATCAGTGAACGCTGACTTCACTAGAAAACTATCACTCCAACCCTGACCGAGTATTCTCTAAATAATACTCCTACATAGATCCCGACAAGGATCCGAAATGATAACGGTACGCATGGAACCCACTCCGCAAGATACGTCCCTATTTGGATTCATCAAGGACCTTTCGGCATGCAGAATGGCATATATGATCCTTGGTAACCCAAATACTAGCAGAAAAACTGACCCTAGGTTTGACATATCCAAACTCGCTCAAAATTCCAAAGCGGTACGTATTCCAAGCATCCACCTAATATCATAGAAGATGATATTCCCACAACATCTGGAGGAATACTGACCCCCTTCTGCTGACATGACCAATCCTGCTACCCTGTAGCAGCCTAAACCCTTGGAGTGACAAACTCCCTCATGTACTTTCTCGTATGCATTGCACTGACTCAGGCCCTGCTGGCCTTTCACCCGATGATCAGAAGTCATGGCTCTCTTCCCAAAACCCTCTACTATACGCACCTGGCATGCACCTCTCTTTCCAGGGTGCTTGCAAATCGATCCCACATCTGCAACTCTTGGAAATCATATCCTTCAGGGTTTGACACCCTGTCACGCTCACTAGCTCGCATGCCAATGGCTAAGCTGAAACAACTGAACATCCTCTGTCCCCAAACTGGGTCATGAACTCTTCCCTGAAGTTTCTTAGATTCTCCAAGACTCTCACTGATTCGAGTATTGATCCTATGCTTTCAGTAGTATGGGCCCAATACTACCTTCCACACCTATCCATACTTTCCTTAGCAATCCTCCCGGATCCTCCAAGTCACTTCCTGAACTGGTACACCCAAGTCTAACTGAGCCTCACTACTAACTCACTAAAATATATCCTAGGCTTCCCTAGGTTCCTGAACTCACCCAATCCTCAGCTGCTGAAAGATTCCCAGTAGTGTCAACTAGCTACCTTATGAATATAGCCACATTCAACAGAGATGAGATAATCCTTCGAGTAAAAGACCCATCCCTAGAACGATTGGACTCAGACAAGAGCTGCGTAATAGGATCAAGTCTCGCACTCTGAGATTATCTAGCCTGTGTCCCATGTGACCTAGCATATTAACTTAATAGTTAACTCACATTACTAAGAGTCCTACAAAGCACAGAGCAAGCAGCATTTAGATAATGGGAAATCTAACCATCATATTCCAATATGATCATTCTATCCTCTAATCAAGGATCTGTACATGCAATTCATAGGCTCATACAATCAAGCATAACCTAAATAGGCTATCCTATCACTGACTGATCAGTACTAGCATGCAAGTGTACAAGCACATACAATAGGCATATAAGGCATCCTCCTAGATCCTTAGCCCTAAGCTAGCATGCAATTCTCATAATCATATCATAACATAACATATCATAACAGGTATGGGTATCTTGGGGAAAACTTACTTGAGCTCGGCTGATTGCACGCATCACACACTTTATTCTTCTCAAAGTTCCTTTCTCTTTTTAGATTCTTCTCAAACTCCTTTTTATAAAATGGTTTTACTTTTGAAAATTTTCATACCAACCCGTTTATTTGAGTTCAGACACACTCGAGAGTATGTTCGAATCCCTCAAACCAAGGCTCTGATACCAACTTGTACCATCCCAAAAATACAGGCCAAAAATTTCATTTTTAAATACGTCATGATAAAACCAATAGTGCAATAAAACATCCGTAATATCATGTCATATCAAAACCACAGTAGAAATAATCAAATGTATTATCATAAAATAATATCAGAGTGTAATCCCAAAGATCTCATGTGCGGAAAACCATAGTCTGATGTGCTGCGATCAAGCTGGCTCCTTTCCTTTAGACACGAAGTACCTGAAACCAAAACTGAAAACTGTAAGCACAAAGCTTAGTGAGTTCCCCCATCATACCTCATACCACATAATCATATAACATACATATATTTTCAGGCATATCTAGGTTCCCGACCTACCCCTTCGGTCCTCTCGATCGGATACTGTCTAGCATATCTGGGCGCTAGCCTCCCCTTTGGTCCTCTCGACCGGATACTGCCTAGCATTACTAGGTGTTGGGCTCCCCTTCGGTCCTCTCGATCGGATACTGCCTAGCATATCTGGGTGCTGGCGTACCCCTTCGGTCCTGTCGACCAGTAAGTGGGGACTATTTCACCCCTACTAGTACCACATAATATCATATCACATATATCATAATCTGTCTAGCATAGTTGGGTACTAATCTACCCCTTTGGCCCTATCGACCGGTAATCAGGGACTATTTCACCCCCTACTACCACTATCACATAACATCATATCATGCTACCACATAAACATAACATGTAGTAGCAAACATAGACAATTATCACAAAGACAATCATCTAACAACAAATCCTACTGGTGGACCGGCATTGTGGCCGTAGACCCACTGCTACTGGAAGGTAACTCACCTCACACTGCTGAAGTCACGAAGACACAATCCCACACTTGCTGAAATCCCGCAGACTCAACCCCAGCTGCTGGATGTCAAATTCCCGATCTGTCAATATCAAAACATCACCCAATTAATAATTGGGCCCCACTATATAACCACAAACACTTACTTTGGATAATTACATTACCCCAAGCTTGACTTATTCTTGCCCAAGACCCAATCCATAGGCCCAAAGTCAACTAGGAACCTAGGCCCAACACATGGCCCAATTTTCCAAATTGGGCCTAGGCCTATACATGGTCTTATTCTGAGGCCCAACATCATGTAATTATTAAGGCCCAAACTATGGCCCATTTATGGCCCAATTTTCCAAATTAGGCCTAAACCCCTTACATGGGCCTTACCTTAAGTCCATTAAATTATATTAGTTGAATTGCTTGCTCTTGGATGGTCCATTATTATTTCAATCATTTAGGCCCAATAGAAAGGCCCAACAATTTACCCAAGTGAAATTAGGGTTTCACATAAAATGATGATTAGGGTTAAGTTTCCTACTTAACCCATTAAGCACTTAATCCATTAAGTCCAATATTTCTTAGATTAATTTCCGTTAATGATTATTATTTAATATTCCAAGTTATAAAATAATTTCTCGTGGGTCCCGATTATCCCAAATTAGGGTTTCATTACATTAGGGATTTCCAAACCCTAATTAGGGTTTCCAACCCATATACTCGCCCATTTATTTATTGGACTTTTAGGTTATTTAGGGATTTATTGGACCTATCAAGCCCACTAGAATGTCATCAAGTCCATTAGGGTTTTATTGGGTCAATTAGAGTCCATTAGACTCATTAGGGTTTTCACCAAGCCCATTTGGCCTCAGTGGGCCCCTTAGGCTCACAAGGCCCATTAGGGTTTCAAGCATCCCCAATCGAGTCAACTCACAAGACGAGCACACCGATACCCGACACGGTGGCCGGTGACGGCAGGAGGCGGCCGCCACCACCCTAAGGTGGTGGTTCTCGGTTTTTCTTTCATTAATCCGATTTGTTACAATTACAATGCCCATCCGATCAACACACGCACACCCTAATCTAATTACAAACACATACGCACGAAAAATACACCAATCCATGGTGGTACACGGTGGAAGCCACCACCTCACGGTGGTGGCAGTGGCGGTCTTCCTCACTTTCCGGCCTAGCATCTCCCTTACAACATCCGACCAGTACATACATAGAACCCCACAACCAGCAAACACAGCTAGCACACCCAAACACACACTCAAAAAGCGCACACAGCCACCCTCCTCACGTTGGCCGGTGGCAACAAACGAAGTGACAAGGCAGCAACCACCATGGCTGGCAGCCATGGTGGTTCTTCGCAGTTACTAGCCAACAGTTATCACAGCACATAAGATCCAAAAGCCACTACCCACCAGGTGGCGTAACGAATCGGCAGAAATGGCACCCTAATAGCCGGCGGCGGTCGCTGAATCGCAGCAGCAACAAACGCCAAGCATCCGGCGACGTCTTGTCTTCGATGGGGACGAGTTACACAGAAGAAGAGAAGAAGAATAGCGGTGGTGGCGCCGGTGGTTTAAGGAAGCAACCCATAACGAACATGGTAGCTACTCGGTGGTCCTTTGGTGATGGCGATGAGATGACGGCTGAGAGAGAGAGAGAGAGAGAGAGAGAGAGAGAGAGAGCTATAGGGTTTGCGGCTGAAGGAGGAAAAGGGAATGGGTGCGGCCGAACTTCTCTTAGAGTTAGGGTTTGGCAAGCCTTAAATACCCACTTCATTTAAATGTTCACCATAATGACCAAAATCGTCCCTCTAGCTCCTATTTATTTAAAAATAAGTCCATATTTTACCTTTTTAACTATGTCTCTTATAACCCTTTACAAATCCAGTCCGATTTTTACTAAAATAGCTTCTCTGCTACCAATTCTTTTCAAATGGAGTCCCAAAAATTACCAAATAATCCCTGCCCTCATAATTCTTTACGGAACCCATCCAAAACTTACACTTTTAACTCCCAACTTCTAAAATTGTGACCATTAGCAACTCAAGACCATCCTTTGACATATAATTATTTATTTTAGGGCTACCATTTGCTCATTAATTAATTTATTTATCTAATAAATAAACAGGGTATTACATAATCGATCTAGAGTTTTTGTTCTCATCACAAGGAATTGGAAATAAAGCTAAACCAAACACTCTTAGGCTATAAGATCTTAATTATGTATAGTCATGATGCATACACTAAGAAACTACAGTAATGATGTGCATTTTTTATGCGGAAAAACCCTAGGTTATCACACATAATATAATCAGGCAATTCTTTCATGCATTTCCTGAAGATCCTTAGCCTATCACTAGCATGTTGTTCTAACATATCACATAAATCAAATAATCCGTAAGGTATTTTGGGGTTTATCCGTGAGCTCCAAATAATCGTACACTTGCATCCTCCTTTGTTATTTTGAAAACATTTTAATAAAATTTGCTTTAAAAATGTTGTCCTCAGTTTCAGACTAGAGACACGCAAGTATTTACTCCAATTCACTCAAACCAAGGCTTTGATACCAACTTGTAGCATCCATAAAATTCAAGCCAATTTTAAACTTTTTAAAACATTCAAAAACCAATAATTATTACAAATTTGTTTCAAAATATTTTCATATCATAGTATCCCATAATCAAATCGTAAAAATATAAGGAGGTGCATCATCACTCCTTGGCCTTCCAGCGATCATCAGAAGTACCTGAAACAAAATCAACAACTGTAATCCCGAAGCTTAATGAAGTTTCCCCAAAATACCAAAGACTTACAAATATATCGATATCATAAAAACAAATTAGCAACAACGTGCATAATGAGTCATTAGTCTGATTGGACCGTCTCACAGGCCATCAGTCTATCTGGACTGCTCTCTGAGTCTTCGACACATCTGGATCGCCTCTCATGGCCTAACCTATCCAGATCGCCTCTCTTCGACACATCTGGATCGCCTTCTAAGCTGCGTTTCGTATAACTTAAAAATGTTAGTTCATTCAAGTACAAATACATGCATACAACACATTACTTTCATGTTTATTAAATATACAGCAAGTATTTAGACAAGTTGGACACTACGATTAAGACTTGATATATGTAATCAGATTTGGGACAAATATAGCGTGATCAACTATATTTGCCCGAAATCGGACCAATGTATATCGAGGAACGCTCGTAGTGAGCAACTAGTCAAAACTTACCAAAAACATCACAAAGATCGAACACAAGAATTTAAGTACTATAGGAGTATTTGGTGCATACGCTAGATTAATTAGTATTACATATCTTAAGTTTTATTCAAATCTTATAACCCTATTCTCGTATAGTCAAATGGCTGGAGTTCACCCGCATGGAGACCCCTACTACCCACAACAAGGCAACGAAGGATGGATTGAAGAGGATCCGGAGGAGGACGAGGAGCCCATTGAGTTGGATGGCGGGGATGACTCCGGGACAGACTCAGATCGGAGATAGTCAACCCTCCACCCATTAGGAGGAACTTTCAAGGATCGACTCCCGTCTGGGGAAGTCACCTCATCGACTGGAGCCAACAACAAAGTATACTCTCTCCCTATGGCATGTGCCGAGATTTCTACGATGTCCGAGGTGGAGGTTCAGCCGATCGGGCACTCCCAATTATGGTGGGCAAACTCGCCAATCAGTCCTACTAATCGGGGGTTCAAGCAAACCGAATCCGAGAGGTAAACGTGGAAGTACAAACTCACACGGCCGATATCAACCGGCTAGAGATGTTGCACAACGACATCCACATCCGCGCCGAGGCATTCCAAGCACAAGCGAATGCAGCCTTCGCAGAATTGAGGGAACAACAAGCCGCCCTTGATAGGCGTCTTATGGAGTCGAAGCAATCAGATGCAGAATTGAGCTCCAAGCACACACACCCGTCGCAAGTAGTACTTGTGAAAATCCTCAAATTTTGTTATAACTTAGGACCTCAGCTAAAAGTCTTTAAATTTCTCGAACTTTGTAAACGGAGACCCTTATAAGTGTCAAATTTTCATGATCGTTGTATCAAATCTTATATTAATATAAGTGACACTATTATAACTACGTTGAGTATTTCGTTCAAACCTTGAAAGGTCATCGAGAAACCAAATACTTGTTTCATACTTTCAGTCTTACAAATAACTTTCATTTTTATGCTATCATCTATTGTTGAACCGTGTCGATTTGGTTCATGAGACACATTCATTTGTCACTTATTCTTATCTATATCATCATCTTTTAAACGTATAGTTAAAGATGCTGCCACGCAGGAATACAAGGCATAACCCTATCAATGAAACACCGATACCACCACCTTCGCCTTCACCTCCTCAATTTGATGCTGTCATGTTCCAAGCAGCAGTCACCACAGCGGTAGCAGCTGCTATGTCACAAATAAATAACTCGAGTACCAATGACTCGAGAACTGGCACACGCCTTTCCAACCATGGCGAGAGTCATGGGCAGCCCCGAGAATGCACTTATAAGGACTTTACTAATCCCAAACCCTATATGTTTTATGGAACTGGTGGTGTGATGGTTCTAAGACAGTGGATTGAAAGGACAAAAGCAGTCTTTGAAATCTGCTCCTGCCCCGAGCACAGCAAGGTCAAATTTGCAACCTTCACACTCATTGATAGAGCTTTGACTTGGTGGAACGGCCATGTTAAAGTACTTACTCTAATTGTGGCAAACTCCATTAGCTGGGAGAACCTCAAAGCCAAGATGATGAGAAAATACTGCCCAAGGGGAGAGATTCAATGGCTCGAACATGAACTCTAGACTCTCGGAATGGTTGGTACCGACATCGCAACATATACCAACAGATTCTGCGAGCTAGCAATCCTTTGCCCATATATGATTACTCTGGAGAGCAAGAAAATAGAGAGGTGCATATGGGGACTAACGAACCAATTACGGTCAAGCGTGTTAGCCTCCAAACCTAACACCTTTGAAAGTGCTAAGGAACTGGCACAATCTCTGATTGACTACGGAGGCCATCGGAACGCAACTGTTGCTGCACCAGATCCACAGAGAGGAAACAACAGCAACAACAACAACAACAACAACAACAACAGGAAGAGAGTATGGAACAAAGGGAAGGGTCGGTCTTCCCAAGAACCCGCAAAGAAACAACTGGTTTCGGTAAATGCTGCCACGGTACCTACTACAACTCCTACAAATACCTACCCAACAAAGCCTTATGAAGGTAACCGTCCAAAGTGCACCAAATGCACTTACCACCACCATGGACCTTGTCAGGAAATGCAGTGCGCCAACTGCAACAGAAAGGGACACACAGCTCGTTTCTGCAAGGAGCCCGCAAGGCCGATCACGCAAGTCCCCAGTGCAGGTATAGGCCAGACTTGCTACGGTTGTGGCGAGGTGGGCCACTACAGGAGGAACTGCCTTAAGGCAGCAGGCACCGGTGGTGTGGGACGAGTTTTGACTATAGGCACGATGAAGATATAGCAGACCCAACTGTAGTTGCTGGTACGTTCCTCCTCGATAATTCATATGCATGCATATTATTCGATAGTGGAGCGGAGAGAAGCTTCGTGAGTCAAAACTTTATTCACTTACTTAAACCTAAACTTAGCAAACTAGAAAAATCATTCACAGTAGAGATGGCCAATGGAAAAACCGAAAACACTAACTACATATACAAGGACTGTACGTTAACTTTAGACGGTCATTCTTTCCCAATCAATCTCATGTCGGTTCCTATTAAAAGTTTTGACGTCATAGTCGGCATGGATTGGTTAAGTCTTCTTCGCGCCGACATTATGTGTTTTGAAAAAGCAGCTCGCCTTAATCTTCCTAACAACGAAACATTAGTGATTTACAGCGACAAATCAAGTACGAACCTTCGTATCATTTCGTGTATCAAGGCTCGAAAGTGTTTAAGGAAGGATTATCGAGCATTCCTAGCGCACATCGTCGATACAAGCCAGGAACTAAAGGACATCAAGAACATTCCAGAAGTACACGAATTTACCGATATCTTTCCAGAAGAACTACCAGGATTACCAACACAATGCCAAGTCGAATTCAGAATCGACTTAATTCCAGGCGCTACCCCAGTAGTGAAATCGCCTTATCGTCTGGCACCAGCAGAGATGCAAGAACTTTCCAGTCAACTTAATGAACTCCTTCAAAAAGGATTCATAAGACCAAGTTTCTCACCTTGGGGAGCACCGGTCTTGTTCGTAAAGAAGAAGGACGGATCGTTCCGTATGTGCATCGACTACAGAGAGCTGAACAAACTTACTGTCAAGAACCGTCATCCCCTACCCCGCATTGATGATTTGTTTGATCAACTTCAAGGAGCAAACTACTTCTCGAAGATAGATCTATGATTCGGATATCACCAATTACGGGTACTTGAGGGGGATATTCCCAAGACAACTTTCCGAACTCGTTATCAGCACTACGAATTTGTCGTAATGCCATTTGGATTAACCAACGCACCAGCGGTATTTTTGGACTTAATGAATAGGGTATGCCGTCCCTACTTAGATCAGTTCATCATTGTCTTTATCGATGATATACTTATCTACTCCAGAAGTAAGGAAGAGCATAGTCAACACCTACGAAAAGTCCTAGAAACACTACGACCGGAGAAACTCTATGCGAAGTTCTCAAAATGTGAATTTTGGATTCGAAGAGTCGAATTTTTGGGCCACATAGTTAGCGAGAAAGGGATACACGTGGACCCCTCCAAAATCAAGGCCATCGAGAACTGGTCAGCACCAAAGACACCTACAGAAATTCGTCAATTTCTAGGTCTCGCTGGCTACTATCGCATATTTATAAAGAACTTCTCTGGCATTGCGAAACCTCTTACTACACTAACCCAGAAAGGCATGTCCTTTGACTGGGAAGCAAAACAAGAGAAGGCGTTCCAAACACTGAAACAGGCCTTGTGCACCGCACCGATACTATCCCTCCCCGAAGGGATAGAAGACTTCGTAGTGTATTGCGATGCGTCAAATCAAGGACTTGGTTGTGTTCTTATGCAAAGAGGGAAGGTTATTGCTTATGCCTCCCGACAGCTTAAGACCCACGAAGTGAACTACATGACACACGATCTCGAGTTAGGAGTAGCAGTGTTTGCTCTGAAGATCTGGAGACACTACTTATACGGAACAAAGAGCACTATTTTCACCGATCACAAGAGCCTTCAGCACATTTTTTATCAGAAGGAACTCAACATGCGGCAACAACGATGGGTTGAGTTACTAAATGATTACGAATGCGAAAATTCGTTATCATCCTGGCAAGGCCAACGTGGTAGCTGACGCCCTCAGTCGAAAGGAATACACTAGTCGGAGGGTTAGATCTCTAACTATGACTATCCATTCCCACTTATCCACACAAATTAAAGAGGCACAAATGGAAGCTTTACGACCTGAAAATGTGGCGGGTGAATCCCTGCGGGGAATGGAAAAGAACCTAGAAGTCAAGGGTGGCAGAGCATATTATCTTATGAACCGAATCTGGATGCCAAAACATGGCGGGTTCAGAGACGTAGTAATGAATGAAGCACACAACACCAGGTATTCCGTTCACCCGGGTTCAGATAAGATGTATCTGGATCTTAAGAACTTGTACTGGTGGCCTAACATGAAAGCAGAAATTGCTACCTTCGTAAGTAAATGCCTTACTTGCGCTAAGGTAAAGGTCGAGTATCAGAAACCTTCAAGATTACTACAACAACCGGAGATACCAGAATGGAAATCGGAACAGATTACTATGGACTTCATAACCAAGTTGCCCAAGACGACGGGTGGACTCGATACCATATGGGTCATCGTCGACAGGTTGACCAAATCCGCACATTTCCTACCCATCAAGGAGACTGACAAAATTGAAAAGCTTACAAGAACTTACTTAAGGGAAGTAGTGCGACTGCATGGTGTTCCGATATCCATTATCTCTGACCGACATAGTAGATTCACTTCAAGATTTTGGCAGTCACTACAAGGTTCCCTGGGGACTAAGCTAGACATGAGTACAACCTACCACCCACAAATAGACGGGCAGAGTGAGAGAACGATACAGACTTTAGAAGATATGCTGAGACCCTGTGTGATTGACTTTGGAAAGGCATGGGATATCCATTTACCCCTTGTCGAATTTTCATACAACAATAGTTATCATACAAGTAAGTATAAAGGCTGCTCCGTTCGAAGCCCTCTATGGTCGAAAGTGCATATCCCCTTTGTGCTGGACTGAAGTTGGCGATACCCAGTTAGCTAAAGGAAGAGTTCCTGAAAGCACTCTCACCGGTCCAGAAAGCATACGAGAAACAACAGAGAAGATCGTTCAGATTCGTGAACGATTGAAAGCCTCTAGAGACCGACAGAAAAGCTACGCTGACCAAAGGAGGAAACCTTTGGAATTCCAGGTAGGAGACCACGTTTTACTAAAGGTCTCACTGTGGAAGGGTTTAATACGCTTTGGAAAGCGGGGGAAACTAAATCCAAGATACATAGGGCCTTTCGAGATTCTTTCCAGAATCGGCCATGTGGCTTACAAGCTTAACTTACCGCGTGAACTTAGTAACATACATCCAACCTTCCACGTCTCAAACTTGAAAAAGTGTCTGTCCGATGAGACTCTTGTTATTCCACTCGACGAAATCGAGATCAACGAGAGCCTCAACTTTGTGGAAGAACCAGTAGAAATCATGGACCGAGAGGTCAAACAAACAAAACAAAGTCGCATACCCATCGGAAGGTTCGCTAGAACGCCAAGCGGGGACCTGAATTCACAAGGGAACGTGAAGATCAGATGAAACAAAAATACTATCATCTATTTCATGTTCACTAGTGTCTTTACTACTTTGAATTTAGGGACGAAATTCCCTCTAACGGGGGGATGATGTGACAACCCGATATTTCAGCTCTTTGTAATGGCCTGATAGGTCAAGTATTGTAACCATTTTTGAGTTAATGAAAATAAATGTTGATAATAAAATGTCCAAAAAGTTTCTATTTAACTACCTACTATGTTTTATATCATTAAACCGGGATCGTACGTAAACAAAAAAAAGAATGCCCAAACCCGGCTTCGTATGTTGAAGTTAAGATTTTTCCAAATTCGGCTTAGCAACAGTCAACTGAAAACTCGAATCAGAGATCGAGCGAGTTTTGGCCGGAATGACCTAAACGAGAATCGAAGGTCTCGACGTTGGTTGTTCAGCGGTAAAAAGTCTGGCAAAAACCGACGTCAGATAAAGAACTTATGAATTTTTAAGGAAATTCCTTAATCACGTCATTTTAATAAATAAATAATAAAAATAAATTCGGAATTTGCTGACGGAATCTAAACAAAAGTTGTAGATCGTATTCTCACCTTCGCGGGGATATAAAGAACGTCGAAAACGGAGTTCGTATGAATGAGATATGAATTTTTTAAGTTTGATAAATAATTTATATATAAGTTTTTAAGTCTGAGTCACGCAAGTACGCCCCGCGTACTCGAGGCCACGGCCTCGGATCGTCCACGTCGCCCCTATGCGAGCCTACCCCCGTCCCATCCGAAGTGCGAGGCAGTTGAGGACTCGGTCATGCGTGACGTACGCATACGCCCCGCGTACGGAGGCGGTTCCAGCCTCCTATAAATAGGATGCAAGGGTTCCCAGAAAATTTGCTCATTCTCTCTCACTTTTCTTGCGTTTTACCTTGTTTTCCGTGCCCGCACTACCCCGAAGCCCTGGTCATTTTTTGCAAGTCCCGAAGGTCGATTTTACTCCCGAGATTCCTGACAATCCCGAGGAAAATCCGTTTCCCGAGACGAAACTCTGCCCGGTTTTCCATCTCGCTACCTTCAAACTTTCAAGTGAGTTCATACCCGTTAATTAACCCTTTTAATATTCTAAATGCTTTTATATGCTTTCTAGGGGGGAAAATACAAGTAAAACACACGACTACTATCGGGTGTTATATATAAAGATTATTATACACTTTTATTAAGTGGAATCATGTGTGATTTACAAACTTTATAGGGAACTCCCGTATACAAAACTATATTACAATAGCTATCTATCTTTAAAAATTATAAATGGTTGTAATGCATGTATAAACTAAACATTTTCTTAGATTTAAAGTATTTTGTGTCTATCTTAGACTTTACAAAAATCTATGCTTTCATAACAAGTGATTCTTTTCTAGATATTCTAAAACAAACGAGACACACTTTTAGAAAACTATAAAAGGTATAGTTTTATGAAGATATTGCTAACTTTTACATACTTGAAACACGATTTTCGAGAAATTATTTTCATGTACAATAACAAATGAACATTTCAACATGTAAATCTGTTTTTATACTACGGTTCTATGAGACATTTACTTCACGTACGTTCGAGTACACATTTCAAGTCCTTTATTATATACCAGAATCCCTTGGAGGGGGAGCATGGTGTTTGTGTATAGATCTATACGGGCTTTACAACCCGCACCCTGACTGTTAGCTACAGTCCACCGTTTGGGGTGACAAACGTCATAACATTCCAATGCCTGAAGAACGTTGTGTATAGGCAATCCGAGTCATTAGTATGGTTATAAAGCTCACAGATGGTATTAAAAATATATTGATTTACGAGGTTTTCAAACGTATTGGTTACTTTTACACTTACAAACATATTTGAAACAAACTTTAGTCTGGAAGGAAGACTACTTTTATACTAGTAGAAAATACAGGATTTTCTAAACACAAACAAACAAGGACAAGATATTTCGTTTCATACAAACATTGTCATTAAATACTTATGAAACTCACCAGCTTAAATGTTGATCTACTCTTTCAAAATTACTTGTATGTTCCAGGGATTCAGTAACTACAGGTATCATTATGCTTTTGATGAAGAGATGATGCGGCGCCAGTTTAATCTCATATTTTGACATCATATTTGTAATTGATTTTGAACATGTAACATTTGAAAAATGTAAACTTTCAATTATATATATATGATGGTTGTATTGCTTTCTTTACTATGTATTTACTTGTTACGCTACCACATGAAGTCATCCGCCCCTGAACGTTTCCGCCGTTCAGGTTTGGGGGTGTGACAAAGTCAAAGTCAAAGTCAACCTTGTGGCTGACCCTACTCGCCGAGTCAGCCCGCTGACTCACCGAGTCCCCCAACACTGAAAGGACCCATCCCAACTCACTGAGTCATCCCTTGACTCACCGATTCTTAACTTAACCAGGAAAGGCTAAGACCTCAAGACCAGACTCGCTGAGTCCAAGAACAGACTCGCCGAGTCCAAGGCTATCTTCAACCAACTCGCCGAGTTGGTCTTCCAACTCGTCGAGTTCCTGCCCACCTTCAAGCAATTCGCCGAGTACACCCTTGTGACTCGCCGAGTACCACTAGCTCTTAACCCATACAGAAGCCTTCCAGGCCATGCAGTCGATCCAAAATGTAGATCTACCCTTCTATAAGCCATCCATCACGTAAAGTGTAAAACTATACGTGAATCCAAAGAGATCTAGGCATTTTACACTCTAGGTCTAGGGTTTGGGACAAGATGACTTCACCAAACACTCAAGAACAGGTACTTTAATGCACTCTAGACCTTCTCCATTAGAGATCTGAGGTAGCAACCTCAGATCTAACCTTCAAACTATAAATACCACAAGCTAAACTTTCCACACGTTCTAAGTTGATAAATCTGTATGAATAACAGCCCAAGAAACGAAGTAATACCTCAAAAGGAAGCCCCAACAGAAGAGAAATCTGATTCTTAGCAAAACCCCTTGCTCCAAGCCTCCTATCTCTCCAAGATCTCCTCTAAAATCTCTTCTCCAAGGTTTAAAGGCACTCAAAACCCTCTCAAACGCATTTTAGGGTTTTCTTGACTTCAAAAGAGGGTAAAGAGGCTGGGGAGAGGGTATAATGTCCTTTATAGAGGGCTCATCCCACGAAATTAGGGTTTTCTCCACTCAGCGCCTACTCTTCGAGTCCAGCCTCCGACTCGCCGAGTAGGCCACTTAACATGCGACCAAAGTCGCGACCCTGCTCGCCGAGTCCACCCATGGACTCGCTGAGTTTCCCTTTCATATATACCCTTTGAACCCGGAACATGCACTCCTGAACTTGGGATGTTACACAAACATTTAGATACTTTATCCCTTTTGTAATATCTGAAGCATAAGGGACGTTTTCTAAATACAATTGCACAGTTTTTAGAACAGTACAAGAACATGACATACCGGTCAAACTATAGTAGGTATAGTTTGGGAAATTCAAAATCACTTTCATAGATTCAAACTACGTACAAGGTTGAACACATAAACTATGACAAATTTAGTTTATTCATTACTACATACAGATAACAGGAGTATTTTACTAAATAATAATTTTACATATAATTATTTATACTCTACACCATATACAAACGATTTCGAACACAAGAACAACAAAACAACATGTAAACTAGTTAATACAGGATTGGAGACCTCTCTTCATTCTACCCTTCGGGGTGCTGGTAAATCCTCACCTTTAGTATAACCAGAGTCTCCTAGAGGGAGAGCATGAAATTTGTTAATAAATCTATTAAGAACCGAGAGTCCCACACCTGAACTGTTAGCTACACTTAGGCAAGCATGCATGGGATGACAAATTTTGTAACATACATCGCCTGAAGAAACATCAAGGAGGCTCGCATTCATATTAGTATGGTTATACAAACTCACAATAGTATAAACTAACCTTTATTTACGAGATTTTTCCTTCTTCAATGGTTTTATTTTATGTAATAAAACTACCTTACATATTGGCGGTAGCCAGGTTTTTCGAACAGAACATACCTTACATACTGGTGGTAGCCAGGGTTTTCAAACAGAACATACTTCACTTACTGTTCGTAACCATGGTTAAGATACAAATGATATTTTACTTATAATGAAAAGAAATCATTTGTACAAATTCAGTGAGTAGTTTCCAATACAAAAACATGCTTATGAACTCACCAAATTTATGCTTATATGATTTCAAAACCACTTGTATTGTCAGGACAACCATAGATAGGTACCATTGCCATCTTTTTTAAAAGACGGAGCACGTTAGAGTTGCATCTTTTACTTTTGTTATATATTGATATGCAGAAACTATGCTTTTAAACAGATGTAAATATTCATATTGTAATGTAACAGTTCTGTTTATTTTGATTACTATGACACGATTGTTGTGACACTACGCATGATGTCACCCGCCCCCAGATGTTTCCGCCGTTTGTTTCCGACGATTTGGGGGTATGACAGATTGGTATCAGAGCTATTGTTTATAGTGAACTAAGTATATCAAACCTTACATGGTATACAATTATAAACACTAAGGAGCCGAAGTGCTCTGAACTAAAAGTATACTTTAAAATATAAGTATTTTACAAGAAGTATACAGGTATACCTACATATCGGAAACGGTATCATAAGTAGTACAAAACGAAAGTATCTGGATGTTGAACACTGCAGTTAAATTTGCGCAGTTATGTAATCATGTCTAGGGTCAATATAGCCTGATCAACTTATTTATTCGAGACATGACCAACATGTGCTTGGGAGTGGCTGTGATGTTGCAGCAGGTTTAAAACTAACAAAGTATTCCTACCACAAGATATCAATAGAACAAAACAGACAACTTAAAATACTATAGGAGTATTAGGCAGAGCCAAATACATTGTAGAGATTTGTTCCAACTGTTGCTACCCATTCTTTCTTAGCGATAGTTTACTGGTATTAGTAACTTTTCTTTATTTATCGCTTAGTAGCATACTTTACCTATCAGATAGAGATATACCTTGTTTTATATCTCTTGAGTCGCAAGTCTAAGGGACTTACCATCTTCTTCTTCCTGATATAGAAAAAGATTCCTCCAAAGAAAAGACCAAACAAAAAGAACAACAATCCTCCGACAGATGCAGCTCCACCATCTCCTCAGTTCGATACTGCTATGTTCCAGGTAGCAGTCACTACCGATGTGGCTTTCGCAATGTCACAAATAAATTCTGGTGGGTCTAGCAGGTCAGGAAGTGGTGCCCATCCCCTTAACCTAGAAGGTGGTCAGGGACATCAAAAGGAGTGTTCCTACAAGGAATTTATGAACGCAAAGCCCAGATCCTTTGACGGCAATGGAGGCATCATTTCCCTAACTCGATAGATTGAGATGATCGAATCGGTCTTCGAGATCTATGCATGCTCTGAAGCCAGCAAGGTGAAGTTCGTTGCTCACACCTTCACAGATAGAGCATTGATGTGGTGGAATAACTGGGTGAAATCCCTAACCCTGCCAGTAATGAATGCTATGGATTGGGAGAGCTTGAAAGAGTTCATGCTTGCTGAGATCTGCCTACGGGGCGAGATACAGAAACTGGAGCACAAGCTATGGAACATGAAGATGAAGGGTTCCAAAATTGCTGCCTACACTATTAGGTTTGAAGATATATCACTTCTTTTCCTGGGAATGGTCACTCCGAAAAGCAAAAAAGATAGAGAGATACATTTGAGTATTGACGCCCCCAATGCAAGGAAATGTTTTGGACGCCAGGCCAGCCACTTTTGATAGCTCCAAGTGTCTGGCGCAGACTGTCATAGATCACAGAGTTGATCTTGATAAGGTGACAGCCGCTCCTGAACCAGCAAAAGGGAGTGGTGAGAAAAGAAACTTCTGAAAGCAGCGAAAGGGCCAGTTATAACAAGATCCCTCCATGAAACAACCTACGGTGGTAGTTCACGCTACTAGTACTACTGCCACTGCACCTGCAACTCAAGCACCTACCAGTGGATATGCTAGTACCCTTCCTCGATGCGACAAGTTCAACTATCATCACCAGAACCATGGCCTATTTCGTGAAATGCATTCAAGGATCTTCTTAAATATAAACCCCAATCCCTAACCGAAATATTTACCGTCGAGATAGCTAACGGTGAGAAAGAGAGCACTAATGACTTATTCATAGGCTGTACCCTTACCCTAAATGATTATTCCTTTCCAATCGATGTTATGCCATTTTTCATAAAGAGCTTTGATGCCATCATCAACATGGATTGGTTGAGCGCTGATCATGCCGATATCCTTTGTTACGAAAAAGCTATCCATCTCAATTTACCCTCTAGTGAAACCCTCATGATTTATGGCAATAAACTCAGCTCGAACCTGCGTATCATTTCGTGCATCAAAGCCTAAAATTTTCTACGAAACGAGTGTCATTTATTTCTAGCCCATGTGGTTAATGAGAAACACGAAGTAAAGGACCTCGAGAGCATCCCCGAAGTCTGCAACTTCACTAATGTCTTTTCCAAAGAGCTTCTGGGAATCCCTCCTGAGTGCCAAGTTGAGTTTCGCATCAACTTAATCCTTGGAGCTACCCCTGTAGCTAAATCCTCATACCGCCTATCGCTAGTAGAAATGCAAGAGTTATCCAGCCAGCTCAATGAACTCCTAAACAAAGGATTCATCAGACCGAGTTCCACACCCTGGGGAGCTCCGGTTTTATTTGTGAAAAAGAAGGATGGATCTTTTCAGATGTGCATTGACTACCGCGAACTGAACAAGCTCACCATCAAAAACCGTTATCCGCTTCCTCGGATCGACGACCTTTTCAACCAACTTCAAGGAGCCAGCTACTTCTCCAAAATAGACCTAAGATCAGGTTACCATCAACTGCGAGTCCACGAGAGTAATATTCCTAATACAACATTTTAGACTCAATATGGTCACTACGAGTTCGTAGTAATGCCCTACGATCTAACCAACGCACCCGCGATATTCATAGACCTGATAAATCGGGTGCGCTGATCTTTCCTAGACAAGTTTGTGATCGTGTTCATCGAGGGTATACTTGTCTATTCTAGACACGAGGAAGATCAGATACAACACTTGAGATTGGTGTTGGAAACCCTAAGGACGGAGAAGCTATAGGCGAAATTCTACAAGTACGAATTCTGGATTTAAAAGGTAACCTTCTTAGGTCATGTGGTAAGCGAGGATGGTATACATGTGGACCCTTCCCAAATCAATGTGATAGAGAACTGGTCAACACCTAATACGCCCACATAAATCCGTCAATTCTTGGGTCTCACTGGCTATTATCGCAGGTTTATCCAGAATCTCTTCAGAATTGCCAATATGTTAACCACTTTGACTCAGAAAGGTGTACCCTTTTGTTGGAGTGAAAAGAAAGATGCTGCATTTCAAACATTGAAGCAGGCCCTATGCAGTGCACCTATTGTCACACCCCGGCCGTCAGCGGAAACACCGGGCAGTGTAACATCATTTCTCGTATCATAGTTATCAACTTCCTAAAAACACATGAAATTTAAAATACGTCAACATAAATTTGGTGAGTTCACAGGTTGTGACTCCATATAAACATAACACTTTTTCTCAAGTTCAAAAGTATAGTTTTGAAAGTATAATTTTGACTCTCAAGCGTTTAGGATATATATCCTAAGTATAAAAGTTTACTTACCAAATAAGTATATACCTATAAGTCTCATATGTTATAAATATAAGTGTTTGTAATTCCTTACAAACAAAAGTTGCTACATATAAATCTTATTTCAATTCTATATGAGTAAAACCGCTACGTATAAATCTATTTCAATTCTATACAAGTAAGAAGGATAGGTATAGTGGTCTACTTAATATACAAGTAATATAGCTACTAGATTCTTATACTTAGAGTATAAGTCTTTAGGAAACTTATACTTAAGATTCATACTTGTATATCGACAAAGTACAATGCTTCTAAAGTTGTGCTACCATGAGTCTGTAGTTGCGATTGTATGACTTAGTCATATACCTCCTACTATTATTACAAGGATTGAACATTGCGGTAGTACAAGGATTACACCTTGCGGTAGTACAAGGATCACACCTTGCGGTAGTTTATGCATGTTTCATTGATGCGGAACAATAACAAATAAAAGGATAGTTCATCAATTGCTTTTGGTTGACTGTAGCTAACAGTCACAAGTGGGGTGGTCAACCTGTATACTATTTATACGACTTCCTCGCTCACACGAGATTAACGAATATAGGTCAGAGGACTTTCACTAACATCCCCAATCTTAAATGATGAATACATTAGCTCAGGTAGAATTTGACGACTTCCTATAACTCTAACAACAAAATCATTTTCATGTCTAAAACCTTAAGTTACTAGACTTTGCTTTTAAACATTACTCCTAACTTCATAATATTTAGGTAGTATAACAGCTATATCTTGAAGTAAAAACCAGGTTTTATCTTGACCTAAAACCAATAATAACAACATATAACATATCTAGTTTTATCTTGACATAAAACTATTAATTGCAACATACTATAGAACTTAACATATAAAACTTCCGAATATAACTTCGGAACTATATCGCATACAAAATATATATAGAATCCTAAGTATAACTCAAGATCTACATTAATATATTAACATACCGATAAGTTGATAATAGTTGTATATAGTCAAAATATTATATTTAGAACAACTATACCCCTGCTATTATAATTATATATTATCATATAGACATAATAATAACATATATACAATGACCAGCATGTGTTTTCCCCTGAAATATTAGAAAGTGGGGCCGTGAAACTCACCTTAGTAGCATGTTTATAGAATTTAAACGGTCAGAGGTTCGTCGTAGTCAAGCTCGGGAAGAGAAAACGGCCTTCGGAAATGAGAGAGAATGAAAGAAATGGTGTACTAAGCCTTGGGGTCGAAATGGCTATTTATAGTATGATTTTATGAGTATAATGGCGTGAGTGTCATAAAACTCACGTCGTGAATTAGCTAGTTTAGGGTTTTTAAAAGCTAAATCTTCGGAATGCAATAACTTTTGCATACAAACTCCGTTTTTTACGTTATTTATATGCACACGTAGGTATTTACGAGAACTAAAACTCTCTTTTAGACTTAAATAGATAATTCTAAGTCTATTTTAAATTCCTCTTATTATAGAGATTTATAGTGTTTTGTTTATCATAACTACTTCATGCGAAGTCAGATTTAGATGTTCTCTATATTTTTGGAATCGTATGGACGTATACTTTGATTTATACCATAAAGTATGTATGAAAGTTCATATTTATATTAGAATTATCATGAAATACATAGTGAGTTTACTACATTACTAGTTTACCAAAATCACATTACATGATTGGTATAATCACATGTGATTGCTATTGACCTACTTTTGACTAGTGTTACATTCTCCCCCCGTTGATAAAATTTCGTCCCGAAATTTATCTTGTACTAGATTCCACTACAGGGTCCTGGATAGCTTCTCTGCTTCCTATTACGAATTCCCTGCCACGGCCTAACTTCATTGACTCCTTAACTTGGAGATTCCTTCTTGATATGTCCAGTTTCACCACACTCAAAACACGCTCTTCCTCCATCATAGCCTATCCCAATGTTTGTTCCTTGATTTTCTATTGTAGGTGTTTTGCTCCTGCAGAAATTGGCGGTGTGTCCCTTCTTTTTGCACTTCATGCATATAGAACAGTCACCTGCGTGCTGATGGTTGCAATGACTGCACCATGAACAGTTACCTAGATGGTGATGGTTACACTGAGTGCATTTTGGGAGTTTTCCCTCATACCGTCGTGGTTGTGTGGGTATTGCTATTGTGGGTGCATAATTAGTTGTCACATCTTGTCTTTCCTCAAATGATTATATGGGATTCTTCCCATTATATTTGCGCTTGTTTATTCCGGATTCGGGAGACTCAGCTATAAATCCCACTTGGATTTCTGTACTAGTTAGCTGATGAGCTATATGCTTTGCACTGTCATATGTTGTAGTCTTCGATGCGATAACCATTCCTTTGATTTGCAATGCTAGACCCTAGATATATCGCTCAATCTTCTTGTATTCTGGGGTTACAAGTGTCGGACACATCACCGCAAGATCATTGAATCTAGCGGTATACGCATTTATCTCTGAACCCATCACGGTTAGGATCCGCAATTCTTGTTCCAGCTTATGTATTTTCTCCCTAGGACAATACTCCTCTAATAGAATCCTCTTCAGATCTTCCCATAGCATGGAATTGGAGGCATCAATACCCGTTGTATTCACATGGCTGTTCCACCATGTAAGTGTTGCATCAGCGAAGGTACACGCAACAAATCGGTCCTTACATTCATCCGGACAAAAGCTTATTTAAAATATTGATTCTGTCTTTTCAATCCATCGGGTCAAGCTAACGACCCCTTCCGTTCCATGGAAGCTCTTAGGTTTGCAATTCATAAAATCCTTGTAGGTACACATTCTGGCGGTCCTTACATTGCCTTCGTTTCTAACTCCTCCTCTTGTGACATGAGCAAGAGCTGCAGCGATTCTCTGAGCTATGATTTCTTCAAGTTCTACTGAACTTATTGGAGGGTTTATTTCTGGTGGTGGTGGTTGCAGTTGCTGTTGTTGTGGTTATGGTCGTTGGTTTAGGTTTAGACGAGCGCTACTTCTTCTAGGCATTTTGATTAGTTCTTATACATTTTAGATCACCAAGTGTTTAGTCTATCAAATATTACTCCCAATTTAAATAGTTCATATGATCTGATCATAATAAAACATAGTTGTACACCTACACCTATTTGTGATAAGATCTATGCACATATGAACTTTAGTTGGAATATCTGATCTAAATCCTTGAGATCAAAAACATTCCGGGTATTTAGGTGTATTCTCATTGCGGGTCTGAGTCTTCATATAGGACTCTATATTTGTTATGTGTTGTATTCATGCTCTTTTAATTATTGTTTGTTACTTTAGGTCTAGCTGATAAGGCACCGGCCAGTAAGGATAGTCGAAGGGCAGGATCATTTTAGCATATAGCCGTTCTGAAATCCAGCAACCCAAATCGACATGTCTATCCTTGTCACCACTCCCATAAGTAGTCCTTCAGTAGAATAATTAATAATACTTTTTATTATAGGCTATGGGATATTACCTAAACCTAACAGAGTAAGCCCTAAACTATAGTCGTGCTTTCCTAAGAAAGTACTAATTCACTATAGTTAATAGCTCTGATACCAATCTGTCACACCCTGGCCGTTGGCGAAAACACCGGGCAGTGTAACGTCATTTCTCGTATCATAGTTATCAACTTCTTGAAAACACATGCAATTTAAAATACGTCAACATAAAGTTGGTGAGTTCACAGGTTTTGACTCTATATAAAAATAACACTTTTTCTCAAGTTCAAAAGTATAGTTTTGAAAGTATAATTTTACCTCTCAAACATTTAGTATATATATCCTAGGTATAAAATTTTACTTCTCAAATAAGTATATACCTATAAGTCTCATATGCTGTAAATATAAGTGTTTGTAATTCCATACAAACAATAGTTGCTACGTATAAATCTTATTTCAATTCTATACGAGTAAACTGCTACATATAAATCTATTTCAATTATGTACGAGTAAGTAGGATAGGTATAGTGGTCTACTTAATATACAAGTAATATACCTACTAGATTCTTATACTTAGAGTATAAGTCTTTGGGAAACTTATACTTAACATTCATACTTGCATATCAACAAAGTATAATGCTTCTAAAGTTGTGCTACCATGAGTCTGTAGTTGCGATTGTATGACTTAGTCATATACCTCCTATTATTATTACAAGGATTGCACATTGCAGTAGTACAAGGATTACACCTTGCGGTGGTACAAGGATTACACCTTGCGGTAGTAAAAGGATGACAGCTTGCGGTAGTACAAGGATTACACCTTGCGGTAGTACAAGGATCACACCTTGCTGTAGTTTCTGCATGTTTCATCGACGCTGGAACAATAACAAATAAAAGGATAGTTCATCACTTGCTTTTGGTTGACTGTAGCTAACAATCACAAGTGGGGTGGTCAACCCGTATACTATTTATACGACTTCCTCGCTCACACGGGATTAACGAATACAGGTCAGAGGACTTTCACTAAGATCCCCAATCTTAAATGATGAATACAGTAGCTCACGTAGACTTTGACGACTTCCAATAGCTCTAACGACAAAAGCATTTTCATGTCTAAAACCTTAAGTTACTAGACTTTGATTTTAAACATTACTCCTAACTTCATAATATCTAGGCAGTGTAACAGCTATGTCTTGAAGTAAAAACCAGGTTTTATCTTGACCTAAAACCAATAATAACAACATATAACATATCTAGTTTTATCTTGAAATAAAACTATTAATCGCAACATACTATAGAACTTAACATATAAAACTTTCGAATATAACTTCGGAACTATATCACACACAAAATATATATAGAATCCTAAGTATAACTCAAGATCTACATTAATATATTAACATACCGATAAGTTGATAATAGTTGTATATATTCAAAATATTATATTTAGAACAACTATACCTTGACTATTATTGTTGGATATAGTGTCTAAGTTCATAACTATATTTGGTATGTACTTGACCCGACCCGGCATGGTCTATTTGGGTTGCACTTCACCCGAACAATTTATGGATAATATTTGAGAATAGTATAAGTTATGATTTATTAATATATTATAAGTTCTAATATATTAATATAAGATCATATTATTTAATTAGTATTGATCTATAATTAATCTAGGATTAATTTAGAGATCGAAGATATTACTAATTAAATATGGGCTTCTATATTTATATAGTGTGGGCTAATGCTTATTTGGAATGGGCTAGACTTGCATGGAAAAGTCCATGGATGCTCCATGGAGCTTTAACCCATGGATCTCATGGAAATGAAGAGACATGGGTATTACGGTTTACATGGATGTAACCCTAATCCACCACACTATATAAAGGAGGCTTTGGTTCTTGAAATCACACTAGTTGAGGTGAGGGCCGATTTCAAGATATTAGTGACTCTTCTCTCAAAGTTCCAAGTTTGTGGTGATTTGTGATTTCCATTTGAGGCATTCACACTATTGGTGCTAGGCTCTAAAACTCCAAGCAATCAACTACTACTACAAGGTAAGCATTTCTACTAGCTTTATTTGATTCATGTTACCCATTCCATGCTAGTTAGGATATGAACCTTGGAAAAATAATTATTTGCATGTATCTTAGACAAACATAGATACAAGGTTTATTAGGGTTGCATGTACACTTAGGAAGTGTTAGAATGCTCAAAACCCATCAGTGGTATTAGAGCCTAGGCTTGCTTGTTTAATACCTGATGCAATATAGTTGGAAAAGTTGAAAAACTTGTTGTCTGCCATTTGAACTCGCCGAGTCCATTGGGGGACTCGCCGAGTTCATGTGTATCTTCAACCTACTCGGCGATTAGGTTTATGCACTCGACGAGTAAGAGCCACAGAGTGCAAATTTTCGACTTTGGTTGTTGTAAATGGACTAGAAACATTACCCTAAACTGTTTTGGTACTTGAAAACTCGGTTTAGATGGTGTAATGTCTTTGCTAATCCATTTACAACAACTTGTTATCAAAATTACAAAGTTTTATGTGTAATTCTTGATTCATGAAAGTGTTCATATTCATGTTCTTGATCTTATGATGTTTAGATGATCATAGGAATTATTTGTAACCTATGTGGTAGTTTAATTCTTGATCATAATGTGGTTTAATGGAGTCCATAACTTGTCCTCAAGTTATGGAAAACCAAGAGTCACACTTGAATTAAAACCCTTAAAAGAACACTAGAGTTAGAAAAATCAAGAGTCTTCATTTTCTTACTCTATTTAATGCATAAGTTACAAGAAATGAAAAGTTTTGAAAGTTTCAAAAACTTGCCCTCAAGTTTTGGAACAAGTAAAGACATATTAAAACTTTAGTTCCAACCCTTAGAATTTTAACAGTTAAAATTCAACCCTTATACTTATAATATTATAAGTTAATAATAATATATATATATATATATATATATATATATATATATATATATATATATATGTATAAGACCAAAGTTGTTTTACCGCTAGTACGCCTCATTTACGAAGCTAATCTATAAGGTGGGTATAAGGTTGTTGCCTATAAAATGGCAACTTAATGGGTGTCCACTCTCACCCACCGCTTGCTTGACTAGTGGAGGGTTGTTAGCCGAACGGGTAAGACAAGGACTTATAAATTCTCATTAAAAGTATGATGAATATTATAAAGTAACTAAATGTTTTATTAAATTCCCAATCTTATTTACTTTAGGAAAAATGTGAATAAGGTGCTAATCCATGAAATTACACTTTAAACTTTGTCTAAGTCGTTAGTGGAGCGTGTGTGGTTAACCGGCACATTAACTTGGACGTAACAAGGTAGGTAAATGGTGATTTAATACTTATCATAGTATCGATGGAGCGTGTGTGGTTAACCGACACATCGATTGAGGGGTAATTTATTATGGGTACCAAGTAATTTGCATGGTTACTTCACACCTCGTTTTGTGATCCTCGACATCCCAGTCACAAAACTTAGAGGCCACACTCGAGATTGAAACATGCCTTTGAAAAGTTCATTGAATCTCAAAAGAATCTAGGAGTTTCTGAGAACCAAATTAAATATTTTAATAATTCGACTTTGGTGGAAATTGGTGAATCGTCATTCACCTACCTTTCAAATATGTTATTACTTAGATTACGACATACCTCTTCTAAGTATAATATATTGTGATTGGGTCCTAGCCTTAATACTACATTTGGGTGTTTTATTAAGGACTATTCCTATTTCTAAACTAAACGTTTCTTCTTCTTAGATGTCTGCAAACACTGCTGCTTCTGGCTCTAATCCTAATGGCTCCTTTTCTCTTATGAACTTGTGTGGGAAAGTCACTTTTGATGGATCCAACTTTAATGAATCAATCAGAAACATCCGAATGATTACCTGCTACGAGGACAAAGAATATGTCCTCGATAAGGAGCTTAAGGTGATTGAGGAGACATTTTCAACTCCTCAAGAGATCACTGAGTTTAGGGCACATGAAAGGGATGCCACGAAAGTGGCATGCAACATGATGGCCACTATGACCGCTGATCTCCAAAAATCCTATGAAGATTTCTACCCCTACGAGATGCACCAAGACTTGATGGAAAGATACCATCAAAGTGCTCGTCAAGAGAGGTATGAAATCATCTCCTCAATGATAAGAACTCACATGAAGGATGGTGAACCCATCACGGGCCACATGTAGAAAATGAAAAGATTTGTGGACCATTTTGCTGAAGCTAAATGTGAACTTCCCTTAGGAGGTAGCAATAGATATCCTTTTGCACTTCTTACCTTCATGTTATGATCAATTCCGCATGACATAGCACATGAACAAAGAAGAGGTCACACTCAACAAACTTCAAGGACTCTTAAAGACTGCGGAAAGTGGTCTTAAGGGTAAGGTGATTGTTACTCCTACTCCTACCAACTCCGCCCCTGTGTTGGCAATCGGGAAAGGATGAGGGAATAAGAGAAAGAGTTCTTTGAAGGGTACCCAGGTTAGGAACCTTGATGGATCTTCTTCAAGTGGAACCAAGAAAGGTTACATCACTCCTTCTTCTGACCCAAAATAGGCTGAATGCTTCTATTGCCATGAAAAGGCACATTGGAAGTGGAACTGCCCAAAGTACCGGCAAGATGTGAAGGATGGGAAAGTTAAACCCAACCATGCAGGTATTTACACTATCATATCTAATAACTCACCCAATTCTAACTCTTGGATCCTTGATACCGGTTGTGGTATTCACATTTGTTGTGACTTGCAGGGACTAAGAAGAAGTGAGAATGTGGAGCAAGGAAGGATAAACTTAATCATGGGGAATAGGAAAGTTACACCTGTCACCAAGATTGGAGTTTATAACTTGTCACTAAGTAGTGGGTTAAATTTAGATTTGAATAAATGTTGTTATTCGCCAGAAATGGCAAGAAATATTATTTCCTTTCATGCATTGTATAAACAAGGGTTTACCTTTTCATTTAATAATGAAGTTGGTTCTATTGATGCTTTCTTTAATAATGTTCTTTATTTTAAAGCATTACCTTGTGATGGTGTGTATGAAACAGTATCTATGGTTGATAACTTAGGAAATAATGTATTGTGTATTGATTCTGTGAATAATAATAACTTGGATAAAGCATCACTATGGCATTGTCGTCTTGGACATATAAGCAAGAAACCCATATACCAACTCCAAAAGGATGGAGTCTTGGAGTCGTTTGACCTGAAGTCAGATGATAGTTTCAAATCATGCTTACTTGGAAAAATGACGAAGTCACCCTTCACAAGTTCTTGTGAGAGGGGTGAAGGTTTGTTGGACCTTGTACACACGGATGTGTGTGGACCATTCAAACATGCCACAAGGGATGCTAATCGTTATTATTTGACTTTTACTGATGATTACAGTAGATATGGATATGTCTACTTAATCAAGCATAAGTTAGAGACTTTCGAAAGGTTTAACGAATTTAAACAGGAAGTCGAGAATCAATTGGGCAGGAACATTAAGATGCTTCGATCCGATCGAGGTGGTGAGTATCTTAGTTTAGAGTTCCTCGATTATCTTAGGGAATGTGGGATTGTCTCACAATTGACACCTCCCAGGATACCACAGTTGAATGGTGTAGCTGAGAGGCGTAATCGAACCTTGTTGGACATGGTTGGTTCCATGATGAGTCGAGCTTCGCTAACAATCTCATTTTGGGGGTATGCCTTAGAGATTGCCGCCCATATTCTTAATCTAGTCCCTACAAAGAAAGTTGTCAAAACTCCTCACGAGATGTGGATTGGTAAAGTACCTAAACTAGACCACATCAAGATTTGGGGTTGTGAGGCTTTTGTAAGACGCAAGACTCATGACAACCTAGAACCCTAAAGTGAGAGGTGTATTTTCATCGGCTATCCACTAAGATCCTTTGGTTACCTCTTCTACAGACCTAGTGATGATGTGATCTTTGTAGCAAGAAGAGGAGTCTTTCGAGAGAGAGAGAGAGAGAGAGAGAGAGAGAGTTTATAAGCCAAGGAGACAGTGGGAGGAAAATTGATCTTGAAGAAATTCAAGAGTCAAGTGGTGAAGCAACTTCGAACGCTAGCCCTCAACTTGAGGAGGAAAATCCTGTTGAGCCAATTGACGAATCTGTACCTCTGAGGCGTTCCACGAGAATTAGGAATGCACCTGAGCATTACTATGGTTTCCATATTATTGCAGAAGGTGAGACACTTATTAGTGATGAGACACTAGTAGGTCTGGATGAGCTTAACAGCTACACGGAAGCCATGGCAGGCCCTGAGGCTGCTAAATGGAAAGAGGCTATGGATAGTGAGACACAGTCCATGTATGACAATCAAGTTTGGAACTTGGTTGACCATGTACCTGATCGTAACGTAGTTGGGTGCAAATGGATCTTCAAGAAGAAGACTGACATGGATGGTAATGTACACACTTATAAGGCACGACTGGTTGCAAAGAGTTATTCTCAAACTCCGGGAGTTGATTATGATGAAACCTTTTCACCAGTGGCCAAGATAAAGTCTATTAGGGTTCTGTTAGCCATTGCTTCATTTCATGACTATGAAATACGACAAATGGATGTCAAAACCGCTTTCCTTAATGGAAAGTTGGCTGAAGATGTTAACATGATTCAGCCAGAGGGTTTTGTCAGTTCAGAGTACCCCAATAGAGTGTGTAAACTCGAGAAATCCATTTATGGATTGAAACAGGGACCTCACAGATGGAATCTTTGCTTTGATAACAAAGTCAAGGAATTTGGCTTTTCAAGGAGTGCAAATCAATCTTGTGTCTATATCAAGGCTAGTGGGAGCATAGTCAGCTTTTTGGTATTTTATGTGGATGACATACTACTCATAGGAAATGACATCCCAACCCTACAGGAAGTAAAGTCCTGGCTTGGGAAGTGTTTCTCTATGAAGGACCTTGGTGAAGCTGCATATATCCTAGCGATAAGGCTTTTGAGAAACATGAGTAAAAGACTAATTGGACTTAGTCAAAGCACCTATGTGGACAAAGTGTTGAAAAGATTCAACATGCATAACTCCAAGAAATGTGAGTTACCCATTCAGAGTAACACTAGATTGAGTAAGACACAAAGCCCTAGTACTGAGGCTGAGATAGCATAAATGAGTCGACTACCTTATGCTTCAGATGTAGGATCGATCATGTATGCTATGACGTGTACTCGACCTGATGTAGCTTTTGCTTTGAGCATGGTGAGCAGGTATCAGGGGAACCTTGGCATGGCACAGTGGACTGCGGTAAAGAATATCCTCAAGTACCTACGGAGGACTAAGGATTGGGTCCTTACCCTCGGTGGGAGTGATGACTTGAGAGTTATAGGGTATAGTGATGCTAGCTTCCAGACTAATAGGGATAATTTCCGCTCTCAGTCGAGTTGGGTCTTTACCTTAAACGGAGGAACAATCACTTGGAAGAGTTCGAAGCAGGAGACAGTGGATGACTCCACTTGTGAATCAGAGTATATAGCAGCAAGCGAGGCAGCAAAGGAGGCTATATGACTAATGAACTTCATCGGAGACCGTGGAGTTGTACGAGCTATAAAGGAGCCAATGGAGATTTTCTGTGATAGCAATAGTGCGGTTTCCTTAGCCAAGGAACCAAGAGATCATGGGAGATCCAGACACATTGACAGAAAATATCACTTCGTGGTAAAGAGGGTATCATCGGATGAGAACCCAGCAGATCCCCTCACGAAGGGACTGAGTAGGGTCAAGCATCTCCAGCATGCTTAGAGCATAGGGCTGAAGGATGATATAAGTTTTAGTAGTTAGATAAATTATGAAATTTGTAAAGTGTAATTGACATTAGACGATGAATAAAAGGTGTTTTATTTATGAGTAAAGTGTTGCTATCTCTTGTCGATCATTTACTATATTTCTTTTTCATGTTTTGACTTCCAGAATAATTATGTTTGGTCTATCATATTATTCAAACCTCCACAGTCGGTCATATGTCGAAAGTAGGTATCAATCAAGACTGTCATGATTGGTTGCAGAGGTCTAAGGTGTTGGACATGGCTACAACAATCATGAGTGCTCATAAGTTCTGAGCATTGGACTCAATCCACGCTCACTGGAATCACTTCATGGAATTTTATCTCGAGTGATCGTGAGACGGTAATATCATATAAGTCTTCAAACCTAGAGATATGATTTGTTACTTACGAGTTGATTATGCATTGATTGTACGAAAACGCATTGGTAACTCGATGTTATAAAATGTGCCTTTGTGTATAATTCAATGAGTGGTAGAACAAACATACGAGTCGAAGTTTATCTGTTCCTTCTAGGATTAGAAGCTGATATCTGGGCCCCTCGATGATTGTGTTTTGACCTATGTACCGGGCTCGGTCAGAACTAAATTGATGTGTTTAGTTAAGTTCTATGTCAAAACAAATCGGAAATCGAGAAACAAATGTTGGAAAATAAGTAAGACCATGTTCCATGTATTTGTCCGGCTGATATCTAGAACAGAGGATTATATGATCACTTATCTAAAATGGCGCGTTCTAGTTCAACAGAGTTTAAAGAGCTACTGTTGTTGATCGGTTCCTGAAGTCATACTTGCAACTATATTTACTAGACTTATCCAAGTGGGAGACTGTTGGATATAGTGTCTAAGTCCATAACTATATTTGGTATGTACTTGACCCGACCCGGCATGGTCCATTTGGGTTGCACTTCACCCAAACAATTTATGGATAATATTTGAGAATAGTACAAGTTATGATTTATTAATATATTATAAGTTCTAATATATAAATATAAGTTCATATTATTTAATTGGCATTGATCTATAATTAATCTAGGATTAATTTAGAGATCAAAGATATTACTAATTAAATATGGGCTTCTATATTTATATAGTGTGGGCTAATGCTTATTTGGAATGGGCTAGACTTGCATGGAAAAGTCCATGGATACTCCATGGAGCTTTAACCCATGGATCTCATGGAAGTGAAGAGACATGCGTATTAGGGTTTACTTGTATGTAACCCTAATCCAACACACTATATAAAGGAGGGTTTGGTTCTTGAAATCACACTAGTTGACACTTGTTGAGGTGAGGGCCGATTTCAAGATAGTAGTGACTATTCTCTCAAAGTTCCAAGTTTGTGGTGATTTGTGATTTCCATTTGAGGCATTCACACTATTGGTGCTAGGCTCTAAAACTCCAAGCAATCAACTACTACTACAAGGTAAGCATTTCTACTAGCTTTATTTGATTTATGTTCCCCATGCCATGCTAGTAAGGATATGAACCTTGGAAAAATAATTATTTGCATGTATCTTAGACAAACATAGATCCAAGGTTTATTAGGGTTGCATGTACACTTAGGAAGTGTTAGAATGCTCAAGACCCATCAATTATAACTATATATTATCATATAGACATAATAATAACATATATACAATGACTAGCATGTGTTTTCCCCCGAAATATTAGAAAGCGGGGCCATGAAACTCACCTTAGTAGCGTTTTTATAGAATTTAAGTGGTCAGAGGTTCGTCGTAGTAAAGCTCGGGAAGGGAAAACGGCCTTCGGAAACGAGAGAGAATGAAAGAAATGGTGTACTAAGCCTTGGGGTCGAAATGGCTATTTATAGTATGATTTTATGACACTCACGTCGTGAGTGTCATAAAACTCACGTCGTGAATTAGCTAGTTAGGGTTTTTAAAAGGTAAATCTTCGGAATGACATAACTTTTGCATACGAACTCCGTTTTTGACGTTATTTATATGTACGCGTAGGTATTTACGAGCAATAAAACTCTCTTTTAGACTTAAATAGCTAATTCTAAGTCTGTTTTAAATTCCTCTTATTATAGAGATTTATAGTGATAGGTTTATCATAACTTCTTCATGCGAAGTGAGATCTAGATGTTCTCTATATTTTTGGAATCGTATGGATGTATACTTTGATTTATACCATAAAGTATGTATGAAAGTTCATATTTATATTAGAATTATCATGAAATACATAGTGAGTTTACTACATTACTAGTTTAACAAAATCACATTACATGATTGGTATAATCACATGTGATTGTTATTGACCTACTTTTGACTAGTGTTACACCTATCCTGTCTCTTCCCGAAAGGACGAAGAAGTTCGTTGTCTACTGTGATGCATCCAATCATGGACTAGGTTGTGTACTCATGCAGCGAGGAAAACTTATTGCTTATGCCTCAAAACAGTTGAAGACACACGAAGTCAATTATACAACTCGGGACCTGGAGTTGGGAGCAGTGATCTTCGCATTGAGGATATAGAGACATTACCTTTACAGAACATAGTGCACAATCTTCACTGACCATAAAAGCCTCCAACACATCTTCGACCAGAAAGATTTGAACATGAGACAATGGCGATGGGTAAAACTACTCATTGATTATGAGTGCGAAATACGCTAGCATCCCAGCAAGGCCCATGTGGTGGCGGATGCATTTAGCCAAAAAGAATGCTTAGGATGTCGAGTGAAGGCACTGACAATGACCATCCATTCCCTCTTATCCGAACAAATCAGGGAGGCTCAGCTGGAAGCCTTAAAACCAGAGAACATCCCGAGTGAAGCCTTGAGAGGAATGGAAAAGAAACTAGAGATCAAAGGGGATGGAGTCTGTTATTTCATGAACCGAATTTAGACCCCAAAGTTCGGTGGTTACCGAGAGGTTTTCATGAATGAAGCTCACAAGACTAGATACTCCGTTCATCCAGGTTCGGATAAGATGTACCTTGATCTCAAGAAACTATATTGGTAGCCAAACACGAAAGTAGAGATCGCTACCTTCGTGGGCAAATCTCTGACTTGCGCCAAGGTGAAGGTTGAATATCAGAAGCCCTCAGGTTTGCTTCAGTAGCTAGAAATACCTGAGTAGAAATGGGAAAGGATTACCATGGATTCATTACCAAATTACCCAAATCTCCGAGTGGGTATGACACCATTTAGGTAATAGTCGACCAATTGCATAGCGTGCGAATCTTCATCCAAGAGATAGTCCGACTACATGGCGTGCCGGTATCCATTATCTTCGATCGAGATAACAAGTTTACCTTGAGATTTTGGTAGTCACTGCAGAAAGCTCTTGGAACCATGTTGGACATGAGCACAGCTTACTATCCTCAGACAGATGGGAAGAGTGAGAGAAGCATCCAGACCTTGGAAGACATGTTGTGGGGATGTGTCATCGACTTTGGTAAGTCGTGGGATACCTATTTTCCCTTCTTTGAGTTTTCCTACAACAACAATTATCATACCAGCATCAAAGTTGCGCCTTTTGAAGCCCTGTATTGTCGTAAGTGCAGATCCCCTCTGTGTTGGGCTGAGGTGGGCGCCACGCAGCTAGCCAAGGGGCAAGTACCTGATAGCACTCTCACTAGCCCATAAATCATATGTGAAACCACAGAAAAGATCATACAAATTCAGGAATGACTAAAAGCTTCACGAGGTAGACAAAAGATCTACGTCGATAAGAGACAAAAACCCTTGGAATTCCAGGTTGGAGATCGTGTTCTGTTGAAGGTCTCACCCTGGAAGGGTATGATATGCTTTGGAAAGCTTGGGAAGCTAAATCCAAGATACATAGGACCATTCGAGTTCCTCACTCGGATCGGTCCTGTAGCGTACAAACTTCGTTTACCTCAAGAACTTAGCAACATCTATCCCATCTTCCACATCTTGAATCTTAAAAAGTGTTTATCCGATGAAACCCTTATGATCCCTTTCGATGAGATTGAAATCAAAGAGAACCTAAACTTTGTGGAAGAACCATTCGATTTCATGGATAGAGAGATCAAACAAATGAAACAAAGTTGCATCGTAATAGTGATAGTTCGATGAAATGCCAAGCAGGGACCTATATTCACTTGGGAGTGCGAGGATCAGATGAAATAGAAGTATTCGCATCTCTTTTATAATCCATGATTTGTATTCTATGTTCTAATTTCGGGATGAAATTACTTCTAACATGGGGATCATGTGACAACCCGAAAATTCTTCCGTTATTTTAACCGATCTCAGTTAATAAAATTGAATTTTATTAAATTTGCCGTCAATTTCTTGGGTTAGAAAATCAACTAAAGTTATAGTGTCACACCCCAAAACCGAGAACAACGGAAACGTTCTGGGGCGGAGGACGTCATGTAATGTATCACAACAATGCAAAGTAGTAAACAAGCAACAACATCATCCATTGCGTTAGTAGTATACTTTTAAGTACATGAGAGTTCTTTCATAGTATAAATCTACATAATGAATATTCAAATTAAAAGACGGGTCTTGACTGCTCCGTCTTCACAAAACCCGATCATCGTATTCGTCTATTTGTGACCTGAGAATACAAGTTATACTGAAAGCGAGTATTAACAATATAGTTGGTGAATTCAAAAGTATTTATGTGACTTTGATTTGTAAAACTGTAAAGAACGTACTGTAAATGTTTGAAGGAAAGTTTGTATCAATGAACATGTTTGTAAGTAATTGTAAACGTTTGAAAACCCTAGAAAATGCCATATTCCCTACTAGCATAAAAAGTAGTCTTCTACCATGACACGACTATTTTGTATGTTTGCTTTTAGAAATTCAATATTTTTCCATAAGTGGGTAGTAGTCTAAAAGTCCCAAAACTGAAATGAAGTAGTATTTTTCATGCCTAAAATAGTAGATTTTTGTATGTAATAAATCGTTAAGGGTCTTGACGCGACCTGTCATCAGGGAGTCACTGAAGAACCAAGTCAGCAACCAGCTACCTCGAGACTTCGACACCCGGCACTCCCGACTTGTCAATATGTGGCTTAATCCCCAAGATCTAAGCACATATAAACTTTTCTTGCCAATAGGGATTGAGTGACTTAGGATTTATCAAGTCTTAAAACTTGTGAGATAGGGAGATTTATTGGAGGAGGTGGATTAAGTGAAGTATGATTTCTAGTCCAACAAATTCCCAACAAAGGGATTGGTCTTTCACCTTCATTACCATTTGGAATATCATCTTCATTAGGAAGCTTGTTCCTAAAGATTTGGGAAGACCATAGCTGTCTAAACTAGACATCTATAATGGGAGAAATTCAAGTTAGTTGATTTAAAGTCCTTAATACAACACCCAATATGATGTATTAAGGCTAGGACCCAATAACCTATTTATAACTGGAAGAGGGATGTCGTAATCCAAGTTATAAAATAGTTAAAGGTAGGCAAATGACGATTTACCAATTTCCACCATGAAAATGAAATATTTTATTATTAGGTTTTATTGGTTTTGAAACTCCTAGATCTTTTTGAGATACATTGAACTTTTCAATGGCATGTTTGAATCTCGATTATGCCCTTTCAAATTTGTGACTGGGATGCCAAGGATCACAAACAAGGTGTGAATAACCATACAAATTGACTTGGTACCCTTAACAATATTACCTAATCGATGTGCCGGTTAACCACACGTGCTCCAACGATCTATAATAAAGTCAAGTTACCCTTTGCCACTCTTACTAGTCCATGTTAGTGTGCCGGTTAACCACACACGCTCCACTAACGACTTGGTAAGGTACAAACTGTAATTTTATGGGCTAGCACCTTTTCACATTTTCCTAAGTAACTAAGATTAGGAATTCATAAGTGTTTAGTTACTTAGTATTTTTCATTATACTGTTAATGAATATTTAAAGTCGTATCCTACCCGTTCGGCTAACGACCCTCCACCAATCAAGGAAGCGGTGAGTGAGAGTGGACACCCATTAAACTGCCATTTTATAGGAAATAACCTTATACCCTCCTTATAGACCGACTTCGTGAATGAGGCCTACTAACGGTAAGATTGACTTCCTCTTATACATATCTATATAATTAAAATTATAATAATAGTATAAGGGTTGAATTTTAAACTTTTTTAAAATTTCATTGTTCAATTTGGAATTAAAGTATACATGAGGAGTAACTTTTCAAATTCCAAAATTTGAGGGCATGTTTTGAAACTATTTCAAGACTCTTCAAATCATAACTTATGAGTTTAATGGTTCATTAAAATGAAGACTCTTCATTTTAATGTAACCCCTTATTCTTTAAAAACACTTTAAAGAAGTGTCTCTTCAACATCCATAACTTGAGGACAAATTGTGGAGTCATTAAACTATTTAATGGAAAAAACTCTTACATTTTATCTAACCTACAAAACTTTTATGAGTTTTTAAGATTCATAAATATGACTTTTCACATAACTTGAAGACAAGTTACAAAAACATATTTTATGAACTTCTTTTAGACTAATATGGATTGAAAACAACTAAAACATAATTTTTTAATTATCAATCTAAACTAACTCATAAATCAAGGAAACATAAAATTCTTGAAAAATTCATAACTTGAGGACAAGTTATGAACTCCATACAATTTTCAACAAGATCATGAATTATATCAACAAACTATTTGCACATAATTCCTATGATCTAACAAAACTCATAAGCATGATCTTTCATAATCAACAATTTTCAAGAATAACATGAACACATATAAACTTGAAACTTCTATTATGGCAGTGAAATTGGTTTAACATAATCATTACCACATTCAAAACAAGTTTTATAAGCCCAAAACAGTCAAAGGTAATGATTCTAGACCAATTCCAGCACCAAAACTCGAAAATATGTTGTCTGGGGGTCCAACTCGTCGAGTGCATGAACAAACTCGGCGAGTTGGGTGCATTTTGCCTTGGACTCGTTGAGTCCCTTCATGGACTCGGCGAGTCTGCTGGGCTGACAGCACCAAAAGTCTATTTTTAAGCAGTTTAAGAAAGTACAACAAGAAAACAAGCCTTGGCTCTGATACCACTATTGGGTTTTGAGCAATCTATTACTCCTAAGTGTACATGCAACCCTAAATACCTTGGATCTATGTTTTCTCTATTATACATGCAAATATCAACTTTCCAAGGTATTGTACTATTCTAGCATACAAAACTTTGAATAACACAAGTTAGAATAACATACCTTTTGTTGGCGCTTGTCTTCATGAAGCTTGAGTGCCTAGTGCCCCAAGTGTGACACCTCAAATGGTTCACACAACATCAAGTGCACTTGGAATAACTTGAGAGAAACTTGAACACTCCATGAAATCGTTTAGCCCTCACACACACACACATAGTCACCGATTTCTTGAGCCATGGGTTTCTTTTATATGGTGGCTATTAGGGTTACACCATGTAACTCATGACTTTACCCATTCCTTATGCTCCATGGATTTTAACCTCCATGGAGTATCCATGGGTCACCCCCATGGACTTAGTCCAACATAAGGAATCTTGGATCACAAGCCCACATATATAAGAATGAATGATTTACACAATCAACCCATATATTTAATTAGTCTCCTTTTGATCACTTAATTAATTCCAAATTAATTTTTGATCAATACTAATTAAATCACCTTATTAATATATTAGAACTTATAATATATTAATAACCTTAAGTGTTATTTCTCTCATTTTAGTCTATCCAAGTGCATGATGCCATGCAACCCAAATGGACCATGTCGGGTCGGGTCAAGTTTTACCAATTATAGTTATGGACTTAGACATTAATCCAACACTACCATGATCTCTCGGTTCCTTGGTCAAGGCAACTGCTCCCTCATTATCACAGAAAATCTCCATGGGCTCCTTTATGGCAGGTACAACTTCAGGATCTCCGATGAAGTTCTTTAGCCATATTGCCTCCTTCAACGCTTCGCTTGCTGCGATGTACTCTGATTCGCACGTTGAATCAACTACGGTTTCCTTCTTAGAACTCTTCCAAGTTACTGCTCCTCCATTCAGGGTAAAGACCCAACCCGAATGCGAACGGTAGTTGTCCCTGTCGGTCTAAAAACTGGCGTCACTATACCCTCGCACCTTCAAGTCATCACTCCCTCCAAGGACCAACAACTATTCCTTCGTCCTCCGAAGGTACGTAAGGATATTCTTCACCGCAACCCAATGGGCTATGCCTGGATTCCCTTGATATCTACTAACCATGCTCAAAGCAAAGGCTACATCAGGGCGAGTACAAGTCATAGCGTACATGATTGAGCCAACTGCGAAAGCATATGGAACTCGGCTCATTTCAGCTATCTTGGCTTCGGTACTTGGACTTTGAGTCTTACTCATCTTGGCATTGCTTTGTATCAGTAATTCTCCCTTTTTCGAGTTTTCCATACTAAAACGTTTTAGTACCTTCTCTAAGTAAGTGTTCTGACTAAGTCCTATTAGTCTCTTACTTCTTTCTCTTACTATCCTTATTCCCAAAATATAGGAAGCCTCTCCGAGGTCCTTCATAGCGAAGCACTTCCCGAGCCAGGACATAACCTCCTGCAGAGTCAGGACTTCGTTTCCTATGAGTAATATGTCATCGACATATAGAATGAGAAAGCTTACTACACTCCCACTGGCTTTGACATATACACATGACTCATCTTCGCTTCGTACAAATCCAAACTCTTTGACTTTCTCATCGAAGCAAAGATTCCATCTGCGAGATGCTTGCTTTAGTCCATAAATGGACTTCTCAAGCTTACACACTCTATTCGGATGCTTCGGATCCACAAACCCCTCTGACTGAGCCATGTAAACATCCTCAGCCAACTTTCCGTTAAGGAAAGTGGTCTTGACAACCATTTGCCAAATCTCATAATCATGAAATGCGGCAATAGCTAGCATCACTCTAATAGATTTTATCTTCGCAACTGGTGAGAAGGTCTCTTCATAGTCAACTCCGGGATTTTGAGTAAAGCCCTTCGCAACTGGTCGCGCTTTAAACGTGTGATCTTTTCCATCCACGTCGGTCTTCTTCTTGAAGATCCAATTGCACCCAACGGTCTTACGTCCAGGCACATTATCAACCAAAATCCAAACTTGGTTATCATACATGGATTGGATCTCACTATCCATTTCGCAAACTCCGGGCCTGCCATGGCTTCCTTATAGCCATTAGGTTCCTCAAGATTTGTTAGTTTACTATCACTAATATATGTTTCCCCTTCGGTAGTAATATGAAAACCATATAACTGGGGTTGAAACCTAACTCTTTTGGAACGTCTAAGAGGTAATGATAAGTCAATTGGTTCAACTGGAGTTTCCTCCTCGGGTTGAGTGCCAGCGGTTGAGGTTCCTTCATCTATCGATTTGCCTCCCACTGTCTCCTTGGCCTATGAGTTCTCGCTCTCGTAAAACTCCTCTCCTCACAAAAAAGACAACATTGTCCTTTGGTCTATAGAAGAGATATCCAAAGCATTTCTGCGGGTAGCCGATGAAAATACATCGCTCACTACAAGGTTCGAGCTTGTCGTGAGTATCTCGTCTTACAAAAGCCTCGCAACCCCAAACCTTGATATGTGCTAACGAAGGAGCTTTCCCCATCCACATCTCGTGAGGTGTTTTGGCAACCTTCTTAGTAGGGACTCGGTTAAGGATATGGGCTACAGTCTCTAAGGTATACCCCCAAAAAGAGATAGATAGCGAAGCACGACTCATCATAGAGCGAACCATGTCCAACAAGGTTCGATTACGCCTTTCTGCCACACCATTCAATTGTGGTGTCCTAGGTGGCGTCAATTGTGAAACTATTCCACACTCCTTGAGATAATCGTGGAATTCAAGACTTAGGTACTCTCCTCCTCGTTCGGATCGAAGCATCTTGATCTTCCTGCCCAGTTGATTCTCCACTTCATTCTTGAACTCTTTGAACTTTTCAAAAGTTTCTGACTTTTGCTTGATTAAGTAGATATACCCATAGCTACTATAGTCATCGGTAAAAGTCACGTACGAGCGGTTACCATCCTTCGTGGTAGATCTAAACGGTCCACACACATCGGTATGTATGAGGTCCAATAAACCCTCACCCCTTTCGCATGTACCAGCGAAGGGTGACTTAGTCATCTTTCCAAGTAAACAAGACTCGCATGTGTCATCTTCCCTAAGGTCGAATGACTCCAACACTCCATCCTTATGGAGTTGGGCTATGCGTTTCTTGTTGACATGTCCAAGACGATAATGCCATAAGGATGCTTTATCCATACTATTGGAAGAATCCAAGTACAAAACATCATTTCCTAAGTTATCAACAATCATAACAGTTTCATAAATTCCATTACATGGTATAGCTTCAAAGTAAAAAACACCATTTAGATAAGCTAAAATAGAACCATTCTCATTATTAAAAGAAAATCTAAAACCTTGTCTAAACAAACCATGAAAAGAAATGATGTTTCCATCCATTTCTGGCGAATAGCAACAATTGTTCAAATCTAAAGATAAACTATTCCTAAGCACTACAGAATACACTCCAATCTTGGTCACAGGCGACGATCTTCTATTCCCCATGATTAGATTTATTCTTCCATACTCCACATCTCTACTTCTTCTTAGTCCCTGCACATTAGAACAAATGTGATAACCACAACCGGTATCAAGAACCCAAGAAGTATTGTGGGAATCATTAGATTTAATTGTATATATACCTGCGAAAGATGGCTTGATCTTTCCTTCCTTGATGGCTTGCAGGTACTCCGGGCATCTTCTCTTCCAATGTCCTATCTTGTGGCAGTGGTGGCACTCTGCCTCCTTCGGATTAGAGTAGGGCTTAGCGGGATAAACTTTGGTCCCACTAGAAGAGGCACCATCTCGGGCTTTCACCTTGCGATGGTTCTTTGAAGAAGCCTTCCTCTTCTTTCCCTTTCCTTGTCCAATTACCAAGACAGGAGTAGCGGGCGGATTGGGAGTTGGTGCAACAGACTTGTCCTTGAAGTTGCTCTCAGTGACCCTCAAGAGACCTTTGAGTTTGCTTAGGGTGACCTCTTCTTTGTTCATGTGATAGGTCATCCTAAATTGATTGTAGCTCGGAGGCACAGAGTGAAGCACCACGTCGATCGCCAAGTCTTCCCCAAAGTCAACATTTAACTTGCGAAGGCGGTCCACATACCTTTGCATCTTTTGCATGTGCACAGTAAGAGATTATCCATGACCCATCTTAGCGGAAATCATGTTCGTGAAAATCTCATAACGCTCTTGTCTCGCGTTTTGATGGTATCGCTCCAATGGGTCTTGATGCATTTCGTATGGATACATGTCCTTGTAGGACTTTTGGAATTCGGAGTTCATAGTCGCGATCATGATGCAATGCACTTTCGTTGCATCACGCTCGTGAGTTTCGAAAGCGGTGATTTCGGCGGGAGTAGCGATTTCAGGGTTGATTTTCTCGAGCTTCTCATCGAGGAGATACTCCTTATCCTCATAGCGAGCAATCGTGCGAATGTATCTTATCCATTCGCTAAATTTCGTTCCATCAAAGGTGACCTTTTGACAAAGGCTCATGAAAGTGAAAGAACTCGCAACAGCATTGTTAGCGTTCGACATCTACAAATAGAAAGGACAAAGATAGATTAGAATATGAATCCCTAATTATCACCCAATAAGAAGAATTAGGGCTAGGATCCAACAACAATATTTACACATCAGAAAAGGGATGCCGTAATCTAATATGCAAACAATTTGAAGGTAAGTGAATGACGATTCACTAATTCTCCACCATGAAGAGCATAACTTTAAGTCCTAAATGTATTGATAATTCCTAGGTTCGGATGAGATTCATTGAAACTTTTCAATGACATGTTTAAATCTCGATATGCCCCTCTTGTTTGTGATTGGGATACCGAGGATCACAAAGCGGGTGTGAATTACCATGCAAATTGACATGGTGCCTTCATTGTAACGATCACCTATTCGATGTGCCGGTAAACCATACACGCTCCATCGAACTATGATAAACAATGAATCACCCTTTGCCACCTTCGCTTAGAACCAATTAGTGTGCCGGTAAACCACACACGCTCCACTAACTTCTTAGCAAGGTGCAAAGTGTAATTTCATGGGATTGCATCAATTCACTTTTCCTAAAGTGACTAAGATTGGGAAATTTTAATAAAACATGTAGTTACTTTGTATTTCTTATTATAATTTTAATGAGAGGATGAGGTTGCCCTATCCTACCCGTTCGGCTAACGACCCTTCACCAATCAAGCGAGCGGTGGGTGTGAGTGTACACCCATTAAGCGCCATTTTATAGGCCACAACCTTATACTCACCTTATAGATCGGCTTCGTGAATGAGGCCTACTAACGGTAAGACTAGCATTTAAGTTATACATACATACATACATATATATATATATATATATATATATATATATATATTAATCTTGTAATATTATATTAGTACAGGGTTGTATTTTAAACTTGTAAAATTCTAGGGTTTGAAATTTAAATTGTCTAAATTAAACTTTTAATCACAAAACATAAATTTCAAAACTTGAGGACAAGTTTTATACATTTAAAACATAAAGGATCAAATAACAAATAATAAAAATCACATAATTATCTATATTTTATTAATAATTATCATATAAGGAAATCAAATATTTTATTAATTGATAATTATCTTCAATTAGATCAAAAATATAGTCATATATATCACAAAATCGGATTAGGGTTGATCTAATATCATTAAGGTAAGTTTCCATAAGATAAACATGAAAAAATCCCGTTTTTGGCTAATCCTGACGCTCGGACTCGCCGAGTACACAAAGGGACTCGCCGAGTCAGGCCTACTCGCCGAGTCCACTTTGGAACTAGCCGAGTCCATGACTCAGAAACATGAAAATCGAATTTATCAGTTTAGTTTCATACAATCAAGCAACAATTCAATGAAAACCAAGCTAGGCTCTGATATCACTGATGGGTTTTAGCCATAAGAACTTTCCTATGTGCGCATGCAAAACCCTAATGCTTGGATCTAGGCTTTCTAATCAAACATGCTTTGAATCCAAGACTTCTAATGACTATTTCGGTGTGATGACAATATTGAAACAGATCTAGAATCATACCTTTGGATTCCTTGTTGATCTTGTTGTCTTGGAGCTTCTAGAGTCACAATTGTCACTCCTCTAATGGATTACAAACACCAACTACCAAGGAGGAGGATTTGAGAGAGAGGAGAGTGGAGGAATTCGGCCAGAGTATCTTTACTTTAGATGGGGTACCGAATTCTATATCCCATAGGGTCTATTTATACTTGTAGACTCCTTAAGGGTTACAGCTTAAACCCTAATTTGATAACTTAAACTTTAAGTGATCCTAATCCTTACTTTGGATAACCCTTGGACGAATTTGAGGCTATCCCAAGCCCTAGAATTCATCCATCCTCTATCCAATAAGGATTTACAGTCTAAAGTGTAACTATGAAACAATTGACAGTTTACACCTTCTTATTTAATTAATCTCCTTAAGTCACCAAATTAATTCTAATTAATTCTATGACTTATATTAACATATTATTCTTTATATTATTCTCATAATATACTAATAATATTTACTCTCTCTTAACAAATCATCCTATCAGGTTGCTATGGTGAAGGCAACCCAAAAGAACCATGCACAATCGGGTCAAATACTTGCCTAATATAGTTGCAGCCTTAGACACTATTCCAATAGTCTTCCACCTGGATAAGTCTAGTAACTATATGCGCAGGTACATTCCGATTTGCAATCGTAGCTCTCAAAGACGCTGTCAAACTCTGATCTAATCAATCTTGTCCTTTAGATAAGGGATCGTACAGTCCTCTATTAGATATCATGCTGACAATACTATGGAATAGTTAGTCTAGCATTTGGTTTCTCGATCTCCGATTTATTTGACATAGAACTTAATCGAACACATCAATTCAGTTCTGACCGGGCCTGGCACATACGTCAAATCAAATCATCGAGTGGCCGAGATATCGCTTTTTCCTTCTTAGGATAAAAGTTACAGATAAACTTCGACTTATATGCATTTACTTATTCATTAACCAACTACACACAACAATGCGTTTTATAACATCGAGTTACCAATGCATTTTCGCATTATCAATGTACAATCAATTAACCAATAACAAACCATATATATAGGTTTTAAGACTATATGATATTATCGTCTTGCGATCACCCTTTTATATCATATTCCATAAGGTGGTTCCAGCAAGCGCGGGTTTGTTCCAATGCTCAAACCTAGTTCATAAGCACTCACTCTACATACCTATTCATGACAATCTTCATTCATATCTACTTCCGACATATGAATGATTGTGCAGTATTTGAACAATTAGATTATTCTTAATAAACTCAATTAATCTGGAAGTCAAAACATGCAAAGTGAAACAATAGTTAAACAATTAACATAAGACAGTAACATTACTTATAAATAAAACTCCTTTATTTAATCATCAAATGTTAATTACATTTATCTATTACATGTTTCTAATACTATCTAATCTATGCAAATATCATCTTTCAGCCCAATACTCCTAGCATGCTGCAAATGCTTAACCCTACTCAGTCCCTTCGTAAGCGAATCTTTTGGGTTATCTTCCGATGATATTCTCTTCTCTACGAGTTGTCCTTCTTCTACACGATGTCTAATAAAGTGATATTTTCTATCGATATGTCGTGATCTACCTGTTGAATTTTGAGCAATCTATCACTCCTAAGTGTACATGCAACCCTAAATACCTTGGATATATGTTTTCTCTATTATACATGAAAATATCAACTTTCCAAGGTATTGTACTATTCTAGCATACAAAACTTTGAATAACACAAGTTAGAATAACATACCTTTTGTTGGTGCTTGTCTTCATGAAGCTTAAGTGCCTAGTGCCCCAAGTGTGACACCTCAAATGGTTCACACAACATCAAGTGCACTTGGAATAACTTGAGAGAAACTTGAACACTCCATGAAATCGTTTAGCCCTCACACACACACACACATAGTCATCGATTTCTTGAGCCATGGGTTTCTTTTATATGGTGGCTATTAGGGTTACACCATGTAACTCATGACTTTACCCATTCCTTATGCTCCATGGGTTTTAACCTCCATGGAGTATCCATGGGTCACCCCCATGGACTTAGTCCAACATAAGGAATCTTGGATCACAAGCCCACATATATAAGAATGAATGATTTACACAATCAACCCATATATTTAATTAGTCTCCTTTTGATCACTTAATTAATTCCAAATTAATTTTTAATCAACACTAATTAAATAACCTTATTAATATATTAGAACTTATAATATATTAATAAACCTTAAGTGTTATTTCTCTCATTTTAGTCTATCCAAGTGCATGATGCCATGCAACCCAAATGGACCATGCCGGGTTGGGTCAAGTTTTACCAATTATAGTTATGGACTTAGACATTAATCCAACAGTCTCCCACATGGATAAGTATAAAACTATTATTGCAAGTATGACTTCAAAACCCGACTAGCAATTGTAGCTCTAAAAAGCTTCTGTCGAACTCTGACCTTGTAGATAAACTCTGACCTTTGTCAATGACTTGTCCATTAGATAAGGGATCATATACTCCTCCATTCTAGATATCATATGGACTGAGACTTGGATTATAATCATTCTCTCTATCCATTTGTTGTTTCCCGATTTCTGATTTATGACGACTGACTAATTGAACAAATCAAATCAGTCCTGGCCCGGCCGAGCACTTCCATTTGTCATCATCAAATCATCGAGGGGCCCACAGATATGGCTTTTATCCCGAAGGTAAAAGGAATGGATAAACTTCGACTCATATGCTTGTACTAACTATTTGTTGAATCATACACAAAGGCACGTTTTATAACATCGAGTTACCAATGCATTTACATGCAATCAATGTATAACTAACTCATAGTCAACAACTCATATCTCTAGGTTTGAAGAATATATAATATTATCGTCTCATGATTCACTTGTGATAAAATCCATGAAGTGAATCCAAATGAGCGTGGGTTGAATCTAATACTCAGCCCTTATGAGTACTCATGAATGTTGTAGCAACTATTGCATTGTCTAAAGCACTTTAGACAAATCATACAAGCCAAATTCACGACAGTCTTGATTCATATCTGCTTCCAACATATGACCGACTGTGGATGGTTTGAATAACTTGTTCATTCGGGAGAATGACCTAGTTATTCTGGAAGTCAAAACATGCAAAGTGAAACAAAAAATAATACTAATCCTATATGGCCTCAACACTTTGAGCGTAAATAAAACACCTTTTATCTAAGCACCATATTGATCACTCATTATTCATGTTTCGATTAATCAACTTAATACTTGAATTGAAACAATAGTGATGCCATGCTCCAAGCATGCATACTATGTTTCTCTAAACAATAGCTATGCCATACTCCAAGTATGCACACCATGTTTACATATGGTCATCTCTTTGTTAAATGTATATCAATTGAACACGACTTCTATGATTCTCATTTCACAATCCCAATCCTTATTGTAAATGTAAGAATACCAAGTTCTTGTCATTTACCGTAATCTATGCAATGATCCTCTTGTAATGATATTCACAAAAGTCACAAAGACTTGGAAACAAACATTACAAAGTATTCTAATGGAAAGCAATTCCATGGAGATGAAGTCTCAAATTCAAAGTACATTCCTTTGAACATCCTTCTTTGCATAGATTCAAAGAATAACTTCCACCTATGGAAACAATTCCATATTACCATCTTGACCATCACTTTTGAACAAGAGTTGCCTCTTTCCAAAACATGTCAATAAAATCCTTACTCTATACTTCCAATTGTACATGAGTAACCAAACTTTAGAAAACCCCAAATTGTTCTCGACAATTGCTTAATCATCTTAGTCATATCCAGTTCTAATCCCTTTTCACTTCTTAATGCCCTAAGCATTAGGAAAATCTAGAATGGATGAATATTATAACACATGCAATCGATCCCATATCGGCAGCATATGGGATACGATTCATGCTATAATATTTTTATTTTCCATGTTCTCATAATTCGAACTATGAAGAGGGATGCCGTAATCATAATCGAATTTTGAGAAAGCAACATATATAGAAATTCTTTATGTTGAACCATTTCAACATAACATTCATATATATTCTTGACTAAAGTTGATTAAAATCTCAATCTAAGCTTGTAGAATTGAAATGAAGTATAAATTTCTCTCCCTTAATTATAGTAAAAAAACTTTTTCAAAGCGAGTTGAAACTTTTGTTTTCTATAATTAACATTGCTAACTTGCAACATAATCATCATGCTCCCACTAGCATAATGACTATTATCTATCTAGCATAACACTTTATGCTCCCACTAGCTTTGACATGTACCTAGAAATCAGTCAGATTTCTGATACTAGATTGTCTTGATAAGACTTTATCAAATCATCCACCTGGAGTCTATCCCTTTCCTTAGATAGCTCACATGTAAGTCAAAACCATTGCCATTCTCATTAGTTAGTGTGCCGGTTTACCACACACGCTCCACTAACGACATGAGAATGCAAACTTCACACTTGCTATCCACTTAAATCTACTTAGTGAAAGAGTTTCCTCACTATCATTTTCATGAATCGGAGAAAAACCTTATGACACTTAGATTTAATGGTGTATGTGTTCTTATCCATGTGAATTGTCAAACCCATAGTCACAAGACAAGGATAATGACAAATTCAACTCATATGGACTGAACTCAATCTAATTTCTTGCCACCTGGCAGCTCAAGGGCCTGCCATTGCTTCCAAGTTGTTATGCAACCAGTTGAGAACTCTTAGAACTCCAATGTAAAACCAACTTTAACTGGAATGGGCACAGAATATGTGAACACGATATGTTACAAACCTCAAGTCGTGGTCTAGTGATTAACAAAACTCTTAATTAGTTCTTGAATCTATCTTAAGATCCTTTTAAGGCTCCCACTGACCTCTTGACATATAAGACTCTCTTTGTCAAGAACCATTCCTTGACAAAAACGAATATTCAAGAGTTAGTGCAGATTCTTATCAAGTTAAACACTTCTCACAATTGGTCTTAGTTGGTCTTTGTTTTATCCAAAACATCACAACTTACCAATTTCAAATGTACAAGAGTAAGAACACATTTTACTCTACATTTAACAAGTGTTATAAACCTTTCTTAAGATTATGTCACTCAAGGCTTAATCTTGGAGTATGACTCTAAGATTTAATTTTGGAACGAAGTATAATTTATCTTTTGATCTAACCATTTCAACAAGTCACGATTCCTCTCCTTAGGGAAACAAAATGAACTAAGGTGTCCTCAGAGGATCAATTGTGACATGGTTTCATAATCACTAAGATAATCATAACACAAAATACACAAGTACTCCCCCATCTCTTCAGATTGGAGACACTTTTATCTTTCTGCCTTATTTGATTCTTCTTTTTCATTCTGCCATACATTGAAACTTTTCCAATGTTTCAGAATTACACTTAAACTTGTAAGCATAATCATATTTACTAAACTTTAGTAAATCTTATCAACCTTTGTGGTGGACCTGACCAGCACACAACCAAGTGTACCCAATCCTTTAGTCCTTCACTTGACTCACATGTGAATGTGAATAAGGAATTAGTCTTAATTTACCAAAGATGAAAATTCTCATTCATCACACAATACAACTTGCATGATTCCAAGTTTCTATCCAACTGAAACCTGGGTGATGAGAATCATATCTTATTTGGTAAACTATGACACTACCACAAATGAAAGAATCAAATCCATTTCCTATATTCCTTATCGATGGAAACATATAATCAACAATTTTTTCACAAATGCCATTGTAAGGATACTTAAAATAAAAAAATCAAAACCATTTTTCTGTTATTTTAAAACTTTGCGGAAAAATTAATCCTTAAATCCGTATGGAAAACTTGTTATTATCTATTCCTAAGCAATATATCATAACTCTTAAGTAACAGCTCAAAATTCTAATCACCGAACCATGCGATCGAAATCCATCTTCGCGATCAGAATCAGCATATACTTCCTTTAAGTTTCTTCACTTTTTCTTTGATTCTTAAAACATCAACATGTGACCTCGTCACATTATGCAATAAGAATCTCAGAATAGAAACTTAATAGAGTTAGACAATGGACTTTACCATTAAGTAGAGATAGGGAGATTTATTGGAGGAGGTGGATTAAGTGAAGTATGATTTCTAGTCCAACAAATTCCCAACAAAGGGATTGGTCTTTCACCTTCATTGCCATTTGGGATATCATCTTCATTAGGAAGCTTGTTCGTAAAGATTTGGGAAGACCATAGCTGTCTAAACTAGACATCTATAATGGGAGAAAATCAAGTTAGTTGATTTAAAGTCCTTAATACAACACCCAATATGAAGTATTAAGGCTAAGACCCAATAACCTATTTATAACTGGAAGAGGGATGTCATAATCCAAGTTATAAAATAGTTAAAGGTAGGCAAATGACGATTTACCAATTTCCACCATGAAAATGAAATATTTTATTATTAGGTTTTATTGGTTTTGAAACTCCTAGATCTTTTTGAGATACATTGAACTTTTCAATGGCATGTTTGAATCTCGATTATGCCCTTTCAAATTTGTGACTGGGATGCCAAGGATCACAAACAAGGTGTGAATAACCATACAAATTGACTTGGTACCCTTAACAATATTACCTAATCGATGTGCCGGTTAACCACACGCGCTCCAACGATCTATAATAAAGTCAAGTTACCCTTTGCCACTCTTACTAGTCCATGTTAGTGTGCCGGTTAACCACACACGCTCCACTAACGACTTGGTAAGGTACAAAGTGTAATTTTATGGGCTAGCACCTTTTCACATTTTCCTAAGTAACTAAGATTGGGAATTCATAAGTGTTTAGTTACTTAGTATTTTTCATTATACTGTTAATGAATATTTAAAGTCGTATCCTACCCGTTCAGCTAACGACCCTCCACCAGTCATGGAAGCGGTGAGTGAGAGTGGACACCCATTAAACTGCCATTTTATAGGCAATAACCTTATACCCCCCTTATAGACCGACTTCGTGAATGAGGCCTACTAATGGTAAGATTGACTTCCTCTTATACATATCTATATAATTAAAATTATAATAATAGTATAAGGGTTGAATTTTAAACTTTTTTAAAATTTCATTGTTTAATTTGGAATTAAAGTATACATGAGGAGTAACTTTTCAAATTCCAAAATTTGAGGGCAAGTTTTGAAACTATTTCAAGACTCTTCAAATCATAACTTATGAGTTTAATGGTTCATTAAAATGAAGACTCTTCATTTTAATGTAACCCCTTATTCTTTAAAAACACTTTAAAGAAGTGTCTCTTCAACATCAATAACTTGAGGACAAATTATGGAGTCATTAAACTATTTAATGGAAAAAACTCTTACATTTTATGTAACCTACAAAACTTTTATGAGTTTTTAAGATTCATAAATATGACTTTTCACATAACTTGAAGACAAGTTACAAAAACATATTTTATGAACTTCTTTTAGACTAATATGGATTGAAAACAACTAAAACATAATTTTTTCATTATCAATCTAAACTAACTCATAAATCAAGGAAACATAAAATTCTTGAAAAATTCATAACTTGAGGACAAGTTATGAACTCCATACAATTTTCAACAAGATCATGCATTATATCAACAAACTATTTGCACATAATTCCTATGATCTAACAAAACTCATAAGCATGATCTTTCATAATCAACAATTTTCAAGAATAACATGAACACATATAAACTTGAAACTTCTATTATGGCAGTGAAATTGGTTTAACATAATCATTACCACATTCAAAACAAGTTTTATAAGCCCAAAACAGTCAAAGGTAATGATTCTAGACCAATTCCAGCACCAAAACTCGAAAATATGTTGTCTGGGGGTCCAACTCGTCGAGTGCATGAACAAACTCGGCGAGTTGGGTGCATTTTGCCTTGGACTCGTCGAGTCCCTTCATGGACTCGGCGAGTCTGTTGGGCTGACAGCACCAAAAGTCGATTTTTAAGCAGTTTAAGCAAGTACAACAAGAAAACAAGCCTTGGCTCTGATACCACTGTTGGGTTTTGAGCAATCTATTACTCCTAAGTGTACATGCAACCCTAAATACCTTGGATCTATGTTTTCTCTATTATACATGCAAATATCAACTTTCCAAGGTATTGTACTATTCTAGCATACAAAACTTTGAATAACACAAGTTAGAATAACATACCTTTTGTTGGTGCTTGTCTTCATGAAGCTTGAGTGCCTAGTGCCCCAAGTGTGACACCTCAAATGGTTCACACAACATCAAGTGCACTTGGAATAACTTGAGAGACACTTGAACACTCCATGAAATCGTTTAGCCCTCACACACACACACATAGTCACCAATTTCTTGAGCCGTGGGTTTCTTTTATATGGTGGCTATTAGGGTAACACCATGTAACTCATGACTTTACCCATTCCTTATGCTCCATGGATTTTAACCTCCATGGAGTATCCATGGGTCACCCCCATGGACTTAGTCCAACATAAGGAATCTTGGATCACAAGCCCACATATATAAGAATGAATGATTTACACAATCAACCCATATATTTAATTAGTCTCCTTTTGATCACTTAATTAATTCCAAATTAATTTTGATCAATACTAATTAAATCACCTTATTAATATATTAGAACTTATAATATATTAATAACCTTAAGTGTTATTTCTCTCATTTTAGTCTATCCAAGTGCATGATGCCATGCAACCCAAATGGACCATGCCGGGTCGGGTCAAGTTTTACCAATTATAGTTATGGACTTAGACATTAATCCAACACTACCATGATCTCTCGGTTCCTTGGTCAAGGCAACCGCTCCCTCATTATCACAGAAAATCTCCATGGGCTCCTTTATGGCAGGTACAACTTCAGGATCTCCGATGAAGTTGTTTAGCCATATTGCCTCCTTCAACGCTTCGCTTGCTGCGATGTACTCTGATTCGCACGTTGAATCAACTACGGTTTCCTTCTTAGAACTCTTCCAAGTTACTGCTCCTCCATTCAGGGTAAAGACCCAACTCGAATGCGAACGGTAGTTGTCCCTGTTGGTCTAAAAACTGGCGTCACTATACCCTCGCACCTTCAAGTCATCACTCCCTCCAAGGACCAATAACTATGTCTTCGTACTCCAAAGGTACGTAAGGATATTCTTCACCGCAACCCAATGGGCTATGCCTGGATTCCCTTGATATCTACTAACCATGCTCAAAGCAAAGGCTACATCAGGGCGAGTACAAGTCATAGCGTACATGATTGAGCCAACTGCGGAAGCATATGGAACTTGGCTCATTTCAGCTATCTTGGCTTCGGTACTCGGACTTTGAGTCTTACTCATCTTGGCATTGCTTTGTATCGGTAATTCTCCCTTTTTCGAGTTTTCCATACTAAAACGTTTTAGTACCTTCTCTAAGTAAGTGTTCTGACTAAGTCCTATTAGTCTCTTACTTCTTTCTCTTACTATCCTTATTCCCAAAATATAGGAAGCCTCTCCGAGGTCCTTCATAGCGAAGCACTTCCCGAGCCAGGACTTAACCTCCTGCAGAGTCAGGATGTCGTTTCCTATGAGTAATATGTCATCGACATATAGAACGAGAAAGCTTACTACACTACCACTGGCTTTGACATATACACATGACTCATCTTCACTTCGTACAAATCCAAACTCTTTGACTTTCTCATCGAAGCAAAGATTCCATCTGCGAGATGCTTGCTTTAGTCCATAAATGGACTTCTCAAGCTTACACACTCTATTCGGATGCTTCGGATCCACAAACCCCTCTGACTAAGCCATGTAAACATCCTCAGCCAACTTTCCGTTAAGGAAAGCGGTCTTGACATCCATTTGCCAAATCTCATAATCATGAAATGCGGCAATACCTAGCATCACTCTAATAGATTTTATCTTCGCAACTGGTGAGAAGGTCTCTTCATAGTCAACTCCGGGATTTTGAGTAAACCCCTTCGCAACTGGTCGCGCTTTAAACGTGTGTACTTTTCCATCCACGTCGGTCTTCTTCTTGAAGATCCAATTGCACCCAACGGTCTTACGTCCAGGCACATTATCAACCAAATTCCAAACTTGGTTATCATACATGGATTGGATCTCACTATCCATTTCGCAAACTCCGGGCCTGCCATGGCTTCCTTATAGCCATTAGCTTCATCAAGATTTGTTAGCTTACTATCACTAATATATGTTTCCCCTTCGGTAGTAATATGAAAACCATATAACTGGGGTTGAAACCTAACTCTTTCGAAACGTCTAAGAGGTAATGATAAGTCAATTGGTTCAACCGGAGTTTCCTCCTCGGGTTGAGTGCCAGCGGTTGAGGTTCCTTCATCTATCTATTTGCCTCCCACTGTCTCCTTGGCCTATGAGTTCTCGCTCTCGTAAAACTCCTCTCCTCACAAAAAAGACAACAATGTCCTTCGGTCTATAGAAGAGATATCCAAAGCATTTCTGCGGGTAGCCGATGAAAATACATCGCTCACTACAAGGTTCGAGCTTGTCGTGAGTATCTCGTCTTACAAAAGCCTCGCAACCCCAAACCTTGATATGTGCTAACGAAGGAGCTTTCCCCATCCACATCTCGTGAGGTGTTTTGGCAACCTTCTTAGTAGGGACTCGGTTAAGGATATGGGCGACAGTCTCTAAGGTATACCCCCAAAAAGAGATAGATAGCGAAGCACGACTCATCATAGAGCGAACCATGTCCAACAAGGTTCGATTACGCCTTTCTGCCACACAATTCAATTGTGGTGTCCTAGGTGGCGTCAATTGTGAAACTATTCCACATTCCTTGAGATAATCGTGGAATTCAAGACTTAGGTACTCTCCTCCTCGATCGGATCGAAGCATCTTGATCTTCCTGCCCAGTTGATTCTCCACTTCATTCTTGAACTCTTTGAACTTTTCAAAAGTTTCTGACTTTTGCTTGATTAAGTAGATATACCCATAGCTACTATAGTCATCGGTAAAAGTCACGTACGAGCGGTTACCATCCTTCGTGGTAGATCTAAACGGTCCACACACATCGGTATGTATGAGGTCCAATAAACCCTCACCCCTTTCGCATGTACCAGCGAAGGGTGACTTAGTCATCTTTCCAAGTAAACAAGACTCGCATGTGTCATCTTCCCTAAGGTCGAATGACTCCAACACTCCATCCTTATGGAGTTGGGCTATGCGTTTCTTGTTGACATGTCCAAGACGATAATGCCATAAGGATGCTTTATCCATACTATTGGAAGAATCCAAGTACAAAACATCATTTCCTAAGTTATCAACAATCATAACAGTTTCATAAATTCCATTACATGGTATAGCTTCAAAGTAAAAAACACCATTTAGATAAGCTAAAATAGAACCATTCTCATTATTAAAAGAAAATCTAAAACCTTGTCTAAACAAACCATGAAAAGAAATGATGTTTCCATCCATTTCTGGCGAATAGCAACAATTGTTCAAATCTAAAGATAAACTATCCCTAAGCACTACAGAATACACTCCAATCTTGGTCACAGGCGACGATCTTCTATTCCCCATGATTAGATTTATTCTTCCATACTCCACGTCTCTACTTCTTCTTAGTCCCTGCACATTAGAACAAATGTGATAACCACAACCGGTATCAAGAACCCAAGAAGTATTGTGGGAATCATTAGATTTAATTGTATATATACCTGCGAAAGATGGCTTGATCTTTCCTTCCTTGATGGCTTGCAGGTACTCCGGGCATCTTCTCTTCCAATGTCCTATCTTGTGGCAGTGGTGGCACTCTGCCTCCTTCGGATTAGAGTAGGGCTTAGCGGGATAAACTTTGGTCCCACTAGAAGAGGCACCATCTCGGGCTTTCACCTTGCGATGGTTCTTTGAAGAATCCTTCCTCTTCTTTCCTTTTCCTTGTCCAATTACCAAGACAGGAGTAGCGGGCGGATTGGGAGTTGGTGCAACAGACTTGTCCTTGAAGTTGCTCTCAGCGACCCTCAAGAGACCTTGGAGTTTGCTTAGGGTGACCTCTTCTTTGTTCATGTGATAGGTCATCCTAAATTGATTGTAGCTCGGAGGCACAGAGTGAAGCACCATGTCGATCGCCAAGTCTTCCCCAAAGTCAACATTTAACTTGCGAAGGCGGTCCACATACCTTTGCATCTTTTGCATGTGCACGGTAAGAGATTATCCATGACCCATCTTAGCGGAAATCATGTTCGTGAAAATCTCATAACGCTCTTGTCTCGCGTTTTGATGGTATCGCTCCAATAGGTCTTGATGCATTTCGTATGGATACATGTCCTATCACCAATCAAGCGAGCGGTGGGTATGAGGTTGCCCTATCCTACCCGTTCGGCTAACGACCCTTCACCAATCAAGCGAGCGGTGGGTATGAGTGTACACCCATTAAGCGCCATTTTATAGGCCACAACCTTATACCCACCTTATAGACCGGCTTCGTGAATGAGGCCTACTAATGGTAAGACTAGCATTTAAGTTATATATATATATATATATATATATATATATATATATATATATATATATATATATATATATATATATATATATATATATATTAATCTTGTAATATTATATTAGTACAAGGTTGTATTTTAAACTTGTAAAATTCTAGGGTTTGAAATTTAAATTGTCTAAATTAAACTTTTAATCACAAAACATAAATTTCAAAACTTGAGGACAAGTTTTATACATTTAAAACATAAAGGATCAAATAACAAATAATAAAAATCACATAATTATCTATATTTTATTAATAATTATCATATAAGGAAATCAAATATTTTATTAATTGATAATTATCTTCAATTAGATCAAAAATATAGTCATATATATCACAAAATCGGATTAGGGTTGATCTAATATCATTAAGGTAAGTTTCTATAAGATAAACATGAAAAAATCCCGTTTTTGGCTAATCCTGACGCTCGGACTCGCCGAGTACACAAAGGGACTCGCCGAGTCAGGCCTACTCGCCGAGTCCACTTTGGAACTCGCCGAGTCCACTTTGGAACTCATCGAGTACATGACTCAGAAACATGAAAATCAAATTTATTAGTTTAGTTTCATACAATCAAGCAACAATTCAATGAAAACCAAGCTAGGCTCTGATATCACTGATGGGTTTTAGCCATAAGAACTTTCCTATGTGCGCATGCAAAACCCTAATGCTTGGATCTAGGCTTTCTAATCAAACATGCTTTGAATCCAAGACTTCTAATGACTATTTCGGTGTGATGACAATATTGAAACAGATCTAGAATCATACCTTTGGATTCCTTGTTGATCTTGTTGTCTTGGAGCTTCTAGAGTCACAATTGTCACTCCTCTAATGGATTACAAACACCAACTACCAAGGAGGATGATTTGAGAGAGAGGAGAGTGGAGGAATTCGGCCAGAGTATCTTTACTTTAGATGGGGTACCGAATTCTATATCCCATAGGGTCTATGTATACTTATAGACTCCTTAAGGGTTACAGCTTAAACCCTAATTTGATAACTTAAACTTTAAGTGATCCTAATCCTTACTTTGGATAACCCTTGGACGAATTTGAGGCTATCCCAAGCCCTAGAATTCGTCCATCCTCTATCCAATAAGGATTTACAGTCTAAAGTGTAACTATGAAACAATTGACAGTTTACACCTTCTTATTTAATTAATCTCCTTAAGTCACCAAATTAATTCTAATTAATTCTATGACTTATATTAACATATTATTCTTTATATTATTCTCATAATATACTAATAATATTTACTCTCTCTTAACAAATCATCCTATCAGGTTGCTATGGTGAAGGCAACCCAAAAGAACCATGCACAATCGGGTCAAATATTTGCCTAATATAGTTGCAGCCTTAGACACTATTCCAACACTTCTGAGCTTGCATACACGAAGTGATGAGAAAGTTCGTACTTGATTCATTGCTAAAAATAACTAGACTTTCGTTGTTTAGTGAGGTTAGGATGAGCTGCTCTATCAAAGCACATGATGTCGGTTCGACATATACTTAACCAACTCATACTGTTTATGACGTCAAAATTCTTTGGCTGGGTTAGATGTCGTGAAGATCTAAAAGAAAGTATGATTACTTATGAATTAAGGAAGAAAAGATAGGTACTTCTAAGTTTATTCTCAAGGAAGCACGGTTACTCGTAGTCTTGGGTAGTCTCCATCCTGAAGTTCATAATAGAACTCATACATGTTTCATCAATCATAGTCACGAGTGTATGAGTCGTATATAATTATGATTGAAAAGTTAGTCGAATAAATGATTCTTCTCTAAGTTCACATCCAAACAAGGAAAAGAAGTTAAAGCAGAATCATCAATTCTAAACTTGTAGAACCTTGATTATATACTACCCTCGTGTATACACTCTTCAACGATAGATCAACCGTATGGGTCTTTGGATTCAACTTGACGTACTGTACGAGTGGTATGTTGGGGAGGATTTCTGAGGTTTCTTTGGAAAAGATAAGAAACATGAGGTACTCTACGCATGAGTACTTCGGAGTTCTGAAATGACGGATTTGCTATAAAGACGGTTATTGAGAAAAAGATGTACACACGAACTGATATTGTGAGGATTTGAATTGTATCAAGTTGAACGATAATGTCGGACTACTTGGAATAAATAAAGGCATTAGGTTAGATCATAAAGGTGTTACAAACAAAACCCAAAAGTGCAACTTTTAATAGAGTTTTTGTACTGTAGGTTAGCTACAAGACTACTGTTGCAAACAAGGTATACTATAAAAGGCAAGGATACGCAGCACGAGGATCTCTTTACTGACTGGATCTCAGAAAAGATAAGACTCGAGTTGTACTAGTTTTAAACATTTTAGGAGTCTGTTACAAAGAAACGCCTTAACTACTTTAACGTGGGTCCGGAGTAGCCTTTCCTGCGTCGGTGATCCTTAGTATCTTCCTGTCTGCACCGAAGTTCTTTGTTATTGGACAATCCTTCTGGAGGTGCCCCCTCTCACCACATTGGTGACATATCTGGCTAGTAATAACATCATTGGTGGAAGTGATGTGCCGAGTCAGAGTTATGTAGACACGGGTGTGTTCTTTGTTCATCCACTTTGAACATTTCCTTTTATAGTGTCCGGATTCACTACCACTATAGTAAGCTCGATTCACTCCGATGTCAGGGACTTGAGTGATGGGTCATGCCGGTGCTCCACAGCTACGATCATGGTGGCCTATTTTGTGGCAATTGCAGCATTGCATTTCATGGCAAGCCCTATTATGGTGAAAGTTACATTTGTCACATTTCGGGAGGTTTCCTTCATATGGTCTGATCGGTGCTAGAATAGCAGGGGTTTCCACTTGTTTCTGTTGCATGGCAAGTATTTGGGATTGCTTGCGCTCATTTTGGGCTTGGTGCTTTCGTTTATTTTTCTTGTTTTTACGATTTTGCCAGTCTGTGACTGTTGTCATTTGTTGGCTTCTCGAATCGATTCAACAATCAGAATTGGCAACTCCTTTTCCAGTTGCATCTGTGTTGCCAGAGTTGAGGTTTTCAAGGACAGTTGTCACCACAGCTGTTACCGTGGCTTGGAATGTAGCAGCACCGATATGAAGGACAGGAGTTTCGTTATTCAGCTGGTTACTTCTAGGTGACAACATGATTCTGTTATAAAAAAAGAAAATGATCTCATGAGTAATTATGGTTGAACCTAGATGTATTCTGATCAAAAATGTGTTCCCGAGGGTTTGACCTACATCCCTATGATGCATTCCTAGTAAGGAATAGAGGTAAGTTCATAGAATGGTTACAAGAGGTTTGTCGTCCAAACCGGGGTGCCATTGGTTGGTGGATAACATGATTCAACCATTGGAAGAGAATTGGGAATGATCCCTAAGCTAAATTACCATAGCTCAAAAAACCGACTAGAGTACATTTCAGATAGAGTTCTAACGATAGTAGGATGACAGTTTCTGAACAAAGGATGACACACAAATTAGTTAACTATCCATATCGTTCGTATTTATGATGCAATAAGTTTGGGAAAGTAGACCTTGTAGTAGATCTTATATCTGAAGAAGAGAAGTTTTGATAGCATAACGGCTTAACTAAGAGTACTCACGGTATAGTGGTAGTGACATAGAAAAGTGCTACATAGGGCATAGACAGGAAAAATGATTCCTTATAACAAGGAAGGAAGGATAAAGCATCTTTTACTGGTGACGGTCATGCCTCGGGTGAACCCTTAGTTCAGCTAATTGACGATCCATATCTAGCACGTGTCTTTTGTACACCCTCTGGCGTACTCAGAGTTCTATGACTTCGGCTCGGGTTTCAGCTAGTGTTTGAAGTAGGGTCTCATGGTCTCTCTCAGTTCCCTCACGAGTGTTTTCAAGACGATTGGTGCGGATAGTATGCATTCTTGCGTTGGCGTTAACCTCTTAGATACGATGGAGAGTCATCTTGCCCTGAATTTTGTTTCGGGAAACTCTATGGATCAGGATTGGTAGAACTCTTTCTGTTGAGCTCCCTTTGCTTAAGTTTTATAAGCTTCGGTTTCCTGTAAACATCATAGGTTGATCTTGCTCTTCGCTCCATGCTTCCAAGCATTTTACCCAAGGAGGTGTCGGGCCATGAAGAGCCGGACGAGGGTTAGGATTCGAATTGGGAGCTGCCGGGGGTAGGTTCTCAACCTCGGATTCGGAGTCATCCTCATCAGAGAGGTCTTCAGCATGGTGATCACTCAAAAGGGAGTGGATAATCATTTTCTAGTTCTTCTCCAACCCATCTAGCATCGCCTTCGCTCGGAAGGTACGGGCTTCCGGGGGGATGCGGTCCAGCTATGTTATCTATACGATAATTGGGGTATAAGAATCTAACACATAAGTATTTTATAGTAATACACAAAATACTCCTACAGTATTTTTAGGTTTATGTTATATTGTTCTCATTCTGGTGTTGTGGGTAGGTTTTTAAACTTGTTGCAACTCACAACCACACTTAGGCACATGCTAGTCAACCCTCGGATAATATAGTTGATCAGGCTATATCATCCCAGTTTTGACTATATGTCTCTAAGTCTACTTGTGTTGCCAAACAATCGTAATACTTTTTTTATGTACTAGTGACACTGATTTTAGTATGAATTCAGGCATGTATACTTAATTAAATATTTTATTATTTAAAAGTATATACTCTTTATCAGAGTATTTTAATCCCTATTGTATTTATAGTCTATATATATTTTATGGTTTGATATACTTAATTCACTATAAACAATTCTTTGATACCAATCTGTCACAGCCCAAAACCGAGAACGGAGGAAACGTTCTGGGACGGAGGACGTCATGTAATGTATCACAACAATGCAAAGTAGTTTACAAGCAACAACATCATCCATTGCATTAGTAGTATACTTTTAAGTACATGTGAGTTCTTTCATAGTAGAAATCTACATAGTGAATATTCAAATTAAAAGATGGGTCTTGACGGCTCCGTCTTCACGAAACCCCGTCGTCGTATCTATCTATTTGTGACCTGAGAATACAAGTTATATTGAAAGCAAGTATTAACAATAAAGCTGGTGAATTCATAAGTATTTATGTGACTTTGATTTGTAAAACTGTAAAGAACGACCTGTAAATGTTTGAAGAAAACTTTGTATCAATGAACATGTTTGTAAGTAATTGTAAACATTTGAAAACCCTAGAAAATCCCATATTTCCTACTAGCATAAAAAGTAGTCTTCTACCAAGACCCGACTGTTTTGAATGTTTGCTTTTAGAAATTCAATATTTTTCCATAAGTGGGTAGTAGTCTAAAAGTCCCAAAACTGAAATGCAATAGTATTTTTCATGCCTAAAATAGTAGATTTTTGTATGTAATAAATCATTAAGGGAAATGATAACCCCGTAAATCAACATGTTCTGAATACTCAATGTGAGTTTTATAACCATACTAATAACCCAGACTGCCTGTAACAACGTTCTTCAGGCATTCAAATGCTATGATATTTGTCACCCCATACTTGCCGGTCTAACTGTCGCTAACAGTTTAGGTGCAGGATTTTCAATCCCATATAGATCTATACACAAGTATCACGCTCTCCCTATAAGAGATTATGTGATATAATACAGGACTTTAACTGCATAGTCGAAAGTATGTGAACCTGAATGTCTCACAATTCTTAGTACTAAATATATTTACGTATGAACGTCCATTTGTTTTTGTATATGAAAGTATTTCCTTGATATAGTACTTGTAGTATGTAAAATTTCATAAAAATCTAGTAAACTATCTATGTACTCGTATCTGTTCATATAGTATGTAATGTGTTCATATTTCATATAGTATGTAATGAGTATAGACTCATGAATGAACTGACTCTTGTGTGATTCCTTGTATTTGGAATAGTAAGTAGTATCTCCTAACTATACCTATTATAGTTACTAGTATTGTACATGTATAACCGAAGTATGCCTTTTGCTACCCAAAGGTACTGAACCAACTGACGGAAATTTTATGTCTATATATGTATACATGATATGTATATGTGTATATATATATATATATATATATATATATATATATATATAACTAATATTTGGATGACATTCGGACGAATAACCGATGACCTAAGGCCAGATCCCACTAAGGAAAAGGAAATAAAGAGAGCTAGCCATCCTAAGTCCTTTAAACATTAATTATATAACTATAAATATATAGGCATGCATTTGACAATATAAAAGTATAAAAGAAGTTTTGTAAAACCTTTGAAAAGTTTAATAACTAAGAAATGATGACTTGATGTCAGTTTGTCAATCGATTTGAAAGCAGTTTGTGTGCTAAGAATAGTTTTAAGTATAAGAAAACCTTAGTGTTGAAACAAAACTGTAACAGAGTTTGAAAGGAAACAGACAGTATGTAAGACAGTTTGATAAAGATTTTTAACATGTATAAATGCTTGAGAAAATCATTTGAAGTAATATGTTTAGTAAAACAGTTAAACGTGTAGTAAATCCATTTGTATACTAGTTATAAATCCCATATAATTGATTAATTAACAAAAAATATAGCAAAGATTGATGTTTTTCGCACGAGGATAATCATATGTTTACTTGTATCCCCCCCCCCCTTAAAAGTGTAAAAAGCATTTACAAAGTATTTGAAAATATAGTTGTAGTGGTATGAACTCACTTGATAGATTGAAGAAAGCGAGATGAAAACCGACCAGAACTTCTACTCGAGAAAGCGGATTTCTCAGGATTCTCAGGAATCTCGGGAGCGTAAAACTTCCTTCCGAACATGGATATGAAAAATGGGACTGTGGGATGGCTCTGAGAGTTTAAACGCAATGCTTCGACATGAGAAAGAGAAGAATTGAGCAAAAATTCTCGGAACCCTCACATCCCTTTTATAGGGGGCTGGAAGCCTCGCGTACGCGGGGCATACTAGCGAGGTTACGTTGGGCGTATGCGATGTCAGCGCTTACCTCATCCTTGGACGAAGCATCGGAGCGACGTGGACGAACTGAGGCCTAGCACCCGAGTACGCTGAGCGTAAATCGTCTTGGTGTGTGTGCCTCAAAGTTGTAAAATCCATAACTTTTGTATACGAGCTCTGTTTTTGACGTTCTTAATATACACGTGTAGGTGAGAATGTACTCTACAACTTTCATTTAGACTTCGTTGGCTAGTTTTCACTTTATTTTTATTATATATTTTTAATAGGACGGGACACGAAAAATCTGTTTAAAATCCATAACTTCTTCATTCGATGTTCGTTTTTGTCATACTTTTTACCGTTGTGCTACCATTAACGAGATCTTCGATTCTCGTTTAGGTTGTCTCGGCCACAAATCACTCAATCACTGTTTCAAGTTTTTAGCTGTCTACTACCACCTCGAAACTTAAAAAACCATAACTTCTTCATACGAAGTAAGATTTGTGCGTTCTTTTTAAGTATGCTCACGGTTTAACGAAATCTACGACTTTCGTTTACACACCTATATAAGGCTAAAAGTTATTGTATTGAAACTTCACGTTTTACGTCTATCAGCGTTGCCGGTTTTTGCTGCAAATCTTAAATTGGTCATAACTTCTTTGTTATAACTCGGATTTTAGTGTTCTTTATATGTACGAAAACCTTGATACGATTCCTACCACTTTATTTAACCCAAGTAAGATTTTAGGAAAATTAAATTTTGACCTAAATTTGACTGGTGTTACATTATATTGTCTCGAAATGTTGGGTTTTCACATATAGTTATAATTCTATACGAGTTGGAAAGCCAAAAATCGTGCGAAAAACCCACCTCTTCTCGAAAAACGATGTGTTCATGGCTAGGACGTGTTTAGGGCCATAAACTCATGTACGACCGTCAACCAGTTTTCCATTGGTGCCAGGTGGAACCACTACCGACCATACCCTCCAGCCTATAAATACAGGTCCCCTACCCTCATTTGAACTTTCTTGGCCGGAAACACCCTCTTTCTCTCTCGCTAACCCTCTTGACCGTAAACACCAAAAGCCCCTCGTTTCATCCGAAAACAACAGAAATCATCATGCGGGGCCGTTTGGGAGCATCTGGAACGCGTTTTCATCGAAATCAAGCACCCGTGTTCTTGAGTTTACGGTCGTAAACTCTTAAAACCTTCAAATACCGAAAACCTAGTTCTCGGCCATAAACCCAGTTCATGGCCGTAAACCCAGTTCTCAGTTGTAAACCTTATTCATGGCCATAAACCTTGTTCATGGCTGCAAACCCAGTTCACGGTCGTAAACCCCATTTACGGCTATAAACAACTCTTAAGTGGTGAAAAACTTGTTCCCTCTATTCAACCAAGTCCCGGTAACATTCCTTAACCGAAAACAAGCGTTTATCTAACGAAATCGCTAATTTAGATACGTAAATGTATTTATTGAAATTAGGATTCCGTTAAGTGCCACGTACATCGACTCAAGGATATTCCAGTTCAATCCTTTGCATCCAACAAACACTGCGTTCATACCCCTACGCTTTTATAGTTTTTAAAACGTTTTCAAGTAGGGAATACAAGCCAACCAAAAAGGTTTTGTCAAGTTAACATGGATGCAATTTCAACTGTTTTACATCAAACATTTAGATACTTTATCCCTTTTGTAATATGTCGAGCATAAGGGACATTTTCTAAACACAATTGCATAGTTTTCAGAACAATACATGAACATAACATACCAGTCAAACTATAATAGGTATAGTTTGGGAAATTCAAAATCACTTTTACATATTCAAACTACGTCCAAGGTTGAACACATAAGCTATGACAGATTTAGTTTATCCACTACTACAAATAGATAACAAGACTATTTTACTAAATAATTATTTTGCGTATAAATATTTATACTCCACACCGTATAAAAACGATTTCGAAAACAAGAACAATAGAACAACATGTAAACTAGTTAATACAGGATTGTGAAACCTCTCTTCATTGTACCCTTCGGGGTACAGGTAAATCCTCACCTTTAGTATAACCAAAGTCTCCTTGAGGGAGAGCGTGAAATTTGTGAATAGATCTATTCGGGACCGACAACCCCTCACTTAAACTGTTAGCTACAATTAGGCAGGCATGCCTGGGGTGACACGTTTTGTAACGTACGATGCTAGAAGAAACGTCAAGGAGGTTCCCAATCATATTTGTACGATTATACGAACTCAGAATAGTATAAACTAACCTTTGTTGACGATATTTTTCCTTCTTCAATGGTTTTATTTGAAGTAATAAAACTACCTTACATATTGGTGGTAGCTAGAGTTTTCGAACAAAACATACCTTACATACTAGTGGTAGCCAGGGTTTTCAAATGGAACATACTTGAATTACTGGTGGTAACCAGGTTTATGATACAAACGATATTTTACTTATCATGAAAAGAAATCATTTGTACAAATTCAGTGACTAGTTTCCAATACAAAAACATGCTTATGAACTCACCAGCTTTATGCTGATACGTTTTCAAAACCGCTTGTATTCTCTCGACAACGATAGACAGGTACCATTGCCAGCTTTTGAAATGACAGAGCACGTTAGACTCACATCTTTTACTTTTGTTATATATTGATATGTACAAACTATGTTTTCAAACAGATGTAAATACTCATATTGTAATGTAATGGTTGTCTTTACTTTGATTACTATGACACGATTGTTGTGATACTACGCATGATATCACCCTGCCTCGGACATTTCCGCCATTTGTTTCAGACGGTTCAGGGATGTGACATAAGTAAAGGTATTTGGAAATCACCTTTCGGGCTCTAGCTGATTATATACACTGCTCCAACTGGTTTTTCTCTTTAAAACTCTTACTCGTTTTTAGAATAATCTTTTCTTTTAGATTTTTTTCTGAAATCCTCAATTTGAGTCCAGACACACCCGAAGGTACATCCGATTCCCTTAATCCAAGGCTCCGATACCAACTTGTAACACCGTAAATTTTCAAAACAAAATTTTCATTTAAAATCACATTAATGTTATTAACACAATAAAAAATTCCCCAAAAATTTCAAATAATCAAAACACATGCTCATAAAATACTTTGAAACACAATCCAGGATTCTCCAAAACACATCTCTAACTCGTGTGTACAATCAAGCTGGTGCCTTCCCGTGATCCTGAGAAGTACCTAAAACACATAACACATAACACGGTAAGCACGAAGGTTAGTGAATTCCCCAAAATATCACACACATCTCATTAACCTCTCATGGCTATGCTCAAATAAGACTCTCCAGTTAAAGTGTCTTAGTGGGACCCTTCGGTCCTAACTCAGTAAGCTTAGAATAATACACAACACAATTCACAAAGAAATAATGTAGTATATCACAATACTCAATATAAGCATACAAGACCCTCCAGTAACACAAATTCACCATTCATGGTAACTATAGTGAGAAGGCTCAACTCGTAAGTAAGCAAGAAAATAACCTCGCACACAAATCTCGAACTAGCCTCCGCCTAACACATAGAATAATTATCTATAATTAATAGTTAAATCGCGACTTTAAATAACTAAATTATTTTCTCTCTCAAACTCTTGGAATGGTTAAAAGACCGTTTTACCCTTCCATGGTCCCCATAATCCCTTTCTTAACCAAACCCTAAATTCAACAGAAGTCAACACTCGAGTCAACAGTCCATGGTGAACTAACTCACAGAGTGCTTCTATGTGACTCGATGAGTCCCCTTGTTCCTTTAGAATGTCGTGAAAACCCAACTTAACTCATCGAGTTATCTCATCAACTCCCCGAGTTACCCATGCCCAAAACCATCGGGGAAAACCCTTGCCGACTCGTCGAGTCAGCTTATTGACTCGGTAAGTTCATTTAGTCGAACCCTCATTCAAATGTTTTAAGGTGGATCTATAACCCCAAACTCTAGATATAGCCTTCGAAGGCTCGAATTTCACAAAAAGTTGCGAGCTTTTACGTTCATGCATGGTATATTAGGCTCATAATTCCAATACTAACTCCAACAAGGGTTAGATGCACATTAGCTTGCCTCTAAGTCAATAAAGCTCAGCTCTTTGGGCTCACATGTCCTCCTATAGTCCAGATATGAGGATTCAACCTCATGATATGCTCAAATAACTCATTGTCACAAGATAGACGGGAGAAAACCGTAAAAACATCCCTAAACTAAGATCTTACAAAGGAAAGTTCAAGATATAAGCTTTTTACCTTTGCACTGAAGCTAATCACTAAAGAACTCTGGATCTACAGCCCCTCCTTGATCAAATACGCCAAGCTTTCTAAATCTCCTTCCAAGATACACAAACCCACTCAATTAAGCCTCTCTCTCACACACACACACAAATCAATATGATTGATTAGGGTTTCACATACGGGAGTTGGGTGGCTGGTGAGGCAAAAATGAGGAGTTAAGGCCCATTAAATATGAGACAAACACTTGTTGAGTTGCTTAGCTAACTCGTGTATATATATATATATATATATATATATATATATATATATATATATATATATATATATATATATATATATATATATATATATATATATCAAGTTTGTAAAAATCATTTGACGGTAGCTCGACGGTCGACTTGTGTTAAGGGATTAATCGGTCTTGGTAGGGATTAATCGAGGACCATAGAATATTAATAAAAGATTAAAATTAATTGAATATTAATATATTTTAAGAAAAACAAGTACTTCAAAATTAGAAAATAAGAAAAAATGTAATTTGGAAATTTGGAAATACGAAACTATGAACATTTTGGTATAATATTTGAAAATTTGAAAAAGATGTTGACATTTTTTTTTTACTTTTTTTGATATTTTTTTTTTACTTTTTTGACTTTTTTTGACTTTTTTCGATTTTTTCGACTTTTGTTGACCGATTAATCCCGCCAAACCCGATTGATCCTAAATTTCCAATTAATGTCCTAATCCTCAATAGTTGGAGAATATCAAGCGATTAATCCACGATTAATCGCCGATTAATCCGGATTTCTGCAACCATGATATATATATATATATATATATATATATATATATATATATATACACATATATATATATATATACATATATATATATATATATATATATATATATATATATATATATATAATACCTAGCAGCCGGGATGTTACATGAGGGTTGATGCAGACCTGACACATCCGTGCATTGTTATATTATTTGTATCTTGTATATGGTAATTTGGAAAGCTCACTAAGCTTTCTGCTTACAGTTTATGTTTATGGTTTAAGGTACTTCCAATTCTACAGTGAAGGTCCCGACATGACAACACAAGATCCTTCCCATATGATTTCTGCACCTATGTAATTTTACTTTAATGTTTTGGAATACTATATTGATTGATTGCTTTTAGTACAATAAATGAATGAAATTAATGGTTCTTAAAACAAAGTTTTCATACTGTGCTTGGGTCGTTACAACAGAACTGAATGCTACACCAACTACCAGCTCTACGAGTCACGTGTACAATACCCAGGGACCAAGACTTAATCTACTACTAAAAAATATCCCAAATGACCTAATGTTAAACTTGGTCAACTTCAATAGTCAACGGTCAAAATCAAAAGTTAAAAGTCACTCCAGCTAGTTGCTACGGCGTGCCCATCGTTGGTCATGTCTTGACTGCTAAACGACAAAGCAGATGGGTGTATATCAAGTCGCCATGGAGGCTAGGGTTTCTTTTTGGAGGTTGAGGGAGAGTGATTATGGCTGAGGGTGGGCAACCCTAGCCATCACATTCCCTTAAATAGGGATCAAACCTTGGATTAGGTTTTATCATTAAACAACAGGCATGTCATGGTGATATATGCCACGTTATAGAAAAATATTAAATCCCACTAAAACTCTACTCTTGGACACATCGTGGGACTCCATCACCATGCCATGGTCACCAGATATCCAACCGCCAAATTATTAAAATTACTAAGAAGGGAACGTGCCACAAAACTTGATATTACATTTATCCCCCACTTGAAATAGACTTCATCCTCGAAGTCCTTGACTATGAATACCTCTAGGTAATGCTCCTGCATTTATGCCTCAGATTCACAAGTCCACTCGGAACCCTTGTGATGCTTCCACTAAACCTTGAACAATGGTACCAACTAGTTACGCATGTCCTTAATCTTTTTATACAAATTCGTCACTAGCCTCTCAATATAGTACAAACAATCATCAACCTGTATATCATCCAAAGGAACCAATATTGAATAATAAGCTAAGCACTTCCAAAGCTAAGAAATATGGAATGCTTTATGAATTTAGCTAAGCACCTCAGGCAGATCCAGTTGATAGGCTACCCTGCCTAACCTGACTACTACTTGAAATGACCCAATGAATCGGGATCCCAACTTTCCCCTCTTCTTGAAGCATATTACACCATTTCAGGGTGATACCTTTAGTAAAACCATATCGCCAACCTAGAATTCCAACTCGGATTGACGTCTATCAGCATATGTCTTATGTCGACTCTAAGATGTTTGTAACCTCTGTGTTGTCATCTGGATAAGCTTTCTCATCAGAAGGACTACCTCGTTGTTTCCCATGAACCTATAACCAACCTCCCCCCAACAAACTGGTGTACGTGTAACACTCCATAAATCACACTAAATTTAATTTTTTTAGAACCAACTATGAATCAATATTGTTTACAAAAGGTTTCATTGTTTCAAAAGCATTATTTCAAATTAGTTTTTTCCCAATACCCAAAGACATAAAAAGTGGAAGTTGTGTACGATCACTCGGTCACCTTCCCGTGATCCTTGAAAGTACCTGAAACCTCAAACTAGAATTGTAAGTGAAAGCTTAGTGAGTTCCTCCAAAGTACCGGCACACCATAAGAAACAAGAAAACAGTATGAACAGCCAACCTAATTGGACTGCCTTGTAGGGCCTACCACTTATCTGGACCGCTGTATGAGCCTTCAGCATGACTAGACTGCCTTGCAGGGCCTATAGCCTCTCCGGACGACTCTACGAGCTGTCGGCCTGACTCGACCGCCTCGTAGGGCCTAGATCCTATTTGGTTATCCTCGAGTGCCTTGGCCTACAACCCAAAGCAAGACCGCCTCAACGCAACCCAACCTAACGACATATACAACAAACAAACATAAACACAGAGCCAACAAATACAGAATATCATATAGATCTACCAAATAGCCACAACTATCATATCACTATCCTGACCAGAATAAATAATCTAGTAGGTCGGCCTTGGTGCCTTCAACCCACTGGCACATTGTGAAAAACTCACCTCACAGTCTGAATTCAGTATTAATAACTCCCAGCAACGACAACTGGCTCATCCCAAATCCTAAATGTCAAAACATTTCTTATACTAAAATAATAACATTTTCCCAAAATACCCTTGGTCAACACTTGTGAGAATCAACAAGTCACTCGAGTCGACTCGTCCGAGTCAACCTAGGGGGCATACGTGGGGCACACTCCAGAGGTACGTAGGGCCTACTTGGGCTTTGAGCAAACTCGGGTGTAATAAAGTTTTTTTTCAGTTTTTTTACTGTAATGGTAGATGACATATTATCATATAAACTGCTTATGATAGTAATGTACTTTTGTTATGAAATGTTAGATAAAGTTGTATTCTTTTCATTTATTTCTCATACTTTTCTGTTAAAGAAAGTTGTATTCTTTTCATTTTTTAAGGGTGTATGATCTGGTGCAATTAAAACAATGGATGATAAAAAGGGTAATCCTTTCTTATAGCTCTTATTCAATACAACTATATTGTACTTATGTGTTTTATTTGTAATGTATCTGCTATGTTTTTTCTATTATTTGTTAATGTTACATAAGCGAACCACCATGACCTTTATACAATCACCAATATCTGAAATCATTATATACTCATCGTTCTTTTGTTCCATGACAGAAAGATGCCTAGGAGACCGATTCGTAGAAATAACAACACAACACCACCACCGTCGCCTCCGCAAGATATAAACTCTACCATATTTCAAGCAACAGTCTCAGCTGCAGTGACAACGGCTCTATCCCATATTCAAACTGTAAATAATGGTGGTGGGAATGGACAAGGGACAGGAAGCTCCCACCAAGGGATGAATCAAGGGCCTATAAAGGACTGTACCTACAAGGACTTTTCTACATGCCATGAAAAGAACTCAAGGAGATGCTAATGGCCAGGTACTCTCCTCGTGGGGAATTATAGAAACTCGAGAAGGAACTATGGAACCTTACAATACAAAACTCATACATCGATGCTTACATCTTGAGATTTAGTGAATTAGCGCTTTTGTGTCCTGGTATGATTACGTATGAAGGAAAGAAGGTTGAGCGATTCATTTGGGGATTAACATCTCCCATCCAAGGAAATGTAATTGCCTCGAAACCCGAGACTTTTGACAGTGTAAAACGACTAGCTAAGAAGCTTTATGATCATGGTGACAAGAAAGGTACCAAAGCGATCGAGGGTGAGGCCAAGAAAGAAGGAAATAAAAGAAAAAGAATAGGGAGAACCAACAAAAGAGATGTCAAACTTCAAGGTCGTCCAAGAAACCACAGATAGTAGTAGTCTACGCTGCTACCACTCCAACCACATCAGATCCATCTGTCCCATCCTCAACCACACTAGTGTCTGCCAAGTCATATGCGGGTTCCAAACCCAAATGTGAAAAGTGTAATTACCACCACATTGGGGCATGCAAGGACTTCCAATGTACAAATTGAAATTGAAGAGGGCATACTGCCCGATATTGCCTGATTCCCCCACAACAAAACAAGCAGCCCAATGACAACAATTCTTGAGCTAGCCGTGAATGTTACGGATGCGGTGAAACTTTCCATTTTAAGCGCAATTTCCCCAAGAACAAAAATCAAAACGCAGGAAAGGTCCTAGCAACGACACAAGGAGAGGCGGTGCAAAATGCAATTGTAGTGATTGGTATGTTTCCCCTAAAACAAATCTTATACGTGCATTTTATTTGATACTGGGGCGGAGCAGAGCTTCATAAGTCAAGAAGTCAAAAAATCACTTAATCAAAATCCCCAAAAATTGAATGAATGTTTTACGATCGAAATCGCGAATGGTAAAATAGAATCAAACAGCGACATCTACATACGGTTCACGTTAACATGAAACAATCACTCCTTTCCAATCGATTTGATGCATGTTAATATTAGGAGCCTTGATGTGATTGTTGGCATGGATTGGTTAAGCCCCTACCATGCCGAAATTATGTGTCACGAGAAGGTTGTTTGCCTTCATTTATCCAACAACGAAACCCTAATAGTCTATGGCGATAAACCTGGCACAAACCTCCGACACATTTCTTAGAACAAAGCACAAAACTGTTTGCATAAAAGGAATCATGTCTTTCTTGCTCATGTTGTGGATAATACAAAGGAGGAGAAAAACATCAATGATATTCCAGAAGTACGTGAATTTCCAGACGTATTTCCCAAGGATTTTCTAGGAATACCCCCCGAGCATCAAGTCAAATTCTGAATCGATCTCATACCTGGAGCCACTCCAATCGCCAAATCACCTTACAAGTTAACTCCTGCCGAAATGCAAGAGTTATCTATCCAACTGAGCGAACTTCTATACAAAGGATTCATCAGGCCGAGCTTTTCCCCTTGGGGAGCGCCTATCCTATTTTTCAAAAAGAAATACAGATATTTCAGAATGTGCATCGATTATTAGGAGTTAAACAAGCTTACTGTCAAGAATTGATACACACTCCCTCGAATCGATGATCTATTCGACCAACTACAAGGAGCAAACTGTTTCTCTAAGATAGATCGGAGGTCCGAATACCATCAACTAAGGTTCCAGTAGGAGGGTATTCCAAAAACTACTTTCTGAACCAGCTATGGACATTTCAAATTCGTAGTCATGCCTTTTGGTCTAACAAATGCACCTATAAAGTTTTGGACCTAATGAACCGAGTCTGTCGGCCGTTCCTCAACAACTTCGTGATTGTTTTCATCGATGATATACTCGTTTACTCTAAGAGTGAGGAAGTCCAAAGCCAGCATTTACGGCAGATTCTAGGAACTTTGATAACGGAGAAGCTATACACAAAATTCTCCAAATGCGAGTTTTGGATTCGTAGAGTGGAATTCTTGGGATATGTAGTCAGTGAAGAGGGAATACATGTAGACCCTACCAAGATCAAAGCTATTGAGGGCTGAGCAACCCCAATAACACCAATAGAAATCTAACAATTTTTGGGCCTTGCTGGTTATTACCAAAGGTTCATTCAGAATTTCTCCAAAATCATCAAACCTCTCACCACTCTAACCTAGAAAGTCGTACTCTTCAACTGGAATGATAAACAAGAAGCTGCTTTCCAAACCCTGAAACAAGCCCTCTATAGTGCTCCAGTGTTGTCTTTGCCAAAGGGAATGAAAATTTTCGTAGTGTATTGCGATGCTTCTAAACAAGAATTAGGTTGTGTGCATATGCAGCACGGAAAGGTGATAGCTTACGCATCCAGACAACTAAATACCCATGAAGTAAACTATACCACTCATGATCTCGAGCTGGGAGTTGTGGTCTTCACCTTAAAGATTTGGAGGCACTATCTATATGGTACGAAGTGCACCATTGACATGTACATAATTAGTCAATTGTTTAGCATACATTTTTATTCATTTTTAACTAATTATATGTATAATGTGGACAAAAGGTACTTAATAATGCTTAAATTTTGTTTTCAGTCCAAAAGACATGCTTGGGAGTAAAAGGAAACAAGGGGAAGCAATTAGAGACCAAAGAATGAGGAATGAGGGACAAAAGCATAGCTACTCGGTGAGTTCTCGAGGCTACTCGGCGAGTACCCAAGAATATTCCAGAAGATAAGTCAAGACTCTTGGTATAAGACGGATAGCAAGCATCTACCCGGCGAGTTGGGTCTGCTACTCTCCGAGTACACCCTGTTTTGTGATAATTATAAATATCAAACCATTATCCGAATTTTTGGGAATTTGGAGAGCTGAACCTGCGAAAAAGAACCCTTTGACGAGCCGAGGAACCCTAACCTTCAATCCTTTGAAGAATCAAGGCAATTAGGTTATTCATTCCACTTAGCTTTAGGAATTAAGTATGTTTAGCTTATTTGAATATGTTTTTGAGTTTTTTTTTTTGCTATGACTATGAACTAAATTTGTTATGTTTCAGTTGGGGAAGACCAATTTACTCCTATGGTTTAAAACATACTTTTTGATTGATTGTTATTTGGTGATTTTAATCAATTCAGTTTGTTAAAGAACCTTATGCATTAATGACAACTATTTTCTGTTAATTGGAAGGTAATTAAGTTGCATGAACATCTCTTAATTATTCACCTCATATGTTATGTGAACACTTTATCATTTACCTAGGAATAATGAATATGAAACTAGGATTAATTACAGAATGGGTAAATTAATGTGTGAGCTTGTTTGAGAAACCAAAAAACAAGAGGTTAATTGAAACACCAACTTGATTAACCAATTACAAATCTTATTTAATCCAAACAATTGAACTAGGGAATTAATTAGTTTAAACAATTGGCCACTGATTGAATTGATTAATCGTATACGGGTTAGGAGTAACGAACATGAACCTAACCACTATAGTTGGTAACCAATAATAATTAATTTATCATTTAAATAACCATAGGAGTGAATTGGTTGAACCTAATCAGAAACCCATTATTAAATTTGGTGAATTTGTCATTTGCTGTAATTGTTTAGTTAGTTAAGTGTTTAAGTGCTTTGTTTAAGTTTCTAGTCTTGTAAAACTAGAGAAAAAAACCCTTTTACTTTTATTAGTTGCTTAGTTAAAATTAGTTATTAGATTAATTTCCGTTCCCAGAGTTCGACACCCTACTTATCCAACTATACCACTAAAAGATAGGTTTACTGCCTTTGTCTGCTTAATTTATTAACTAAAAGTAGGATTAAAACTAGCTCGTTTCACACACATCAAGTTTTGGGTGCCGTTGCCGGGGAACGGTTCTAAATAATTTATCTAATTCCTAATTTTTTCGATCCTTTGTGTGAGTTTACTGGCACAAAGTTAATTTATTGCAGTTTAATAATTAGTAGTTAGGTTTTAGCATCTGTTTTAGTTTTTATATTAAGTTTATTTTTCTTTCAAAAATACACTACTACTCGTCGTGTGCATTCGCACCTACTCGGCGAGTATAGCATTATTTTTGCCTTTAATTTTTGTTTTTTTTAGTTGCATTTTTTGTTCTTTTTACGTTTTTATCTTGTTTTATTTCAGGACTTTCATGACCAGAGGATCAAACACTCCGCTGGTACCCCCGTTTGGAGATCCCGAATCCTCATTGAGAAGGAACACAGGAAAGGACGTGGAGAGCTCCAATACACCGAAGAAGTCACCTTTGTCTAATTTGATGACTGTTTTTGGGAAGAAGAAAACCAGCAAATCAGGTGCATCCAGCGCATCTTTAGCAAGCGAAGACACCGAGTACGACATCGAGGAGGAAGAATAACCTACATACGGGCACGACTCCGATTCCGGCAACGATTTAGCTCGTACCATGGCTAACATTGATGAAATACCTATGGGAGAGTGGAAGAAGAGGATCCGTGATGACACCGGCCCGGGACTTGTGCAACCTGCAATTCCCAGTACTGCTACGTTCGAGCTAAAGGGCCACATACTCGCCCAGCTAAAGGAAATTCCTTTCTATGGAAAAGACCACGAGGATGCCTACAAGCATTTAGAGGATGTCAATGATGTAGCTGATTACTTTAATGTTCCAAATGTGCCTCGCGAGAGTCAGCTACTTCGCATGCTTCCAGTGACATTCAAAGGTGCTGCAAATGATTGGCTCAAGTCACTTCTCCCCGGATCAGTCACCACATGGGCCAAGATGAATGAAGAATTCATTGATCACTTTTTCCCGCCTTCCAAGATAGCCAAGTTGAAGAAGGTCATTGCTAACTTTGAACTACAAGTTGGAGAGTCGCTATATGAAGCTTGGGAGAGGTACAAGAGCTTGCTAGGAAACTGCCCACACCGTGACGTTAATAGCCAGCAAGAAGTCTCCATTTTCTATGATGGAGTCAATGTCACAACCAGGCAATTACTTGACTCGAAAGGCCCGCTCACAAAGAATCCTCCCCCGGTGATCAAGGAATTCATTGAAGAATTCTCTAAGCACTCTAGAGAATACCACAATCCAAGAAATGATGTTACTAGGGGATTCACATATGCAACTACTGAAAGCGGTCATGGCTATGCTAAAAACCATGGATAGGAGGATGGATAATATGGATCAAATGATCCATGCTATTTGGGTGGGTTGTGAAAATTGTAATGGACCTCATCTTACTAAAGACTACGACTTGGATGAAAATGGAAACAAAAAGGTGCAAGTATGTTACTCAAGTGGGGACCGATATGATGAAGACTGGCGAAAACCAAAGAAAGAGTAGCTCCCGTATGAAGAGTACAAGAAGGCTAAGGAGGAGAAGTACAAGCAGAAAGGAAGAGGTTTTTACCAAAAGGAGGTGTCGGCACAAGAAAGAAAACGAAGTTTGGAAGAGATGCTTACCAAATTTGTTGTTGCTTCAGAGAAGAGACATAGTGATCATGATGCTGCAATTCAAGAAACAAGAACTATCCTTAGAAACCAGCAAGCATCTATCCACAACATAGAAACGCAGCTAGGACAACTTGCTCAACAAATAAACCAAAGATCACCGGGCGAACTTCCTAGTAAAACCGAAAGTAACCCACGAGGCGCGCACATAAATATAGTTACAACAAGAAGTAGGAAAATAATCACTCCTCTGGCCCCTATTCAGAATGAAGCACCCAAAGAATCACAAAAGGAGGAAACAGGAAATCAAGAAAAAAAATCAAAATCTTCAAGATACAGAGCCTACTCGCCGAGTACAGAAGATGCACTCGGCGAGTCCACTACCAAATCCTAAGGATCAGACCCCTGAAAAGCTTTACCAGCCTCCATTGCCATACCCAGCCCGAGCTAAGAAAGAGAAGCAGGAAGAGGAGTACCAGAAGTTTCTAGATCATATCAAGGCTCTTCAAATCAACATACCCTTCATCGAAGCTATCGTACAAATGCCCAAATATGCAAAGTTCCTTAAGAAACTTCTCACTAATAGAAGGAAGATGGAGGAAGTGAAGAAGGTAGTCCTCAATGAAAACTGCTCAGCTGCTATCCTAAATAAGCTACCAAAGAAGAAGGGTAACCCGGGAGCTTAACTTTACATTGCCAATTTGGCAACTTGGCTACCATTCATGCTTTGGACGATTCGAGAGCAACTGTAAACCTCATGCCATATTCATTCTTCAAGAAGCTGGATCTCCCGGAACCAAGACCAATTCACATGGCGATTCACTTAGCAAACAAGACAATCACTTTTCCAAGAGGCATATGTGAAGACTTACTGGTCAAGGTGGACAAATTCGTATTTCCCACTTATTTCATAACTCTAGATATGGAGTCGGATCCTCAAGTCCCGATCATCCTCGGAAGACCCTTCCTCAACACTGCGAGTGTTATAGTAGACATGAGGGATTCGAAGCTTACTTTGCGGGTAGGTGATGATTTAGTAACTTTTGGGGTTGATCAAGCCATGAAGTATGCAAGGAACAGTGACGACACGGTATTCTCAATTGACATGGTTCATGAATTATTGGAGGAATGAATAAGTGAAGATTCCAGCAAGTCCACAATTTTTGATGAAGAATTTGATGCAGAAAAAGACTTCATGGAGATCGAGAAGCTGCTGGAGGAAGCTGGGTTTGAAGAATTAGTGAAGAAATTTGACAGCTCTACTCGCCGAGTAGGTCCGAGCTACTTGCCGAGTCCATCCTTAGAAAAATCAGAATTCATAAATGTAGCTACCAACTCGCCGAGTCCCTTACCTGCACTCGGTGAGTACAACAATCAAAACCCAAAAACTGAGCTCAAAAAGTTACCAGAACATTTGGAGTATGATTTCCTTGAAGATGGCAATCAAAAGCCAGTAATCAAAGCCTCTGACCTGTCCAAAATCTGAAAAGGAAGAGCTAGTGCAAGTTTTGAAGAAGCGAAAGCGGGTTATAGCATGGAGTATCACCGACATCAAAAGAATAATCCCTTCTTATTGTTCTCACAAGATTAATCTGCAAGAAGGAGCAAAGTCGGTTGTACAGCACCAAAGAAGATTAAACCCAAATATGCAAAAGGTGGTCAAGAAGGAAGTGGTCAAACTTTTAGATGCGGGGATTATATATTCCATTTCCGACAGTCCGTGGGTGAGCCCGGTCCAAGTGGTGCCCAAGAAAGGAGGGATGACGGTCATAACCAACAAAAAGAATGAGCTTATCCCGACACGAATGGTAACCACTTGGAGAGTGTGCATCGATTATCGAAAGCTAAACAATATCACTCGTAAAGACCATTTTCCCTTTCCTTTTATTAATGAAATGTTAGAAAGATTATCAGGCCATTGTTATTATTGCTTTCTAGATGGATTCTCGGGTTATTTCCAAATACCCATAGACCCAATGGACCAAGAAAAGACCACATTTACTTGCCCATGAAACAACCCAAAATACGACCCAAAAATTTTTGTTTAATAATTACTAAAAACACTATGATAATATCATAAAAAAAACTCGAACGTCAATATCTCAAAACAGCAGCAAAGTGTTATGAAGAAACTATATCAAAACTGTATCAAATCACATTTATGAAAAACTAAAAACATCTCCCAGGACAACTGAAGTTTTGGTGTATGCGATGCCATCAACCCGAGCTCTTCCCTTTTCTTGCGGAAGTAGCTGAAACCAAAACTGAAACTGTAAGCACGAAGCTTAGTGAGCTCCCCCAAACTACCACATACCATACAATACATATAAACACATACTGGGCCTTGCCTACTGCATCGGACCGAAGTCCGGAAACTGCATCGGACCGAAATCCGAAACTAACCAGGGCCTTGCCCTCTACATCGGACCTCCTGCATCGGACCGAAGTCCAGAACTACTTAGGCCTTGCCTCCTACATCGGACCGAAGTCCGGAACTAACTGCATCGGACCAAAGTCCGGAACTGCTGAACATAGCATAGCATAAATATATCAATTAGCATAAACACGTAAACTGCATACTGCATCGGGCTGTAACCCAGAACAGATAAGACATAAAATCCCGTCTGAGCCACGAAGGCATCAAACATACTAAAATCTGCATCGGACCAAAGTCCGGAAACTACTACTAGCTAAACGGGTCGGCATTGTGGCCTTAGACCCGTTCCTACTGGAAGGAAACTCACCTCGTGATCTGGCTGCTGAGTGTATGGCTCTGGAAGCTATCTGCTGCTGCTCCGGAATCTCCCTGGCTACAATTCCACAAATACACTCAATCAAATACTAATAACTGCATTGGGGTAAAATAACTCTTTTACCCCTGGCTAAAGTCAACTCTCCTGGTCAAAGTCAACTTACAGTTGACCTGACTCGCCGAGTTGGGCCGCCAACTCGCCGAGTCCCTACTCTCATTTCTCAACCCTACTCGCTGCTACTCGTCGAGTATGGCATAAACTCGACGAGTTCCAATTCGATTCTAAAACTCAGGCTATCTGCCTCCGACTCGCCGAGTTGTATGAGCAACTCGACGAGTTGTTCTTGAATCTAAGAAGATTGTCTTAGACTCGCCGAGTTGTATGAACAACTCGTCGAGTCCCTCCATTACTGAGTCTAACCTCCGACTCACTGAGTCCATTCTACTACTCACTGGTCCCCACTCACAATCACTCAAAGAGGAAAGATCGGGGACTCGCGACTCGACTCGATGAGTCTGAAGAACGACTCGCCGAGTCACATGCATGCAGTTACTAAAAACTCGATTCTGCTCAAAACCACTGCATACAATTTATAGATCTGAGTTTCTAAGGCTGGTTTACCATGTAAAGTTTCCAACTTTACGTGTACATATGCATGAAAAAGGATATAAAGGCTAAAAAGGCACTTAGAAGAGTAGATCTAGGGCTATCATGCAAAATGGCTCCATAAAGGTGATAGATCTACGTTTTTGGAACTGAAACATGGCTAGATCCGAAGGCTAATCAATCTAATGTAATCTCTCTACTATGAACAAGCTAAGGAATGGATAAAATGGGCTAAATATGCTTATAAAGGAGAATCAATCATAAAACAGAAGGAATCCGATTACTACCTCAATAAACTCTGAAATGGGTGCAAGACCTTGGATCTTCTTCTTCTCCTTTGGATCTAGCTTCCTTCTTCTCTTCAAAACTTCAATATTCACACAAGAAATGCTCAACTACTCAAGGGAATGGTTAGGGTTTGCTAAATGATGCTCTGAGGGTGAAGGAGACGAGTTTGGGGGCTCATAAGGTGGTTTAAATAGGGTGCAAACCCGGGGATTTAGGGTTTCTACCTGGCAGGCAGACTCGCTGAGTCCCGAACATGGACTCGTCGAGTCGTTGATCTAAGCGCTGCTCAAGATCCCGTCTCTACTCGACGAGTCGGGCAATAGACTCGTCGAGTCCCTCTACAAACTTCTAAATAAATAATATAAAATCAACATACCATAGACGGGTCGTTACAGCCCAAGTGGTACTTTTGCTTATCGACGCATGCCCTTTGGTCTATTCAATGCACCTGTGACTTTTCAAAGGTGTATGACAGCCATATTCCACGATATGGTGGAAAAATTCATGGAAGTTTTTATGGACGATGTTTCTGTTTTTGGATCTTCCTTCCATGATTGTCTCACAAATCTGGACTTAATGCTTCCTAGGTGTGAAAAAACCTACTTGGTCCTCAACTGGGAGAAATGTCACTTTATGGTCAAGGAGGGTATAGTGTTAGGCCACAAGGTTTCCAAAATGGGAATTGAAGTGGATCGGGCAAAGATTGACACCATTTCCAAATTAACCCCACCAACTAATGTGAAAGGCATTAGAAGTTTTCTAGGTCACGCGGGTTTTTACCGGCGTTTTATAAAAGATTTTTCTAAAATAACTAGACCTCTAACACAATTACTCTTAAAATATGCACCATTTAATTTTACTAAAGAGTGTTTAGAGGCATTTAAATTTTTTAAGGAAAAATTAACTAATGCCCCGATCATTATTGCACCAAATTAGAATTTACCATTTGAAATCATGTGTGATGCTAGTGACTTTGCATTAGGAGTTGTCCTTAGTCAAAGGGTCGATAAGCACTTTCGACCCATCTATTATGCTAGCAAGACTTTAAATCCAGCCCAAGAAAATTACACCACCACGGAAAAAGAATTATTAGCTGTGGTGTATGCTTTTGATAAATTCCATCCTTATTTAGTTTTATCTAAAACAACAGTTTTTATTGACCACTCTGCTATCAAGTATTTGTCTGCCAAACAGGGTGCCAAGCCAAGATTGATACGATGGGTGCTACTTCTTCAAGACTTTGACATAGAGATACGATACTAAAAGGGAATGGAGAATGTAGCAGCTGACCACTTGTCAAGACTTGAAAACCCGTGATTGCAAGAAGATAGAGTTGGAGATGATTTTTCGGACGAGTATATTATGGTGACCATGGGAGACAACCATGGTTTGCAAATATAGCTAATTACTTAGCTAGCAAATACATCCCAAAATATCTCACAAGTCAACAAAAGAAGAAATTCTTTTCCGAGATAAAATATTACTTTTGGGATGAACCATATCTTTTCCGAAGCTGCACGGATGGAATCATACGAAGATGCATGTTCGGGAATGAAAGTCGGAAAATATTGGAGCATTGTCATAGCGGGCCCACGGGTGGACATCATGGAGCACATTACACTGCTAAGAAGATCTTTGACATTGGGTTTCACTGTCCCATGATTTTTAAAGATGCAGCCCAATTTGTAAAAGAATGTGATGCTTGTCAAAGAGTGGGAAACATTTCATCTCGAAATGAAATGCCACAACATAGTATACAAGTGTGTGAAGTATTTGATGTGTGGGGGATCGATTTCATGGGACCATTTCCCATGTCTAAAGACAACAAATACATATTGGTGGCGGTGGATTATGTATCCAAGTGGGCAGAGGCACAAGCTTTGCCAACTAATGATGGTCGGGTGGTCGTGCGGTTTTTAAAGAGGTTATTTTCAAGATTTGGAGTCCCGAAAGCTCTTATAAGTGACAGAGACACTCATTTTGCCAATGATCAACTAGAGAAGGTGCTAAGGAAATATGGGGTAACCCATAAATTTTCTACATCCTACCATCCACAAACTAGTGGACAAACCAAAGTGAAAAATCGAGCTTTAAAGAGAATTTTGGAGAAATCGGTGGGGAGCAATCGAAAATAATGGTCGGATAAGCTAGACGATGCACTTTGGGCCTTCCGTACAGCTTGAAAAATGCCTATTGGTACTACACCATATAGGTTAGTTTATGGAAAGCAATGTCATTTGCCGGTGGAGATAGAGCATAAAGCTTTTTGGGCATTAAAGATGTGCAACTTCAACATGGAGGAGCTCAAGAGCAACCGGTTAATGCAAATGAATGCTCTTGAGGAACTTAGAAATGATGCATACACTAGTTCTTTGATCTATAAAGAAAAGACCAAGATGTGGCATGACAAGAGGATAAAAGAAAATAAAGAATTTCATGAAGGCCAAAAGGTGTTGCTCTTTAATTCAAGGCTAAAACTGTTCTCGGGAAAACTCAAGTCAAGATGGGATGGTCCTTTTTTGGTGAAGACGGTGTTTCCACATGGTGCTATAGTGCTATTGTAAAAAGATGGAACACCTTTCAAGGTCAATGGACATAAGGTCAAAAAGTATGAAGAAGGAGTCCCAAGGAATGAAGGCATGGAAGAGTTGATGTTGCTGGAAGGGATTGCAGCCACGTAGAAGGGGAGGAGTCCAGCTAATGACTCCTTAAAAAGAAGCGCTTCCGGGAGGCAACTCGTGTTTAGAGTTTGCATTTTCTTACCTTTACTTTTAATTATTTTAGGATATTTTTCATTCGTCTTCTTCTGAAAATATAATTGCTTGAGGGCAAGCAATGGCTAGAGTATGGGGTGGAGGGTTAAAAATGAGGAAATAAATCAATTTTTTTCAAACTGCAAGGTTTACTCGCCGAGTAGGTACGTGTACTCGGTGAGTACTTGCCAAAATAACCAGAAAACGCGTAAATGCAGTTCTACTCGGCGAGTAGCCAACTTACACAGACGGATTATAGTCTGTAAAATAAGGGTTTTCACCCATTTTACCCATACACTCGCCGTGCACAGCCTCCCTCAAGCGATTTTTGTGATTTCTGTGATTTTTGGCTCAATCTTCAACTTTCCAAGGAAAAGGTATGATTTTTACACTTAAAACTCATCAAAGGTTCAAGCTTTATCACTGATTTCCCCATATTTTGTCTAAATTTAAGATTTGGGGGTCCTCAAATTCTAGGGTTTTAATTTTACCATGAATTAGAATATGTTAGGAGAAATTTCTTTTGGATTAGTGGTTATTGGACTTAGTACAGCAAACCCATGTGCAAAATTGGGTGTTTTGGACAACCCATATGTGTTCGACAGGATTCTGGTCTCAATGTTCATCCTACTCGTCAAGTAGGACATGAACTCGGCAAGTAGGAGGCTATACAGATCCGATTTTAATTGTTGGGTGTTGCTTGTTTGTGCTTTCTTAATGTTGTTATGCAGGTACCATGTCCAGAAGAGGTCATTCTTCAAGAGGGGGAAGCCAAGGGGACATCCCGTGGCTCTCGTTCCACCAAATCAGATCCAAATCGTCTCAAGCTTGGGCCAAAAACAATTTGGAGGCTTTGAAACATAAAGAGATTCATTTACCCAATGCAGTGGACTGGGATTGGCTGGGGAAAGTTGGTTTGGAAGAAGAGCTGACACCATATTTGGTGAAGGAATGCAATTTGGGGGATTCAACCATCATATGTGATGGTTGGTTACAATTATTCAAAATACAGGAACCGGTCTATGTTGAATTATGTTGGGAGTTTTTTGCTACCATCTCATTCCGAGGTGGTAGTGAATACTATAATCCCAATGTAATTTACTTTTCTCTTGGTGGGGAGCTGCGACAATGCAGCATGGCTGAATTTTCATGGAGGTTTGGAATTTATGAGCAAAGCACTCTGTTGACTGAGGACTTTGAAGCTTTCTTGGATAATTGCCACAAAGATCTCCCTGAGGCAGTGGTTGCTTCTACCTAGTGGAATACTATTGCTAACCGGGTGTATATCCCGTCTACCACTCAAGAGGGTCACATTCGTTCGCCAATCCACCATCTCATTCATCGTTGCGTGGCTAGCACAATTAATATGCGGAAGGATTGGGACAAGGTTCCAACCCTTGACATCTTCTATCTTTGGAGTATTATTACTCCCGATGTTTTCTGCAATCTCCCCTACTGCATAGCCAAGTATCTGGCGGAAGGGGCGGTTAAGGAGAATGTGAACTCCAAGATTAATGGAGGGATGTTTGTGACAAGGCTTGCCAGGTCGTTTGGGATATTAGATTTGCAAGAGGCAAGGGTGCTGACGGTCATTTATCCCCCTCCGTTCAACACCGCATTATATAGGATGGCAAGGATCGTGGAGAAGTTTGGTGACTCTTTTTCTATTCCACATGCGGATGAGCCGGCAATCCCCGAGGAGCCGGGAAGGCGAGTAAGGCAACGAGGCGAGCGGGTACGAGAAGACCCACCAGTTATTCTGGTGGAGGAAGAGAATGATGGATGGAATAAATTGGAGTACCAAAGCTATTTGGATGATATTGGATGAAAGGTCAATTATAACAATCAATCATTTGAATACCTCTTCGAGGAAATGAACATCGCACCGAGACCCGGTCCGGGATATCCCTACATTATGAGTTGGGAGGAAAGAATGATGAGGGGTAATGAAGGAGGAGGAAGCGGAGCCGGAGGAGCTGACATGGAGGAAGAGGATTGAAGACTTTATGTTTTATGTTTTGTGTTTTTATTTATGGTGTTTTGATTTGAACAAATGTTAAACTTGGATGATTTGTTTTTTTTAGGACTTTTATTGCTTTCACTTTTGGTTGCTTAGTTTTAAGGAATGGAAGGTTAGGAAGCCTAATAAAGTGTTAAGGGTCAAGTAAGGAAGTGAGGGATGTTCAAGAAAGAGTGTGAAGTTTTGTCCTTAGGATTGAGTCTGTTAGAGTTGAGAGTAATGGAGGGTGTTGCTGCTGAAAGGTTTAGAGAAAGGGTCAGTGAAATATTCAAATTCAAAACCTGAGCCAAGAAGAACACAAGTTGGATCAGTTTTGGCAATACAGCGCCTACTCGTCAAGTGCAAAAATTCTACTCGGCAAGTACATGGGGCATTACACGTAATAATTGCAAGTTAAGAGCTACTCGTCGAGTACATGACACTACTCACCGAGTAGATTGACAATTTTCGAGTTCCAGATCTGTTTTGGGCACTTTCATTGCAGTACTTGTCCATTTTTCGTGAAGAGTTGTTACTGGAGATTTCTATGAAGTTTTTTCCTTGATATTTTCGAGTTGTCAACCACACGAGATGAATGACACCCAAGACATGGATGAGCTGTTCCCATGTCTAAAGTCAATTGAAGATGGAGCTGAGGAAAAGAGTTATCAACCTATCAACTGCTACCCCAGGGGAGTTTTTTCCAATTCTCTCTATAGTTTGCATTTTTATTTTTTGCATGATATGCAATGAGGGCATTGCATAAAAGAAGTGTGGGTTAGGGGGTTGGTCACATATTAGAAAATTTAGAATCTTAATTTAGGATAATTTTAAAAAATTGTTGCATACCAAAAATATTACTTAGGAATTAATTTAGAAAATTTTGGTAAAAGCAATTAGGGTTCCATGTTAGAATTGTGTTGATAATTGCATGAAAACCCAAATGTTTAGTTGAGCCTATATACGTTATAGTACATTTGTGGCTTCCTTATTCCAGTGAAATCATGGAACAAAAACACGACCTCGCTCAGCATGAGGGATGCAATATGTTTAGCATCATATACCAGATATGTATCCAGGAAAATTATTATCGTTAACCAATAAAGGTTGAAGTTGAGCGCCCCTGCTTAAGCATGTAGGGTTTTGAGTGGAAAAAGTGAGGTACATGTAAAAAAAAGAGAGAGAAAGTTACAAGAAAAGTTGAAGAATTTTTGGAGCATCGTCAAATATGAAATTAGAAGATCAAAAATTCCAAAGAAATTCAAAAAGTTGAAGATACCAAAAACCAAACAACAAGGTGGTGAATTCATAGAGATCAAAGATCAAATGTCAAAGAAATAAAGAATTCCAAAGAGATCCAATGCGGTATCATAAATTGTAATTACCTAGATTATGTATGCTTGCGTTGCTCAACCAAAAATACCTTGAGGTTAAGAGGTTTTCTGAGAATGGATTCGAAGGGATGCATAAAATGAGCATAGTTCGGGGTGAGTGGGAGAATGTTTATGAGGATTGTGAGTATTTAGAGTATGGGGGTATTTAGGATAATTTTAGACACATATGCATGTGTTTCGGTCTTGGCATAATGGTTGGGTTAGATTGGAGTTGTCATATGTGATTCTAATATGTTAAAATTCAGTTTTGCTTGGGGGCAAGCAAAAGTCAAGTGTGGGGTATTTTGATATGTGCATAATTAGTCAATTATTTAGCATACATTTTTATTCATTTTTAACTAATTATGTGTATAATGTGAACAAAAGGTACTTAATAATGCTTAAATTTTGTTTTCAGTCCAAAAGACATGCTTGGGAGTAAAAGGAAACAAGGGGAAGCAATTAGAGACCAAAGAATGAAGAATGAGCGACAAAAGCATAGCTACTCGGCGAGTTCTCAAGGCTACTCGGCGAGTAAGAAAGAATATTCCAGAAGATAAGTCAAGACTCATGGTATAAGACGGATAACAAGCATCTACTCGGCGAGTTGGGTCTCCTACTCGCCGAGTACACCCTGTTTTGTGATAATTCTAAATATCAAACCATTATCTGAATGGAAAGGACTTTTGGCAATTTGGAGAGTTGAACCTGCGAAAAAGAACCCTTTGAGGAGCTGAGGAACCCTAACCTTCAATCCTTTGAAGAATCAAGGCAATTAGGTTATTCATTGCACTTAGCTTTAGGAATTAAGTATGTTTAGCTTAGTTAAATTTGTTTTTGCTATGACTATGAACTAAATTCATTTTGTTTCAGTTGGGGAAGACCAATTTACTCCTATGGTTTAAAACATACTTTTTGATTGATTGTTATTTGGTGATTTTATTAAATTAAGTTTGTTAAAGAACCTTATGCATTAATGCCAACTATTTTCTGTTAATTGGAAGGTAATTAAGCTGCATGAACATCTCTTAATTATTAACCTCATATGTTATGTGAACACTTTATCATTTGCCAAGGAATAATGAATATGAAACTAGGATTAATTAGAGAATGGGTAAATTAATGTGTGAGCTTGTTTGAGAAACCAACAAACAAGAGGTTAATTGAAACACCAACTTGATTAACCAATTACAAATCTTATTTAATCCAAACAATTGAACTAGGGAATTAATTAGTTTAAACAATTGGCCACTAGTTGAATTGATTAATTGTCTAAGGGTTAGGAGTAATGAACATGAACCTAACCACTATAGTTGGTAACCAATAATAATTAATTTATCATTTAAATAACCATAGGAGTGAATTGGTTTAACCTAATCAGAAACCCTTTATTAAATATGGTGAATTCGTCATTTGCTTTAATTGTTTAGTTAGTTAAGTGTGTAAGTGCTTTGTTTAAGTTTCTAGTCTTGTAAAACTAGAGAAAAAACCCTTTTACTTTTATTACTTGCTTAGTTAAAATTAGTTATTAGATTAATTTCCATTCCCTGAGTTCGACACCCTATCCAACTATACCACTAAAAGACAGGTTCAGTGCCTTTGTGTGCTTAATTTATTAACTAAAAGTAGTATTAAAACTAGCTCGTTTCACACACATCATTCACAGACCATAAGAGCCTCCAACACATTCTGAATAAAAAAGAACTGAACATGAGACAACGACGATGGGTCGAGCTGCTAAACGACTATGAATTCAAGATCAAGTACCACCTATGCAAGGCTAATGTGGTAGCCGATTCCTTAATCCGAAAGGATTACTCGAGTCGCCGCACTGACAATGACCATCCATTCCCATCTGTCCTCACAAATCAAGGAGGCTCGGCAGGAAGCCTTGAAACTAGAAAATTTCGCAAATGAGGCATTGCGTGGAATGGAAAAGAATATGATCGTCAAAGAAGACAGTGCCTATTGTCTTATGGACCAGATCTGGACACCGAGGTTCGGAGGATTCCGGGACGTGATAAAGAATGAAGCTAATAAAACGAGGTACTGTGTCCATTCGAGTTCCAATAAGATGTACCAAGACAGAAAACAACATTATTGGTGGCCGAATATGAAAGCAGAGATTGCCACTTACATGGGTACGTGTCTTACTTGTTCCAAAGTTAAATTGGAATATCAGATGCCCCCAGGGTCTTCTACAACAACCCAAAATACCCGAGTGGAAATGGGAGAGAATAACAATGTATTTAATAACCAAATTACCTAAAAAGGCAGACGGTCTGGATGCTATATCTATCATGGAGTTTCCATATCTATCATTTCTAATCGAGATAGTAGATTCACCTCCTGCTTTTGGCAGTCGCTGTAGAAAGCTTTGGGAACCCAACTAGATATGAGCACTGCTTTTGGCAGTCACTCTAGAAGAAATGCTCCGGGCATGTGTAATAGATTTTGGCAATGCTTGGAATACCCACCTGCCCCTAATCGAATTCTCATATAACATAAGTTACCACATGTGCATAAGAGTCGCTCCCTTTGAGGCCTTGTACGACCGGAAGTGCAAATCACCCCTTTGCTGGACTGAGGTGGGAGACACCCAGATTGTAAAAGGGAAAACACCCAACAACACCCTCACTGGACTCGAGATTATTCAAGAAACAACAGAAAAGATAGTCCAAATCAGAGCACGACTCCAAGCATCGCGAGACCGAGAAATGAGCTATGCAGATAAAAGACGATAGCCTCTAGAGTTCCAAGTGAGAGATCAGGTGTTATTAAAAGTCTCCCCTTCGAAAGGGATGATACGATTTGGAAAGAGAGGGATGTTAAATCCTCGATACATCGGACCACTCAAGATCCTTGCCCGGATCGGTCCAGTAGCCTACAAAATACAACTACCCTCAGAACTTAGCAATTTACACCATGTATTCCATGTGTCAAACCTAAATAAGTGTCTATTGTATGAAACACTCACATTTCCACTAGACGAAATTAAAGTGAACGAGAACCTTCTATACGTTGAGCAGCCTATCGAGATTATGGATACAGAAGTTAAGCGCATGAAACAAAGTTGCATCCCCATTGTGAAGGTTAGATGGAATGCCAAGTGCAAATCTGAACTCATATGGGAACGCGAGGATCAGACGATGCAAAAATATCCTCACCTTTTCGCCGGTTCGTAATAATAGCTTCTAAAGAATTTCACGACAAAACTCCCTCTAACGGGGGCATGATGTCACAACTAGAAATTCTCTAATCTAAAAACCAAGTCAAAAGGGATCTTGTATATGTAAAGATTATATCTATATTTGTATTATGTTATGGTAAGGTAATAAGTGGGAATTATACTCTCTTAAACTCTCATGAGAAATACAAGAAAATATGATCTTGGATTTACATCAAAGTAATTAGGACACAAAAAATAACACCAACACATTAGAATTAATATACTTTAGACCATGAACACATTTCTAGGTACTGGTTTGGGTTTAAACACCTTAAGTAATCCAAAATTTTGACCATGAACACTTCCCTAGAAACCAATAAAACCGTGAACAACTTCCAAGGTCTCTTGTGGCCGTGAACTACCTCAAACCACCAAAGGTAGACCGTGAACACCTTTAAGGGGCAAAGTTTGGTCGTAAACTCAATAGTGGACCACCATTTAGACTGTAAACCACCTTTGGTGGATCTTCTTTGGTCGTAAACCTTAGTTTAAGGCCCATTTAGACCGTTAACCCCTTTCCAATTCAAGGGTGTTTACGGATTGTGAGTTGTAATAAGTAAGTTTCTAATGCAAATCTCAGTAATCTATGCATTAACCTCTAGTGATAAGGCTTTACCCATTAGTAATCCAAGTAAATATGCCATCAATTTCCTATTCCCATATGAGGAGCGTAAACTCCCTTTTTCATTTCACATTCTGAGAACCTTCGTAAACTCTCTCAAGAATTCAACCAAGAAATCCAGAAGTCATTTTCTTCACTATTCCTCCTGATTTCTTCTAAGTAATTGGTGACTAGCTTGATACTTCATACTTTAGTTGTTAAAACTCTTCTTAATCACACATAACTTAATGTGTTAACAACATTAGGATATCAAAAATCTCCAAGGGATTCATCCAACACTTCAAGTGTTCTAGACTCCAATTTCTCACATCATTTCTTCAACCACACCTTTCCTCTACCCAAGATGAGCTTCATACCTCTATTTTTAAGTTTTCATTATTTTGGGTAAGGATACAAGTTAAAAAGTCTTGTGAAATATTGATATAATTGCTTGTCTATACATGTATGTTATGTTGCATGTGTTTGAGGTTATACAACTCCATATGAGTAGTCTAAAAACTCGAGGTTTTGGTTAAGTCTCAAGAGTTTGTACTATATTTCACACATTGTGTTGTTAGAAACAAAAACTATCATTTATATGAAATATGATTCATAAAATCTCATGTCCAGAACCACAAGAATTTGCTTCAAGAAATTGTTTAAACAAAGTTGTTGGACATAATATTTTGAAGATGTTAAATTATGAAAATATTATTATTTTTGGACCATTTTCAGCCATATATATATATATATATATATATATATATATATATATATATATATATATATATATATATATATATATATATATATATATATATATATATAAGGTCATTTTGAAATATAGGATAAAATTGATTTATTAACGAATATTTCAATTAAAATGGACCAAAAATGGAATTATTTATAAAAGAAGTGCCACTTTTGCCAACATCAATAATATTGAGTCATTTTTGATAAATATGATTCAAGCTGGATTATTTTCAATAAACGCAACAAAACGAAGCGCCCAGTCAACTAGCACAACTAATGTTACGAAACAAAAACGAAATATCTATTCAACGAGTACAACTTTGTTAATTATCAAATACATAACGGAATTCAACCATTAGCGTAAATATATGTTAGGATTCTAGTGAGACGCATCTTCACCGTACCTATACAATAGTGTACCTCGAAAGTCTTGTAAGAATTATAACCAGAGTCTCCTAGAAGGAGAGTGAGAATATGTGTATAGGTCTATATGGGGTTAACACCCCGCACCTTCGATGTTTGCTATAGCTAGACCGGCCAGTTTAGGGTGACAAATGTCTTCAATAAAATGAACGCCTGAAGAACGTTAATACAGACACTCTGTCGTATTAGTATGGTTATAACGATTCACTTAGAATATAACAATATTATTTAGAAATTTACGCAAGTTACACCTTTTGATTATAAACAACTATTGTTTTGATACCTCAACGAAATTTTACCACACAAGTCTTAAGGTTTTAAGGCTACTACCTTGCACATCAGAAAATATAGGATTCTGGGGAAAACGATTTTAATTGATTTCGAAAATGATAAACTAAAACACGCATGTAACTATACTTGATTGGAAACAAGACTTAAAACTATTACAACAGAAAATATTAGATTTTCTGGGTTTTTAAACTATCTCAAATTTTTATATAAAAATGTGTATGAACTCACCAACATATTATATGTTGACGCTTTTCATATGACTTGTATTCTCAGGGATTCAGTAAGGAAGTTTGTGGATCGCGGATTCTAGATTTTTGGTTGTAGTTTGGAATTTACTTACTAATGTCTCTTTTGTGTAATTTGAGAACAAATACATGCTATAAAAACAATGTAAGTTTGTTATCTTAATTTATGATGTTTGGATTTGCTATGTTTCATTTATATTCAAATGTTATGATACTACACAATGACGTCACCCGCCTCCGCACGTTTCCACCGTCCTGGTCCGGGGGTGTGACAAATGTGTTTACTATGCTTATGCATTGTATAAAATATAATTTTTCAAAATTATTTTATTCACTTAGAATTTTTATTGATTTGAAAGCGATTTGGCATCCTATTTGTGCATTCACACAGAGCATGAGACATTGGGTGTCATTCACTACATCTACAATATTAGTAGAACATGAGACTTTGGGTGTCCTTCACTACATCTACAAGATTTGAATTTATTTGAAATTATTAGATTTCTAAATAATTATCACTACGCTTTCTAAATAATTATCACTATCCCTTGTGTAGTTCTTGATGATGGTTTACAAGTCACCTAGTTTGTGATTGAACGACAATAAAAGTGTATTGAGTAGAATGATTCTTCCATAGAGTAGAGTAATTCTACCACGTATAGAGTAATTATACCATGTTTGTGCATATCTAACCATCTTTGTGAGCTTTGGAATATGGGACTTGGCATTGGGATAGATTCATATTGCATTATTTATTATTTGTTAGATTGAGTGACATCATTTTCGAATATTGAACTATTAGAAACTGTTTGATCTTATTAAACTAACCTTTTCTTGGTTTATTGTTTTGTTGAAACTTTTACTTTGGATTATGGGTTTATATATTCTTTGACTTACAACATTCATCCATCCTCTTTTTCCAACAAAATCATTTCCCATACCATAATGCAAGAGTGCAAACACTTACCTCAATAGTCATTGATTTCTCCATGAAAAAAAAAAATAATAACCTTTACAAAAGTTTTTCTTTTTTATGTCATGTATAATTTTATTTTAAACAAGCAACTCCATTTTTTGTTTCTAATAGCAAAACCTTGGATTATGGTAATACTTCATAGTTCATAAAACTGAACATAAATCTAATTTCTTTTTCCCCTAAACTTTAATTTATCGTCTTAGTTTCCATTTATTTTCCTTCCAAGTTTGGCCATGCTGAACATCAAGGGCCCTTTAATTAATTTTTTTAATGACTCTTAATTTAAACCTAAACTAGACAAATGTCTAAGCGAAACTTTTACGCGCACTACAAATAATAGGAATTAGCAGCGATGCTTTTAGCGGCGACACATAATTTTCGCGTTATGTGTCGCCGCTAAAGGTGGATGTCACCGCTAACTGCGTCACCGCTAATTCCCATCGACCATGATCCGCGTCGAAATATGAGGTGAAACCTTAATCGTTGATTTTCTCCCTAATCCAATGATTGAAAATCGATAATGTACATACCAATAGCGGCGACAGCAATAGCAGCGAAGGTGTCGCCGCTAATACTCGAAAATTTTGACAGCCAAAGTTTCCCCCAAAGATGTCGCCGATAATACTCAAAAAATTTGACCATCAAAATTCTCCCCAAAGGTATCGCCGCTAATACTCTATATGTCGCTGCTAATACTCAACGTGTCGCGACCTTTAACGGCGACGCTTGTCTTCACTAATAGTCCTTTTTCTTGTAGTGGCGAGACTATATGCCTCTTGGTCTTTTTGATTTTAATAACTATATTTTTTTCATAATAAAACACACTCTTATTTCCATTTTATTTACTCAATCCAGTTTATAAGTACCACAAACATTTCTCCAGTTAGGCACCATTTACAAAAGTAACATGTATTAAAATAAATCCAAGTAAAAATTATTGACTAAATTTTTTTCTTCGAAGTTCAAACACATTTAAACTCCGTGCTCAATGACATTTGGGCACATCATGCAGAGTGCCTTTTCAACTCGTGAACCCATCTTTCCACGCCTTTGTTTACTAGAAAATGAGCAGCCACTCGAAGGGTCAGTGGATGTCCCTTGCAACGTGTCACCATCTACGGAAAGCTAATACTGATTAGTAAAAATTTCTTAAAACTTTAATAAAAAGGGGAAAAACGACTTATAATAGAAAAGAGACCAAGATTAGCAATAACAATCATGTATTAGCTTAAATTAATTTAGCACACCATAAATTCCAGTTAATGTGAATGCTATGCTGTAAATGGGTATTTAGTTGATGTTGACCTGTACTAATGTCACATAATTATCAATCCTACAAAGTTCAGTTATTTTAGAAGAAGTTTCATTCTACCTCTTCAACAAGAGCGTCAGGTATATTCGCAGTTTCACTTTCAAGTTCAGGAAATGCAAAGTGACAAAACAGATCGATAGCATCTTGGTGTTTCAGAAGTTGTAAATGATATGTACTGAATTGTTGAAAGGTTGTCCTAGATGTAACCACAATCTTGATTCCTGGGGACCTGAACCTGAAGACCTTAACAATGGAATCAGACCATACATCATCCAAAATTAACAGTATTCATCTTGAACGAACAATGCTCCGCCATTGTTTTATTGAATCTTCATCATTAATAAAATCAAACTTCTGACTGGGATGGCTCTGCTGAAGTAAACATTCTATGATGGACTTTAAGTTTTGTTCTGGATGAATATTAGCATAGTAGATGTTGTGAAATTGAGCTGTTCAAATGAGAGCACTATCATCAAGGGAAAAAATTTATAAAAAGATACATTAAAAACATTCACATCAAAATGTCAAACAGCTATTAAGTTAGGGAACAAAGTTTTGATAATCATAAATTTATATCTTAGACATAACTAAACCCTAAGTTGGACCAACCAATTTGATCTACGATTAGATCAAACATATTTTGTTTGCAAACTCAATCCATCATGCATAAGTAAAATATGATAAAATAAAGAAATCCGCCAAAAGTTGGAAAAATGTACTCTTTGACTTCTATCGTCAAATGAATTACTTCCTCCAATCCAAGTGTCGTCTATTTAAAGTTTAATACAATCATAACATGTAGTTTTTAATTATTACAAATGGAAAAATTATAGTTGTTAGTATTTGGTTGTTCATTTATAGAGTGATATATAGACTAAACAATTTTGTTTTGTTTAATGGAACATTTTTACTACTTTTTTTTCTGCTTCCATAGGGATAACCAAGTGCAATTTTATGGTGGCTATAAAGAGTCCACTCTATAATTGATGCTTGCCTCTTATTATTCTATGTGTGTGTGGTGTTTGCTAAGGAGATTCCTATTAAATGTATTAATGTCTAAGGCTTTTGTATTAGCCAAGACATCTCTAGACCTACCATCATGTTGGGGATGGTTGATGACGGAATGCAAGGTTTCGAGTCAAAGATACCCAATATCATTGACAGAACGACGTAAGGTTGCGAGTCAACTATTTGTTATGTTTGTAGGGTTGATGACAGAAGAACGACGTAAGGCTTCAAGTCAAAGATACCCAAGGCATTGACGGAACTATGCAAAGTTACGAATCAACTGTTTATGGCGAAACAATGCTAGGTTACGAGCCACTTTCTTGTTTGAATTGTATTTATATTGTCGTATGTGGTATTTTAGAGAACTCACTAAGTTTTGTTTTTATAGTTGTAGATTGAATGTTTTCAGGTAGTTCCTGTCAGGATAAAGATTCCATTGTAGATTGAATGTTTTTCAGGTAGTTCCTATTAGGAGAAATGTCCCAACTTGACTGTACCGCACATGCATCGTTGTTGATTTATGAATTTGACTTTTTTTGTTTCCATGATACTACTATGTTTTGGAATCTATATTTACAATGTTTGACAAATGAGTTTTCGTATTACCTTTGGGAATAAATGTTTACACTATAATCTATTCTGAAAATGAAAGTTTTGGTTTGAAAAATGGGATGTTACAAGTTGGTATCATAGCCCTGGTTTGAGGGATTTGGATGAACACTTGTGTGATTCCAAACTCAAACTAGGATCCGAAATATATTTACAAACCTTTTTAGAAAATAAAAGAATTTTATACAAACTGTTTTAGAAAATAATTTTATACAAAGGTTAAAATTAAGATGCAATGCGTACAATCATTCAGAGCTTGGAAAGGAAAGTGGTTCCCAAAATATCCATACTTGCTATATATTTGTTGATATGTGAATTAGTAGAAATGCATGCTAGTAAGCAGGCTAAGGATTTTCAGGAATTGCATTGTAGAATTGCTTGATATTTAAGATGCCTTCTAGTCTAGGAATTGTTTGTTATGTGCTAATTGAAGTTTGATTGGTTGACTACTAATTTATTTGTGCTACATGAAAATTATATTGATATTGGTTAACTGTTAGGCTAATACATTAGGATTGTATGCCCTGGAATTAGATTTTATGCCCTGGAATTAGATAGTCTCGGATTTCTTGGTTTAGCACTATTATAGGTCTTTTTTACTCTAACCGTTGTAGAGTATGATCTCTCAGTCAAAGGACCACTTAATTCTAGTTGAATGTAGTTAGTATTTGTAAGCCAGTTAATTGACATTGATAGAAGTTTCTTTCGTAATGGAATAGCATGGTGAGGTGGAGTTCCTAGTAACCTAGGAAAAGTGTCAAAATATGCTAGTGTGGGCATATGTGTAAGAAGAATTCTAGAAGAAGAGTCTAAGAAGATTGGTAGTGTATGCTTATGTGAGCACGTGTATACATGGTTAGAACATTTAGTAATGGAAGTCAGCAGTGACATGTGAAATTTAAGGTAATTCTTGGGACGAGTATGGATAGATGTGGAAGGTAGTACCAGCTTGTACTACCGGAAGCACATGATCCATACAGGGGATCAGGAAGGTTCGGAGAGGTTACTAAGACACTGGTAGATGGTAGATAGTGTCGTTTGACACTATGATTCATTTGTAGACTACTTCCATCTCTATCAATTTTATGGTTATGGTTGGTCTGGATAAGGATGATTTTGGTGATTGTTCGGGCCTAAGTGGCCATTGTGGTTTGGGTATGAATGGTGCAAACATGCAAGAGTTGGTTGACTAGAAGGTCTTGAGGGCCTTGTTCGAGGTAGTATCGGGTTGTGTCACGGGATTCAATAAGGAAGCGATTATGACGATCGACATGTGGATTGCCACCTTTGCCACGATGGTTAGTCGATGTATTGCGTTTTCGTTTGATAGAATTAGATTATATTCTTCCAAGTCTCTCGATTTCGAGGGAGAATAGATCGGATCCTTATATCGATAGATAGAAGAATCCTGGTAACTAATAATAGTCTAGTTCCTCACGAATCCCAATTTCTACATCAAGATCTATCAAGTAAGGATCAGCCAGGAAGGACAGTTGAGAGGCAGGATCAGTTCAACATATAGCTTTTCTGAAATTCAACAACCAAGCCAACGTGACCATTCTAGACACCTCTCCCGTAATTAGATTAATCATTTCGGCATATAGGTTTTCTCATAAATCTTATTTATAGGTTCATAATAACGGATTATAACTATATATATAAGTTACACCGAAACACTAGGTTGTAGCTTAACTTACAAATGTCCCTTTTGACCAAAAGTCCGGAAATCACACTTTTAAGGATCCTAGTTGATGTCTCCTACTTGGATGGATACCCCAACGGTTGCAAGGCTTCGTTGGAACACAAAAACTGGCCTAAAAGTGAAGAATACTCGAGAGGAAAGCTGTGTAGAGGTGAATGGTTATACGAAGCCGACTATTAATAGGCCAGAAAAGTTATACGCGCCGCTCATCTATGGGAATGTGCCGCACACTATATCCCTTATGGATAAAAATTGATTTATTAAAAATTCACTTTTTATGATACGTAGAGCATTGCCGGTTTAATTGTGAAATTTTGAAGAAGCATAACTTCTTCATACGAAGTCGGATTTCAGCAATCTTTGTATGTACACAATCCTTGTTACATATACTATGAATTTGTTTAATATTATTTATCTTAAATAATCTTCTCTTAAAAAGTCATTTTTAGCGCTTATTATCCTAAATAATTTTCTATTAATCACGAATCTACGGGCATTACAAGTATATTATAGAAGTTTGTCTCTAACTATCCGAAGGAATAGTGTGAGATTCAACACCTGTAATGGTGGCATGTATATTCCTCCATATTTTGGTATTTTGTTATGAATCTGTTGTTGCTCAGTTTTTGGTGATACAATTTGATTAACTCTGATCCAGTCTTAGTTTGTCGATTCATGTGAAAGTTGTGTGAATAGATTGTTTTTTGATTGGCAAGAGTTTCATGTTATGATGGGAGCATTGAATTATTTGAATCATTCAAGAGTTCTTTAAGTTGTTAGACGACCACAAAAACTGAGTTACATAGGCTTAGAATGTTTGGCTTAGCCCTATTGCATGTTCTTCTCTAATAGGGTTCTAGGGTGGAGCTAATTATTTGATTGACTATATGATTCTATATAAGGTAAACTCTTTAAGAATCAAGGATTATAACTTTTGGTTGAGCCAGTTTAAGACTTTGATTTTGTGGACAAGAACTGGTGGTAGTTAGAACAATAAGTAGGGGAGAACTAAGTATTCAGATTAGGGATTAGAATAACGGTATGGCTTTTGGTTTTAGTATTGTAGGTTAGAAGAGGCTATGGTTCAAGTATCCAAGGTTATTATGTTTAGTTTTATAGATATGGGAAAGGAGGGAAAGAATTATATCACGGGAATGCCATGGTTATAGGACTTGCCGATGTGCTTCTCAAGGAATTTTCGAACTTTTCTTCTAGGTGTCAAGTAAGATTTTAGATTTGACTAGATCTCGGGTGTGGCATGGGTTGCCAAGGTACTATCTACGTATTTTTCTCTTTCATGGATGCATGAGTTGTACTTGCAGCATAAGAGCTACTGAACAAAAAATTTGTCGGGTTTGGTGATTCGTCATATGGAGTGTCAAGTGGTTTTTTAAGAAGAAGAATGGACCAATCAGGGTCTGTATTAGTTTTAGAGGAGTTGGATTAACTCACTGTAAGGATGTAATTGTCCTATGCCATGGGATTTCCAACTGTATGTGCAAGTTTCAAGGGAAGCATGTTTTCTTCACATTATCTTTACGTATTATTGTCTGAATTATGTGTAAGTGGAATAAACGATGCTTATAAGATGGTTTTCAGGATGGACTATGTCAATTAAAAGATGTGGTAATGCCATTCAATATTTTCTAATGTATCAGCAACATACATTGGGTTAATGGATCGACTCATTGATCAATGTTTGATCAGTCAGTCATGATGTTGTCGCCAGCAGCTGAGGTTAGGTTACTTAGGGGTCTTTAGTATGAAGTATTAAAGGTTCAGAAAAAGAGTGACTTCTTGTTAAGATCTACATGAGTGGTTGTGGTAGTAGGAGATTCAACATTGGGGATGTCGTGTTAGTTAAAATGGTATTATGGTGATATCATCCAGGGTTCAACCTGCAGTGTAGTTATAGGATCGAAAGACTCCCTCTAGGATTAGGAACTTTAGTGGGACATCAGGATTTTTTAAGATATCCCTTCAAATTTTTTAAGGTTTTGGGTGTACTTATTTAAGTTAGGTTGGTTAACGACACATGGAATCGGAGGTGACTAGTGTATCTCTTCGAGGATTTTTTTTATCTATAACATCATCAATTGATCTTGTCTTAGGAGTACTAGAGAAGACTCAAGTCGATGTTGTGATCAGTTGTGTTTTGGTTTAGGGTCTCTTTTTTGGTACTTGTGTATTTGTGGGTTGACGTAAGATTATGGTTTCCCAATAGCATTCATATGTTGATGCTAGTCTAAGGTTTGTCTATAATTTGCATAGGTTAATGTAGGGTTATAGTTAGACTATAGCTACCATTGAGATATGGATCTTATGCCTCTTTTTATTTATAGTCTCAAGAGGCTAAGTGGTGGGTACATGTTGTGATTAGTAATTGTCAAGGGGGATGATGATTGTGTTCCTTTAGGTGGGTAGGATGACGGCTGTGTACCTATAAGCCTACAAAGTTGTTGGTTATGATTCTTCAAGCCCGATGAAGGATGATGAAAACAACGATGATACGACATAAGCCTATAGTCCTGGTAGTTGAATGGTGTCACAACATATAATGAACTAGCATGTGTATAGCTTTTCGATGTCACTATGTGTTTTGATGCATTTTGGATAGTTAGACCATTGTAAGAAGGTTGTTGCTGAACTAATGTTCGGCGAGATATGATCAGACATTTTGTGAAGTGATTAGATTGTTGTAAAGGTCATGGTTGTGATCCAGAAATTATATGTCAAGCTTTAGCACTCCTATTGATAAATAAGGAACTTTATCATGAGTTGGTTAGTAGTTTTGGGTATTAGATCTAGGGGTTTTGAACCAATGAGTTCGTTGTTGTACCCTTGGTTGATCGATCAGGTGGTTGGACATCTAAACTAGGAGAAGACACCAGATGCAATATGAGGTTGTAAATCATAGGGTTTTGTCTCAGAAAGGTGTTGCCTTGACTGGAAGTCAGGACGGTGTACTAGAATCCATTTTTGGCATGATCCGAAATATGGATTTTGTTGAGACGTTATGGGTGGATTATCCTAGGTAATCATTTCATAATGGGTTGGCAGATTTTCCTTGTTAAAAGAATTGATCAACATCTTATTTCAGGAAGTGATCGTTATTGTAAAGTACAAATTCTAGAAGTTTAGACCGATGAGTTCCCATGTTTGGGGGACTTTGCAATGAGTTTATTAGTATGTCTGAGGTGCAAAACAACGTATTACAGCTGAACAAGTATAGATGGGTAGAATTGATGTTGCTATTGAATTAGGTGTCTAAGTATATAACTGAATTAGTATATATCTTGAATTATTAGCAAAGTCCTTTTGAGTTGCCTCAAACCTAATAACTGAAAATGATGACTTTTAAAGAGAAAGAGAGACTGATTTATTGATTATTTATATGATTAATAAATAAAAATAAATTAATTTATTAATATGTTAAGAAAATAATATATTAGTTATAAATAGTAATATTTAATTAAGAATTAACCAGAAATTAAATTGAATTAATTTTGGGATTAATTGGATTAATTGAAAGTGCAATGATTAAAGTTTAATTGCTCAATAGTTGAACAAGAGAGGTTCCAGAACCTTCCTTGGAAGTGGTGGATGGTTTTTAGGCTATTGTAGGGCATCTGGAATATTCCATGCAGATAAATAGGAAGCTGGATAATAACCAGTTTGAATTAATATTATTTTATTCAAATTAGAGTTATCTAGGGTTTCCAAGTTACATTATATAAAGGACCCTTGGCCTTCGATTTTCAGCCACTCCACCTTTACAAGTGATAGCCGAAAATTTCATCATCCCCTCTCCTCTACCATAAGCCTCCTTATTGATAGGGTTAGGTGTTAACCATAAGAGGCGTGGGATTTATGGAGCTAGTTTCCAAGAAACTACAAGAAGGATTGCTTGATTGTTTACTACAAAAATCGAGAGGTATGTTTTCTTATATGATTTTCAAAATTACCTAGGGTTATAGGGTTCTTGTTGTTCAATAAAATGTTACTTCAATAGTGTTATGACTAGATCTAATAGGTTGCATGTACCCTTAAGTGTATAAGGATTTATACGTGTTATTGCATGTAAAACCCATCAGTGGTGGCACTAGCTAGGTTCTAATATGTCTCGGGAACCCAATAAGATGGTGTTTCAGCATTATCTTAAAGTGTGCTAGGAGTTAGATTTCGGAGACGAAATCCTTATAAGTGGGGGAGAGTTGTAATACCTCATTTTCACTTTTTGAGATAAAAAATATAAACCTTTGTTTATAAAAAAAATTGAAATTATATTACTTTTTAGCCAAAGTAATCTAAATGAAAGTTGTAGTAGACATCACTACGAACACATGGATATAAAAAAACATCTAAAATGGAGCACGTATGCGAGAGTTATGATTTCTACAAGTTTTGGCGGAGTTTATAAAATTTACGAAGCGGAGGATTAGCTGTAGTTTGATGCATTAAATGCACATGACTCCACCAACCGACATTACATGCAAGCAAGTATAATATCTATCCATGTGTGGATCGCAACGCGACTAATGTTTTACCACAGCATGGTGTTCAGATTTAACCCTATAAAGAAAGGGCTTCTGCCTCCTCTTTTCCTTTCCAATTCCTCTCCAATCTCTCTCTCTCTCTCTCTCTCTATATATATATATATATATATATATATATATATATATATATATATTGTAATGAATGGAATACCACACCAATAGGCATGGGAGTTATCATATATAAATACTAGAAAAATGATACAGTATACACCCCTCAAGTATACAATAAATCTAATAGTTTACATACATATAAGCTAGGCTAATATGCCCTCTCAAGCAAGAGGCGGTGACCCAAGGCGCAACATGCGACGAAACTGCTCAAACTGCGGTCGAGGAAGACTCTTGGTGAAGATCTCAGCGACTTGAAGCTTGGTAGGAACAAACATGGTGACCAGTTTTCCGGATGCAACTAGCTCGCGAAAAAAATGATAGTCAAGGTCAATGTGTTTAGCACGTTTGTGAGCGACTGGATTTTGAGAGGGAAATAATGCACTCTGATTATCACAAAGAAGTGTAGGACGACCGGTGGGCAAAGCATATAACTCTTGTAACATATGAGTAATCCAAATAATTTCAGCTGCTGTGTTCGCCATGGCTCAATATTCAGACTCACAACTGGAGCGGGAAACTGTGGGCTGTTTCTTAGCACTCCATGATATAAGATTACCCCCCAGGAATATCGAGTACCCATAAGTAGAGCGGCGAGTTTCAAGACACCGGGCCCAATCGACATCAGAATAACCAACAATCGCAACAGACCGAGGGCGTGTGAAGGTGAGGCCAAACGATAGAATATCCTTGACATAGCGAATAAGGCGTTTGACTGCCTGAAAATGAGCCTCGGTCGGAGCAGCAAGAAACTGGCTAAGTTGGTTAACCGCATAGGATATGTCGGGGCGAGTAATGGTCAAATATTGCAGAGCGCCAACTAACGAGCGGAAGAGGGTGGGATCGGCAAAGGCAGGACCGTCAAGAAACAAAACGGTATTGGCTGCAAGAGGAGTACGCACCGGTTTGGCATGAAGAAGACCGGCACATGAGACAATGTCATGAGCATACTTGGCCTGACACAAAAACAGGCCACTAGAATGATGCACAGCTTCGACGCCAAGAAAGTAATTTAGCCGCCCAAGATCTTTAATACGAAACTCAGCATGAAGACGAGAAATAAATGAGGATATGATAGCATCATCGGAGCCGGTGACAATCAAGTCATCAACATAGACCAACAAATAAATAATGCAGGAGTCTCGGCGAAACACATATAGAGACGGATCAGCACGGCTACAAGTAAAACCATGTTGAACTAAAAACGAACTTAGAAGATGAAACCATGCACACGATGCCTGTTTTAGACCATAAATAGCTTTATTAAGTTTGCACACATAGTCGGGATGGCGAGCATCCACAAAGCCCAGGGGTTGGTGCATGAACACCGTGTCATCCAAGGTGCCGTGAAGGAGGGCATTGTTCACATCGAGTTGGCGCAACCGCTAACCATTAGCAACGGCAAGAGTGATAACAACATGAATGATAGCCGCCTTGACCACCGGACTAAACGTATGAGTGAAATCAAGACCTGGAACTTGACTAAATCCTTACACAACAAGGCGAGCTTTGTGGAGCTCAACCGTCCCATCTGCACGATACTTGGTGCGAAACAACCACCGGCAACCGACAATATTGGCATGAGACTGACGAGGAACGAGAGTCCACGTCTTATTTTGATGAAGAGCTGCAACCTCAGCATGCATGGCATCACGCCAATGAGAAATACACAAGGCATCCGCACAAGACGAAGGCACCGGGGTAGAAAAAACTTGCGTAAACAAAGAGTGAGAATGTAAGTGTGCCAAATCAACCAGGTAACGCGGCTTGAAGATCCCAGATTTCGCCTGTGTGGTCATCGGATGAGAGGGAGGTGGCATACGAGGGGACGGAGGAGAATCCAACTCGAAATCAGGGCCCGATTCAGCACCAGTATCAGGATCGAAGTCAGACCCAGACGACGAAGCATTGGAGGCGGATGATGGATCAGAGGCGGCACCCTGCGATGAGTCGGAATCAAACGGGAAAGTTGCCCGCATCTGGGGCGGTACCGGATCAGTGCACACGGCGCAGGGGCGCGAAGTAGTCGTGCTGGAGAACTTGGGAGGAGGAGCAGGAACAACGGCAGGAGGAACCACGGGGTCGACGGGCTCGGAACCAGCAACAAAGGACTGCAGTGGAAGAGACCCAATGTGGGCGGTAGTATGTGTATCTCGAAACGGAAAACAGGATTCATGAAACCGGGCATGGCGGGTGACAAACACACGATTAGAAACCGGATCGAGACAAAGAAACCCCTTGGATTGCGAGTGATACCCAATAAAAACACACAGAATGCTCCGTGGCGATAGTTTATGATCCGCATAGTCCCGCAAATATGGATAAACCCGACAACCTAGAATACGAAAATTGGCATAAATAGGGGCACGATCAAATAAAACCTCAAATGGAGAGCGCATGGCCAACACCTTAGTGGGAAGACGATTAATTATGTGCACCGCAGTACTAAAAGCATGCGTCCAATAAGAGACCAGAAGATAGGCATGAAACATCATAGCAAGGCCTGTTTCCACAATATGGCGGTGTTTACGTTCGACCCGCCCATTTTGTTGAGGCGTGTAAGGGCAAGAGATACGGTGAAAAATTTCATGTTTTTGTAACAAAGCCTTTACTTTATTGTTTAAAAATTCCGTACCCCCATCAGTTTGAAAAGTCTTGATTTTTGTAGAAAATTGTGTCTCAACAAAGGCCATAAATGTCGCAAAAACTCCATAAAAATCAGATTTATTTTTAAGTGGATAGAACCACGTGAAACGCGAAAAGTCATCCACAAATGTAACATAATATTGATAGGAGGCAACCAAAACAACAGGAGATGGACCCCAAAGGTCACAATGAATTAAATCCAAGACCTTTGAGGCACGTTGGTCATTAATCTCAAAGGGCATACGATGAGACTTGGCAAGTTGACAAGGACAACATACAACGGGTTTTGGTAAAATAGAAGAAACCAGTACATGACCATCTTTATTCAATTTAGAAATAACATCAAAATTCACGTGCCCTAAACGGGAGTGCCATAATTCAAAAGATGCGGTGGGACATTTAGTAGCAAACAACGAACAAGCCACCGGTTTATTGGGGAGAAGATAGAGCCCGCGGTCATGCCTTCCTTGTGCTAGAATTTTCTTCGTGACCGGATCCTGAATAGAACATGAATTTTTCGAGAAAAGGACATCGACATCATTATCAGAAGTCAACTTGCTAACAGATAATAAATTTTTAGTAAGTTTTGGGACAACTAAAACATCTTGCAATTTAATACGATTTGTGAGAGTAGAAGTCCCAATAGAGGTAATTGGAAGAGTTGTACCATTACCAAAATGAACCGAACCGTCGCCATGAAAAGGCTCGGATTGAGTGACCGAGCCCGAGGAGGAGACCATATGGTCCAAGGCCCCGGAGTCAACATACCAATCCGGAGCGGGTGGAGTGACGCGACAATTCGCTAAAAACGCCTTCGTCAAGTCCCTTTCATTTGGAATAGAGTTAGATGCAAAAGTGGAAAGGCGAGGGCAAGCACTAGCAAAATGCCCATTTAGTCTACATAGATGGCAATGAGGAGGCCGACAACCGCGACCACAACCGCCACGAAAAGCACCACGACCACCGGAGCCACCACCGCGACCCCGGCCAACAGAAAACGCGGGAGCTGCCCCGCTAGGCACTAAAACAGCGGAAAAGGCGACAGCAGGGGTGGGCTGCCCATGGATCGATTTGATGAAAAATTCATGGCTTTTGGATTGCGCAAGGAGATCCCGGAATGAGTGAGTGATACGCGAGGTGCGAACCCCAATGGAAAAAGCTGCAAAACTGCCGTCGAGGCCACATAAAAACCAATGACATTTGTCGGATTCATCAACGGCTTGACTAATAGCCGCTAGTTGCTCACAAATGGCCTTGAACTTGCGACCATAATTAGAAACGGGAGAGTCACCCTTGGAGAGAAGCCGAAGTTGGTCACGTAGATTTTGAACCCATTCCATGGAGGAGTTTCCATAGGCTAATTCGAGAGCAGTGTAGATGGCACGGGCGGAGGAAAGACCCACGTTTTCAGAAAAAGCTTCCTCCGTGAGGGAGGCTTGGAGGAGAAGAACCATGCGTTGATCAGCGGCTTTCCATTCTGCAAAGGCTGGATTCTCAACTTGCTTGGCGTCCACGGTATGATGAGTGAGTGGAGCTTCCGAGGATCCATTGACATGTGCAAGAAGATGTTGATAATTTAGGAGGGGAACCATTTGATTTACCCACAAATTGGAAGAAGATAGACGAATGGTGATGAGATGAATGAGGGTGTTCATCGGGAGGGTGGAGTCATTAGAGGAGCCGGCCATGGTGAGATCGCCGGAAACAATGGAGGAGTCGGTTATGAGGAGGGAGAGGAAGGGAGGGGTTGAAGGGCTCTTGATACCATGTAATGAATGGAATACCACACCAATAGGCATGGGAGTTATCTTATATAAATACTAGAAAAAATGATACAGTATACGCCCCTCAAGTATACAATAAATCTAATAGTTTACATAAATATAAGCTAGGCTAATATATATATATATATATATATATATATATATATATATATATATATATATATATATGGAGATCTCGATCCCTTGTGATTCGATTTCTCATTCTGTAGTATTGTTGGTGAAGCGTTGGAAGTTTTGGAAGGATCATTAAGAGATGGATCAATCGTCGAAGTTATGCTCGACATTTTCCATGCTATTCGTCAATCAGGTAAGCTACACTTTCACTTAAGTATAACTTCATTTAGAGTATACCCATTGTTATTATTATAAACTTGTGTATTAGATTAATCATTCTTCCTAGTTATTGTATTGATTGATCTACTTAAAAGAGCGGTGTCTAGGATAGACATGTTGTCTTGGTTGTTGGATTTCAGAAAGGCTATATGTTGAAATGATCATGCATCCCCGACTATCTTGACTGGCTAATCCTTATTTGATAGTTATTTCATTGTTAATGGGATTGGTAACGATTTGTATATTAGTTACCTGATTTCCATAGTTAATAATCAATTATACCATTATAGGTAGTTTCGTGTTTGGCACGCCTACATGCCAGTCGGACCACTAATAATTATTCAAGTAAGTGTTCATGTAAGTTTTCTCACTATACCTTGTATAATATTAGATATCCTTGCATGATATGATATAGGACTTGTTAGTATATGCTTATACTGGTAGAATAGATTAGTCTTTTGTTTGTTTTTTGTTTGCTTGTTTAGATGGTGCTTTTAAGCATCATGTTTGGGAAGTTTGATGATGGAATGAACGCAAGGCTGCAAGTCAACTATTTGTTATGTTTTGAGGGTTCATGACAGATCTCGATCCCTCGTGATTCGATTTCTCATTCTGTAGTATTGTTGGTGAAGCGTTGGAAGTTTTGGAAGGATCATTAAGAGATGGATCAATCGTCGAAGTTATGCTCGACATTTTCCATGCTATTCGTCAATCAGGTAAGCTACACTTTCACTTAAGTATAACTTCATTTAGAGTATACCCATTGTTATTATTATAAACTTGTGTATTAGATTAATCATTCTTCCTAGTTATTGTATTGATTGATCTACTTAAAGGAGCGGTGTCTAGGATAGACATGTTGTCTTGGTTGTTGGATTTCAGAAAGGCTATATGTTGAAATGATCATGCATCCCCGACTATCTTGACTGGCTAATCCTTATTTGATAGTTATTTCATTGTTAATGGGATTGGTAACGATTTGTATATTAGTTACCTGATTTCCATAGTTAATAATCAATTATACCATTATAGGTAGTTTCGTGTTTGGCACGCCTACATGCCAGTCGGACCACTAATAATTATTCAAGTAAGTGTTCATGTAAGTTTTCTCACTATACTTTGTATAATATTAGATATCCTTGCATGATATGATATAGGACTTGTTAGTATATGCTTATACTGGTAGAATAGATTAGTCTTTTGTTTGTTTTTTGTTTGCTTGTTTAGATGGTGCTTTTAAGCATCATGTTTGGGAAGTTTGATGATGGAATGAACGCAAGGCTACAAGTCAACTATTTGTTATGTTTTGAGGGTTCATGACAGATCTCGATCCCTCGTGATTCGATTTCTCATTCTGTAGTATTGTTGGTGAAGCGTTGGAAGTTTTGGAAGGATCATTAAGAGATGGATCAATCGTCGAAGTTATGCTCGACATTTTCCATGCTATTCGTCAATCAGGTAAGCTACACTTTCACTTAAGTATAACTTCATTTAGAGTATACCCATTGTTATTATTATAAACTTGTGTATTAGATTAATCATTCTTCCTAGTTATTGTATTGATTGATCTACTTAAAGGAGCGGTGTCTAGGATAGACATGTTGTCTTGGTTGTTGGATTTCAGAAAGGCTATATGTTGAAATGATCATGCATCCCCGACTATCTTGACTGGCTAATCCTTATTTGATAGTTATTTCATTGTTAATGGGATTGGTAACGATTTGTATATTAGTTACCTGATTTCCATAGTTAATAATCAATTATACCATTATAGGTAGTTTCGTGTTTGGCACGCCTACATGCCAGTCGGACCACTAATAATTATTCAAGTAAGTGTTCATGTAAGTTTTCTCACTATACCTTGTATAATATTAGATATCCTTGCATGATATGATATAGGACTTGTTAGTATATGCTTATACTGGTAGAATAGATTAGTCTTTTGTTTGTTTTTTGTTTGCTTGTTTAGATGGTGCTTTTAAGCATCATGTTTGGGAAGTTTGATGATGGAATGAACGCAAGGCTGCAAGTCAACTATTTGTTATGTTTTGAGGGTTCATGACAGAACGATGCAAGGCTGCGAGTCAAGTGTTTATGGTAGAACGATGGTAGGTTGTGAGCCATTTGCTTGTATGCATTCTATGTGCATTCTCGTATGTGGTATTTTTGGTAACTCATTAAGTTTCGTGTTTATAGTTGTAGATTGAATGTTTTTCAAGTAGTTATGTTGCAAAAGGAAGGGCCCAACTTGCATGTATCGCATGCGCATCGTTGTTGATTTATAAATTTGACTTTTGTTGTTTCTATGATATTACTTTGTTTTGGAATCTATATTTTACAATGTTGGACAAATGAGTTTTTATATTACCTTTGGCAACAAATGTTGTTAGTATACTTTATTCTGAAAATGAAAATTTTGGTTTGAAAAATAGAACATTACAACTACATGTATCATAACTGTTAATATTTTAAATTCCCAAAAAGATTATATAGAAAAGAATATATGCAAGAATGATGGAAGGACAAAAGAAATATAAAAAAAAAAAAAAATTTAGGAAAAAATGTTAAACATGCTATATATAAGATTCTATGGTACGAGTGAAGTGATGTAAAAAGTTTAGTACTTTGTGTTGAATTCTATGAAATTGCAAAGTAGGTTAATATATTTGGAATAAATATCAATGTAAATTGCTAAAATGTATGAAATGTAATAAAGTGTAGCATTTTTACGAGACTTAATAAATTAATGTTGGGCACAAAACACATTAGAAAATATTGCTTAAGAATAGTGGAATAAGTGGAAAGAAGCATTGGACACCACTAGGAAAGTTGGGTTGTTAGATAAAGAAGTAATAATCATTTAACATCAGGGCATAGTTGAAATGTAAAAGGGAAAAGTGTTAAAATTAATCAACTCATTTGGAGTTGAAACAAAGAAGATATTGATAATTTAAAATTAGATCTCTAGTAAAAATGGAAGCTGACGAAAGTTTTATAATTTTCCAAGGGGTTACGTTTGAGGTCGAATAATAAAGATCTAGAACTTATGAGGAGAAACTTCTAAAATATAAGTCGTCGGATTTGTACAAAGATTCCTTAGAAAAATGATTCATGTCAATCCAAGTTAAAATGAAGTAGTTGAGGGCATTTGAAATTTGTTGTCAAAATTTGGAAATTACAAAAGAGTGTGAACTTCCATGTTTGTTGCCTGATATCTAGAAATCGGGAGCTCAAATGCAGAAACTTTCTTCAAGAGATTTGCAGTGCTCGTGACAAGATTTCCATCGATATAACTCATTAAAATTGGATTTCATATGAATAAGTTATATACTCGTGACAATTTAAAGTTAAGGACAAATGTAGGTAAAATGCTAAATTAATTTAGCTAAGGCATGGAAGTCACCTAAGATGGAGTGTAATCTGTTTAATTGACGTAGGAATTACCATCATGTCACGCGATTCATGTAAAGTGGTCTGGACACATTTTTAACTACGGGTTTGACTTTTTTACACCTCATTTACACAATAAACTTTCCATGGTTAGTGTGTCAAAAACAAGGGATGAAGAGTGTGTGTTTCTAATAAATTTTTAGTAAATCTAAGTGCAACATTGGAAAGGAGAATAATATTAATCATCTACGAGCTTGGATTAAGAGGTATCTCTTCTTAATATTTTAATTAGTTATAGATAATTGAGCTTGCATGTTACTTTCAACTATAGATTACGTGGAAACAAGTTTCAATCACTTATTGTTGTGATGTTAACACAATCCAAAATTGAATTAGCAATTTAAGGTTTTAAGGCTAAGAAACCTGATATGGAAAGTAGCTTATACTTAGAAATTGTATGATAATATTTAACAAATGGACTATATCATCGGTTACCCACATGTAATGTCAATAATTTACACCTTAATTATCCATGTTATGGTATGAAATGAGTTTTATAATGATTGAGTAAAATCTCAAAGGAAATGAGATTCCATGACTTACAAATTGTGAAAGGAAGGGATATTCACCATAAATGTAACATGAACTAAGAAATTTGATTATGAGGCAGAATGTCATCATGTCTTCATGTGGATAGTTGAATAATGAAATTTAAACTGGTAAGTTATGTTAGAATTCTGCAATTGGAAACATAATTTTCAAATTGAAAGGAATGTTATAAATGAAAATGTGGTGATATTTAATGGCTAAAACTATGTAGTATGTATGAAATATACACGGAAATTAATCAATAATTCCTTGGGACAATTTTAAAAGAATTGGAAGAGTGGTGGAAATGGTGCAAACCGAAAGCAAGGATAAGCATTGCAGTGACCTAACTACCTAAGGTGAGTATATATACCATTTACAAATGAAGTAAATGTCACAAATGTTTTATATTTCTATGAGTACTTTTATTAAGAAGATTATACATGCGAGTAAAAGTTGTCAAGAATAACTATGTCACACCCTAATGATTATTATAGGTATAGATATAAATGAAATGGTAGTTCGTATTAGAATTATATAATTATATTTGGTTGATAGATTGTATTAATTAATATGAGTTGTTATTTGAATTGTTGAATGCATAGTACGAGTTAAAATGAGTCATTAATTACTTGAGTTAAAGGAAATGTACACAGCTTAAGAAGAGCCATTGTTTGAATTGTTAAATGTGTAATATCACTTAATAGGATCCTTACATGAATTATCGATTTATTATCATGCTTTAATAAGCATTAATTTTTATTGATTGATTGTGTTATATGACTTAATATGAGTCGTTGTAGGAATTGATGAAAGTGAATATGATTTAATAAGAGTCATTGTCGGAATTATTCAAATATGGATGAAGTAACATAGTAATCATTATTTGACTATTGAAAGCATAATATGACTTAATAGGAGTCAACACTTGATTTATTAGAATAATGATGCCTAATGGGTCATTAGGCAAATAGAGGGAAGGGTAATAGCCGTTCTTGATGATCATCTCTAACTAGGAGATGTTGGCATAATGATGCCAAATGAGTCTTTGGGTTAGTAGACCATAAAGAGATGAATAAATAATAGCCATTCCTAATGGTTCTCTTACAAGGAGATGTTGTCATAATAGTACCTAATGAGTTTTTAGGGTTAGTAGATTACAAAGGCTTCTAGCCCAGCGGTTTCCGGTGTTGCCCTCCTTTCTTGAGGTCGAGGGTTCAAATCTCATAAGGGACATAGGTGGAGAATTAGGAGTAGTGTAGGAGTAGAATACATTTGCTGTTCCAAAAAAAAAAAAAAAAAAAAAAAAAAAAAAAAAAAAAAGTAGATTACAAATATGGAATTTGGCAATAGCCAATTCCAATGGAAATGGATTTATAAAACTGGAGTATTCAGAGTCGAAGCGACACCACATGAAACAGTCAGCTGGGCCCTCCCACTTGGATGTAAGCCTTCCTCCCTACCATTTAACTATCTTGGGGTACCTGTAGGAGCCAACATGAACTTCACTAGGAAATGGCAACCCGTAATTGACCGATTTCAAGCTAAACTCAACTCTTGGAAAGCAAAGCACTATCTTTTGGTGGAAGGGTTACACTAATTAAATCAGTGTTAAGGAATCTCCCAACTTACTTCTTTTCGATCTTTGTAGCATCGATCGGCACTCTAAACATCCTTGAAAGAATATGGAGTCAATTTCTGTGTGTGTGTGTGGGGGGGGGGGGGGACAAGTAATAAGAAGAATATCAACTGGGTATCCTGGGATAAGATTATATCTCCAAAATCAAAGAATGGTCTTGGAATTAGATCGTTATGCTCTTTTGATTACAAAATAGTGGTGGAGATATAGAAGTGAGCCTAACTGTATATGGAGTCGAATCATACATGGAATACACAATCTAAAATACAAGCCTGTTGATTGTATAGCTAAAAAATCGATATGTGGAGTTTGGAAAAGTATTGAAAGTATCAAGGGAGAACTGAAGAGACTGGAAAAACCGATGGATGATGTGATGAGAAAACTGGTCAATGATGGCAAAAGTACATTCTTCTGGTTAGATGACTGGAGTGGAAGAGGAAGCTTCAAAACAACACTTCCAGCTTTATACTCCGTAGAGAAGAAAAAAAAAGGTGTTTGGTTGCTGACAGGATTGGCAATGGTCGGCCACATCGGGATTGGAAATTAACTCCCAACTATGAAGAACAAGTCAGAGAATTAGCATTGATTACATTGTGGGTAGTTGATATCAGAATTAACAACAATCTGGATAAGTGGTTATGCATAATCTCATATGATGGCGAATTTCATGTTGATAGCATGAGATAATTTATTGACAAGCAACCAAATCCGAACTGTGTAGGATGTATTGAATGGATACCAGAAATTCCCATCAAGGTAGCTTGCTTTGTGTGGAGGGCAAATATGGAAAAAATTCCAACTGCAACTGGGTTAGCGAAAAGAGGGGTTCCTATTGACGATATTCATTGTGGGTATTGTTAGAAAATCATGGGACCATTCTATAAATGAACATATATATTGTTATCATTTAAATCCAAAATATTATGGTAAGTGTATAAGATTGTTGATGGACCGATATTCACTTACCATTTGTAGCTTGAGTTCCCGGTTTGACTCAAGATCCTCAAGATCCCTTCCATCTCTCACATTAGGGTTTATCTCCATCTATAAATATATGTGATGATGAGCAAATCATAGAGGACGAAATTAATTCACAAATTCGTTTTTCATGAGTGCAAAGGGTTCTTAGAGTTGTCTTGAGATCAACTGGAAAACCAAGTTTGTTCTTCAGATCCAAAAGTTTCAATGGAAGCAGCTATCTCCTTCTACTATTTTCTTTTATCCAGATTCGAGTATGAAGGTTCGACCTTGAAAATTTCCGCATACATATATAGATTAAGTTATTAAAATACTTACAATTGGTATCAGAGCCTTCTCGAATCTGATATTAGAATTTTTTTTGGTTTGAGATCTTCAAAACCTGTTTCTTCTTCCTTTCGTCTCTTATGCAGGGGTAGTTTGGGAATGGATACCAAAATGGTGTCGTGTCAATTTACCTTATGGGGACTCTGTTGGAGAAATCATTAGATTTGCAAGTTCATGGTGTCAATGTGCAAGGAAATGGAGGATAATGACACTTGTTTGTTATGGTATGTTATTGTGGCTGTGGAAAGCAAGATGCGAAAGAATCTTCCAGAAAATCAGGATCCCGACGATGATGGTGGTGGATAATATACAGTCCTTGGTGTTCGTTTGGTTGAAACACAGAAGCATGAATTATTCTATCAAATGGACGGATTGGAGCATATATCCCTTTTGGTGAAGGGATGAAAACCGACCAATAGTTAACACTGAAGGTTAGACAATTGTATTAATGTCTATTTTTCTTCTTTTTCTTTCTGTTGCATCTTCCTTCTCTATTCTACTTGACAAGATTATTACGTATTGTCTCATTTTCTCCTCTAACATCTTGCTGGTAGGTTTCTATTTGTAATGTATTTGTCCGTTTCAAAAAAAAAACAATTTAATGTAACATATTAATTGAAGAGAAAGGAAAAATGAGATAGAAACGTGGAATAATAGTTCCAAATTATATTGAAGATAGGGCATGATATTATCAAAATGAAATGAAGAATATAATTAATACCTTGAAATAATAGTTTCAATTAGTGATAATTATGGAGTGATATTTTGTTAAATTTTAAGGTAAAGCTTACGTATCTCACAATACGAAAGTCAAACGTGTTTTGTTTTATATGACATGTACTTCAGGTGCCTAAGAAAAGTAGTATGCTCTAATAGATCATCTAGTGCTTTTGAATACTACTAGAAGTGGGGACTTTTGAGATTAGAAGTGGAAATCTTCATTACGGGTATGTATGGGCGACGTGAATACGCGTTAATCCGACATGGAGGCAAAATAACCGCGTTATAACACGCGAAACACCGCGCCCCCTGGCATTATTAAGTGTTATGTTAACTTATGTTATGGTGGTGACGGGAGAAACGACTAATGCGATTGGCTGGAACGTTTAAAAATCCGACCATTTGCAAACAGTCACAAACATAAATAAAAAATATAACAAAAAAAAATCTCTATTAATATAAATACACCATATTTTTTATCTTCATTTTATTTTCCAAACGCAACAAATCCTTTCAACATATATAAGATCCTTTCAATTTCATTTTTTTTTTCTATTACACTATTAAAAATTTAATCTTTTGATCTGTTTCATCCATGCAATCATTATATCGATGAGGATGATATGTTTGTGGATATGATGTATCAATATGTTACCCACATGATACCATCAGAGCCAGCTCCACTACTGACCAAACGTGCGGCATTGAACAGAGATCGTGAAGAGGGACATAGATGTCTAGTACACGATTATTTTGCGGATAATTGTGTTCACCAACCAAACGATTTCAAAAGAATATTTCGTTTGCGGAAAAATGTATTTCAACGAATAGTCAATGCAATGGAAAGAAGGTAACATAATTACAATTATTTTCTGTTTTAATATATGTTGTTTAGATTATTAAATAATTTCTTTAAAAATTTATTATACATTCTTTAGATTATTAAAAAGTTGTTTGAAAATTTTATTATATGTTTAGGTATGAATATTTCCAACTGAGGTACGATGCGAGAGGTAAACTAAGTTTTACAGGGTTGGAAAAATGTGTTGATGCAATCAAGCTTATAGCTTTGGGGAAATCGTTCGATTCTATTGATGACTATATGAGAATGTCAAAGCGAACTGCATGAGAAAGTTTGTATAGATTGGCGAGAGGTAAACTAAGTTTTACAGGGTTGGAAAAATGTGTTGATGCAATCAAGTTTATAGCTTTGGGGGAATCGTCTGATTCTATTGATGACTATATGAGAATGTCAGAGCGAACTGCACGAGAAAGTTTGTATAGATTGGCGAGAGGTGTTATCAAAACCTTCGGTGATAAATACTTGCGCAAACCTTCATTGAATGACATACAACAACTATATGTGGCGCATGAAGAACGACATGGTTTTTCGGGAATGCTTAGAAGCATTGATTGCACAAAGTGGATATAGAGAAATTGTCCTGTGGCGTGGAAAGGTCAATACACAAGTGGTCATCTTGGATCGCATTCGTTAGTATTACAGGTTATTACATCACAATACGTATGGATTTGACATACTTTTTTTGAAGTAGCGGGTTCGAAAAATGACATAAATGTTCTTTATCAATTACAAATATTTCAGGACTTTTTGACAGGAATGGCACCTGATGCTCCTTTCACAGTAAATGGCCATGAGTATAAGTTCGGGTATTACCTCACGGATGGAATATATCCAGCATATTCCACGTTTGTGAAGGTATTTTGACACCCGATAGAACCAAGAGATAAATTTTTAAAGAGAAGACAAGAAGGAGCACGTAAGCACGTGGAACGTGTTTTCGGAGTTCTGAAAGCAAAATGACACATATTTAAACATGCAACACGAGCATATGAATTGAACAAACTACAAGATATTATGTATGCATGTATCATTATGCATAACATGGTGATTGAAGATAAAGGAATAAACATTGCAGAGTATTCACTTACGGAACCTGGGCACATTCAATTTCAACCAGTGACAGTAGAATACTTACATAGAGTCGTTGATATTCAAGACCAACGAAAACACAAACAATTTCGAGAAGACTTGCCAAATCATATCTATGATGACTTTGAAGTCGAGTAATTTAGATCGAAATGTGTTTTTCTAAATGTGTTTTTATCCTTAGTTGTAATTTTTTAATGTTGTTTTTAATTTAGGATTTATATTTTTATCGTTACTATTTAAATGTTATTTTTAATTAAGATTTAATTTATATTATAATTATAAATATTATGACATAAATAAAAAAAAAAAGGAAATTTAAAAATATAGAAACTAAAAACATCAAAAATAAATAAATAAATAGAAAATAATGGATATTATTATATATTATTGGGTGTTACCCATTTTTCACCATTGGTATTATAACACTCATTTATGACTAGGATTATGATGTGACATATTTTAGATGTGATAATATATAATAACATATTGCTTATACCCGGCAGCCTTACAAAATTCATAGATTTGTTTATGTTGTAAAATTTGTGATGCTTAATTTTTCGTTGAGTTATGTTGTTAACCCCAATAAAATATAAATGTTCAATATTTTAAGAAAAAGTTTTGTTGGGACTAATTTTTATGAAACATTAACTTATATTTTCCTTAAAAATAACATTTACTTGATTTAAAAAGGTGATGAAAATTTGATATGTTACATGACCAATTTCTAGGTTTTTGTATAAATGTTTATTTGCGAACATTTGCACAAAGCGTATATTTGATATTCATGTATGATGGTAACATTCATACCTCTTCAATAGTGACCATTTATAAATATGAACACTTTCTGAGCTTTTGTATCAATAACGTAATGACCATAACCGTTGATAATGCTAGTGCAAATGACAAAGCAATCGAAATTCTAATGAAAAAGCTACCAAACTTGTACGATGGAGGGAAACAATTACATGTAAGGTGTATGGCCCACATCCTTAACCTTATTGTTAGGGATAGGTTTGATCAACATCAATCTAGTATCAAGTGCATGCAAAAGGCCGTTAAATACATTAGGAATTCTACACAACGGATTCAAAGGTTCAAAGAATGCATGAAAGAGTTCAATGTGGAATCCAAAAAGTTTTTGTACAATGATAACCCACCTCGATGGAACTCCACATACGAGTTATTGAAGATTACGGTGGAGTTGGAGAAGGTTTTTGGCATGTTTGAAGTCAAAGGTAATTTCATATTCCATTCCATTGTTTTTTTTTTTTTTTTTTTTTTTTTTTTTTTTTTTTTTAATTTTATATTTCAACATTTTTACAAATTTTTAGCCAACTTTGAAGAGTCATAACGTGTTCGTTATTTGTCCGATTAGGTCGATTTTTTTCCAGCTTGTAGCTTACAATTTGAACTATAGTTTACACTATTTATATGCGTATTTTGGTTGTATATACATTGAGTTATAGGCCTCTAAACATTGGATATTAAATCTGAGTTTTTCTGTTTCAGCATTTTTACAAATTCTTAGCCAAATTTGAAGAGTCATAACATGTTCGTTATTTGTCCGATTAGCCCGATTTTTTTTCCAGCTTGTAGCTTACAATTTGAACTACAGTTTACACTATTTATACGCGTTATTTGGTTGTATATTCATTGAGTTATAGGGCTCGAAACATTGGATATTAAATCTGAGTTTTTCTGTTTCAGCATTTTTATAAATTATTAGCCAACTTTGAAGAGTCATAACGTGTTCGTTATTTGTCCGATTAGCCCGATTTTTTTTTCCAGCTTGTATTTTACAATTTGAACTACAGTTTACACTATTTATACGCGTTATTTGGTTGTATATTCATTGAGTTATAGGCGTCTAAACATTGGATATTAAATCTGAGTTTTTCTGTTTCAGCATTTTTACAAATTTTTAGCCAACTTTGAAGAGTCATAACATGTTCGTTATTTGTTTGATTAGCCCGATTTTTTTCCCAGATTGTAGTTTACAATTTGAACTACAGTTTACACTATTTATATGCGTTATTTGGTTGTATATTCAGCGAGTTATAGGCTCCTACACAAAGGGTATTAAAGCTGTTTTTGTTTTACAAAAATAAATACAAACATTTACTTTATTATAATAGATCCTACATTTGTTCGAGACGTTTTGACCCCCTCAAAAGAAGATTTCAACATTTGTAGAGCTATGGTTGGATTTCTTGAAAAATTCAAGGTGAAAACCGACATAGTATCGACGTCAACAAAACCGATGGCACATCGGTTTTTTAGAGAAATATGTGATGTGTACAAACACATTAAGGAATGGGCGGCTAGTCCCCAATTTCGTTTGATCGGGAAGGACATGATTGATAAATACGATAAGTATTGGGGCGATCTTGAAAAATTAAATGACTTTTTGTATTTTGCGGTCATATTAGATCCACGGTTAAAGTTTGATTTTCTTCAACAAGCTTTTGAGAAGCTGATTATGTTGAAGAATCCACAAAAAGATCCTATGCTCAACTCGGAAGTCGTTTTGAAGGCTAAGGTCTTAATACGGGGTCTTCAACAAAGATTTGAGAATTTTTTTTATTTCTACAAATCAAAGTTTGACAATACCGATTCTTCTCAAAATCAAACACATGGTCATGAAGATGTAGTTGTGATTGATGATGAGAATGACTTCATGGGTGATTTAATAGTACAAACTGATTACCCATCGACATCAATGGAAACGGAGTTGACACGATACCTAAACGAGCAGTCAGTTAAATACAATAAAGATTTTGATATTCTACTTTGGTGCAAACAAAATGCATCTCGTTACCCTATTGTATCCCGTATGGCGAAAGGTATAACTTTATTTTTTGTATACTTTTTTATATAATTATATTTTAACATTTTCTATGTTTATGTTGATAGATATTTTGGGACTGCAAATCTCTACCGTGGCGTCAGAGGCGGCGTTTAGTACAAGCGGGTGGATATTGGATCCATATAGAACAAATTTGTCTGCAAATATAGTAGAGGCTTTGGTTTGCACTCAAGATTTGGTAAGGAAATCAAGAAAGCAAATTGTGGACAACATTGCTGAAATTTTGAAAGATGATGAGGTCGCGAAAGCTTTAGAAGATGCGATAAAGAACGGAGATGGAAAGGGAAAACAACCAATTAATATTCTCGAATAATTAATTCGTGTTTGAAAAATGTTATTTTGGATATCGGATGAAAACTTAATATTCATATTTTTATTTGGGTTTTGAATGTTTAATGTTTAACATATATACTTATGGATAGATTTTTGGGTGTTTAATTTTTAGTGTTTAATTTGTTTCTTTAAAAGGTTTGTTATAAAATCATAAGTTATAAAAATCATAAAAAATACAATATTTATTCGGGTTATTCGGCTCTTTAATCATTTTGTACATGTTATTCGGGTTATATATTTATGAAATCATAAGATTCAAAAGTAATACAAAATATTTGGGTTATTCGGGTTACTCGGGCTATTAGGGTTATTCGGGTTATTCGACTACAAAATATTTGGGTTATTCGGGTTATTTGACTCCTTAATCATCTTGCACAGGTTATTTGGGTTATTCGAACCGGAACCGAACCGAACCGAATACTACCCGAACCGAACCGAACCCGTATTGCTTATTTGGTTCGGTTTTCGGTTTATACAATTAGCCTTATTCGGTTTTCGGTTTATTCGGTTCGGTTCGTTTCCGACCCGAATAACATCCCTACATAAGAGCATCCACATCCGTCCGGCAATTGGTCTTGCAAATGGGTTTTTATTGCCACCTAGGATGTTATCTTGCAACTTTAAAAAGGCTTGTAAGTATAGTACTTATTTTTTTTTTATTATATATTCATACTATTTTTAATGCCCTACACACAAATATATATTTTAAGATATATAAAACATTTTTTAGTTTTTAGTGGGATCATTTTAAAGAAAAATTAATATTATAATAATTACATTTATGTAAATTTATTATTGAAAAAGTGTTTATATATATAAAGTAATTGTTGATGTGGTAGTGGGTACTATTTTTGAAAGATGAGTATTATTACACTTATATAAATAGTCATCACAAAATTGATATGGTACAATTAAAATATGAGTGACATGATCTAATTAAATTACATATATTTAGTATTCATGTCATATCTAGTAGTGAACAACATAACCAACTTTTGAGGGTTTTTTTTTAAATGTTTATTGGTTAACATATGTTCATAATTGAATATTAATGTGTAATTTGGAATCTATTACTACTTTAGAATTTGATTTGTATCGATTGGCTAAGATTTTGATATTTTTGGATTCTAATTAATTAGTTTCAATGAATCCTAAATTTCGTATATTTTTGTTATTCCCTTTTCAAATAAATAATATTTCACATTTTACTAACATATCATTTATAAATAAATTTTGTTTATCTTTTTTGATAATATAATTTAGTTCTATGTTGAATTTACATCCTTTATTATAGACTAAGATAAGATAAGATATCTTAAGCTTTTTAGTTCATTGAATAGTGTTAACATAACAAGAAAAAAGTTTTAGTTAAAATTTTATCGTGTTGGCGACGATCTTAGATAAATATTTAGTGTGACTAGCATAGCTCCTGAAGTGAGTAATAAATAGTACAATTTATTATATATAATTAAACAAAATGTTTCATTCTCAATGAAAGTCATTATGCTAAATATGTTGCAACAATTACCAGTCGCCAAGGAGATGTTTTTGCAAAATAATAGTAATAATAATGATAACAATAAATTAAAAAAGGATGTTGTTGAAAAGAACTAAAGTCAACATATAACTAGTTAATTAGGATGTGTAAAATGTTAAAAAATAGATTTGCTATTTTTTTCAAAGGAATCTCAATTTTCTTGGAATATGTTCATAATCAAAATATGATCTAGATCATCGCAAAACTATATAGATTTTTTTTTTTTTTTTTTTTTTTTTTTAATGATGGAATGAGTTTGAATACCTTGAATATCGTGATCATCGATGAGCATTCTTACCAAAGTGGTTTTCCCACAACCCGCTGCAGCCGCAACAACTACGACTAATTCTTTGACGATCATCGCCTTCAAATCCTTAAGCTGATCTTTAAACACTGAATTCTTGAATGGAACCTGATGGTTTTCTTTCTTTCTGATTTGCACAAACACACTTTCAAACATATTCTTCAAATCCAACCGCAGATTCTTCAAATCCCACCGCAGATTCTTTAAATCCTCAACGATCATTATTTGAATATCGATCTGACAGAATGTCAGAAAGGATGCATTAAACTTATCCAACTCCCCTGAGTGAGTGTATTTCTTGTAGATATTCCATTTGATATGCTCACATTTCCGGACAAGATTCTCCCCGTCTCTTAGCTTAGAGATAAACGCCTCTTTTCCCCGTTTCGTTTGATCCAACTCGTCACTTAGTTTCTCGATTTCTTGGAAGCGCGGAGTGAACTTCGTTATGATATCTTGTATTTGAAAGAGTTTGGATTTAAAGTACCAGGTTTGTTTTGTTACGTGTATGATAGCATCTGATAACTTAGAAACCGCGTCTCCTACCAGCACTGCCTCAGCCATTAACGCTGACTTTCTACAGAGCAAAGTAAGTTTAAAACTGAATAATTATCACATAAATTGCCAGACCATGTTTATCAATATGATCAGTCAAGTTGAAAATGAAAGAAAACCGGAGAACCTTCGCTTGCTTTGACCATGTTTATGGACAAAGTAGGTGTACATATTATTTTTTGAATAAAAAAATTATTATAAAAATAACCTTTGTAACCACTTCATTTTTTTTTTCGGAATCTTAAATCAATCTTAAAAAATCATATCTTAAATACATACATGTCATCATTGTGATTTTTTTAGGTTAAATTATGCGAATATTTATATGGTTTGGAGTACTTGGTTGTCCCTAACAAAGTTTTTTAATTCGGATCATCTTTATATTTTGTGTTTATTACAGATTTAGTCCTTGAATAACTTAAATTAACAATTTTATCCTTAACAGTACTTATAATCAATTTTTAAATTTTTTTTATTACTTATATTATTATTTAGAAAAACATTCAATACTCACTCCCTCATTTCATAGGAGAAAAGCATCATTTTCGCCTTTTTCTTCGTCGCCATCGTCTCTTATCCCTCTCCTATTCCGACAGTCGATCGCCACAGTCATCGCTACCGCCCTAGATCCACCTTTACAACCATTCATCTCTTCAACCTCCTTCCACACCCTCTATGCCGTTCAATAACCACTAGAAACGACGCCACCCACCATCAGAAATGTGAGCGTATCAAATGGAATATCTACAAGAAATACACTCACTAGCAAAGGAATCTTGTCCGGAAATGTGAGCGTATCAAATGGAATCTTGTCCGGATTCCTTTGCTCAAATCAAATTAGCGGAAGGGATGGATGGTGGCAGGAGAAAGTCAGCGTTAATGGCTGAGGCAGTGCTGGTAGGAGACGCGGTTTCTAAGTAAGTTGAGCAAAGGAATCCGAGAAATATGAAAATCAAATTAGCGGATTATGAAAATCAAATTAGCAAAGGAATCCACAAACACACTTTCCTAAATCCATGATCAGCTTTAGAGAGAAGGAAGCTCCAACGGAAATCAAATTAGCGGATTGTGATTAAAAATTTGATTTTCATATTTCTCGGATTCCTTTGCTCAAATCAATTTCAAATTGCTCAAATTGATTCTCTTGTTATTACCTAATCATTATCACCCCAGCCTTCTCCTGCCACCATCCATCCCTTCCCCTTCTGTTGGACATCTCTGCCCCTTTGTGATTCCGATTAGTATATACCTAACAACACCAGGTTCTTAAACAAAATTGGATTTTAGGCTCTATTCTCAAATCTACAACTCAGATCTTGTTTTGGGAAACTGGATCTTCAAACCTGCAAATCCCACATCCTTGTTTCCCTATCACAGAACGTATACCACTACCCTCACACTAAATATGACACCTCTGGAAAATACAAACCACCACTAAAGGTGTGGCATCAATTATTCTTTTGTCTCTTACATCATGTCGAACATGAGATATCGATCGCCATCAGTAACGCCCGTAGATTCGAGCTAGTCAATTTAAATCCAATAATTGTTAAAAATGTCTTCTTAATAGAATATTATTTAAAATAAATAATCTTAACCAATTTATATTATATGTCACAAAGGTTTCGTACATATAATGAACTTTGAAATTCGAGTTATAACGAATAAGTTTTGACATGTCAAAGTTTTACGGTTAAACCGACACGGCACTGTGTAACGTAAAAATGATTTTTTGATAAACTACTTTGTAGCCTTAGAGATTTAAATGAAAGTTGTAGTATATATTAAACCGAGATTGTACATAAAAAGAACGCTCAAATCTGACTTCGTATGACGAATTTATGAATTTTCAAATATTTGGCATTGCAGTGTGCAGCCCGGAGTTCAAATGTTAGATCGATCGATTTTTGGCTGTCGCAGCCTAAAGAGAATTGAATATCTCATTAATAGGATCTCAACGATAAAAAGACAGACTAAAAAGGAGTATGTATGTAGAAATTATGAATTTTACACGGTCGTTAAACAGTGTAATTTTCTCATACTATTAAATTTAAAATCCATCGAGAATTAGTCGATGGAGTCAAAACAAGAGTTGTATATCTAGTCAATAACTATGTGTGGATAAAAAGAATGTTGAAAACAGAGCTCGTATGTAAAATTTACGGAGCTTAGAAGTCGAGAGTGTAGTGTTGCGAAGTGGGTGACGTGACACGATCTGAGCCATTGTTTTCTCCCCAAGCCTTGCCACTAGATGGTGACATGTGGCACCCAAATCGACGAGTTGGAGGTCGTAACTCGTCGAGTTGAGTTGTATTTTAGCCTATAAATATCTTGTGATGTTATCTTCATTTCTCACACAAAAAACCCACTTCTCTCTCTCTCTCTCTATGTGTGTGTGTGTGTCTCTCTCTCTCTCTAACTTCTCTCTAAACCTCCTAAAACCCTCCCAAAGCCCTAGTAACCTCAAGGTGCTAGAGGAAAGCCCCAGAGCATCCGAAGGCTCCGAGAAAAAGAGCTTTTCGGCTCATAAGCTCTACTACAGCAGATCCCAGTTTTTAGCAAAACTCGTTGTAAGTGAGATACGCATACTCTACTTTAAATATAGCTTGTATTTAAATATAATATCATTATTATGAACGTATAAATAAGATTTATCAGTGATTCAAAGTTGTTATACTGATTGAACTACTTACTAGAAAGGTGTCTAGAATGGTCACGTTGGGTTTGGTTGTTCGATTTCAAAAAAACTATATGTCGAAATGTTCCTGCCTCCTAACTGTCCTGCGTGACTGATCCTTACTTGATATATCATGAAGTAGACTTTGAGTTAATGATGAATCTAGACTAATAATTATTCGTAATAAATATTAGACTAAAATCTAGTAGTAATAATACTAGGTTTCGTCGAATGAAATCATATTGTTACGAAGCAAAGCGCTACTCGAATTTTGAGTCATCACTTTGACAAGTGAGTGCATCATTACCTTCATATTACACATAGATATGAAATATTTTATATAAATTACGTGATATGTGTGCATATTATTTGTATATCTTGATATCTATGTTGGATGAAAGATTTTAATTTCTTTTTTTTTTTTCAGATCTAAATTGTATATGTATTTTATATCTACAAATATGTTGGGTAAAACATGGATAGATAAATGATGAGAGATGAAAGATGATATTGATGAATATTAGTAGCTGGGCCACAACCTATAGATGTTTTTGAACTACAATGTACTCTAAACATCCTACCAGATGCGCAAAAAGGGTAATATCGGCAGCTGCACCTAATAGAGAACTTCATAATTCTGGCAGATGCGCCTAAATCATAATATCGATAGTTGTGTCTAATAGAGAACGTCATAATCCTGGCTGTTGTGCCCAGATGATAATAATGGCAGATGTGCCTAATAGATAACATTGGCAGTTCTGACATAGGTAAGGATGGACTTCGTGCCTATTCCGTAGAAGAATCCACAGGAATGAAAAAACGAATCATAGATGATTCTTAAGTTAGATACTTAAGAAATAAAGAAGATAATAGAGATGGATAATTGGCTTAATTGTGAGATGATTAAACAGAATAACTTTATTATGGGTTGAAAACCATATGTACTCACCAGGTTTTCCAACCTGTCTCACTGAGTTTATATTTATCACAGTTGTCAATACGAAGCTATATTACACTGAGAGATTAAAGGACATGAAAATCATTAGTTTAAATACATGTAAGGTCTTTTTATGTTTATGTTTCTGTATTGACAATGACATCCCAAAGATTTAATATAAACAAAATGCATTTTTTTAAAATGCTTTGATAATATCATTATCATGTTTTCTGGGAACAAATTCGGTAACACTTTTCTTTAAAAAGTTATTCTGGTTTTATTATAAAGCATAAACAAAATCGATCTTTTATGGCCATGAAATTGAGGATGTCACAGTTGGTATCAGAGCATTAGTTTAAGAGAACTAGGAATAAGGATTTATTTTTAAACTTAAACTTAGAATGATAAATGATCATCGTGAGGAGTGTGTCTAATATATTTTAGGTCGTATACCTGAATAAACACGAGCACCGACTTATTTAGGGAAGATGCCTAAATTGATTATATGTGCTAAATGATTTATGTTATAAGATGCCTTATAAGCTTTCTGATGTTATTGTTTGATCAGATCTGTGGTCTCTTGCCGAATGGATCTGGAAACTTTATGTATTTAGATTTCTAAACATTTAATTACGTTACTAGAATTGGCTTGTAACTTTTAGAAAGCATAAAAAAATTTATATACCCATCGTAAATAAATCTTTCCTATCTAATTCTCATCAATGCACACCGAACGTCTTAGTTGGTGTATAGATCGACATGGCAAGAACCTGAAGCGGATTCGGAAACGCTAATGGAAATGTTAATCAACGGCCTGTGATTGAGCGTGCACCAGAAGTAGTAGCGACACATGAGCCAATCACGATGGTAGGAGTGCAAGCGATGATCCAAATGATGTTAGATCATCACATGGAGGAAACAATGTGTTTACTCCGATTGAATAGGGATGAGCCTACTATGCCTGTTGAACAACCCAAGCTGAACATTAAGCAATCTGATGAAGGGAACTATAGTCAGACTATCAGTCAAGCTGAACCATGAGTGGGTTAGAGAAACCACCCAGACGAAGGAAATGATGGATGTGAATGCAAGTACAAGGATTTCATGGAATCCATATCACTAAGTCTTTTTTGGAAGCCCAACGCCGGTGGAAGTCATGGATTGGATCTCCGAGATGGAGATGATGTTTGAAAGTTGTGGCTGCAGCAACCAACAGAAGACCGCTCTCGAGGTTACACTGTGAAAGTTAGAAGTATTGAGCTGGTGGAAGCTACTAGTTGATACCATGCCCAAGGGAGAAGCTAGCAAGATGTCTTGGGAAGACTTTTTGGTGCAACAACGTAAGTCCCCAGATTGCTTGTGTATCAATCAGATCTAATTGATGGTGAGGAATCCCAATCAATTGGATGATGTCAGATCAAATAGAAGAGAAGAAGAAGAAGAATTAAGATGAATCTAATGATGTATTCAATAATATGAATGATGATCCATATACATAGATTATCTCCCACACACAGTTCTTCTCTCTAGAACATGCTCTTCTCTTTTCTCTCTCTTCTAGCCATGCACTCACATGACTCCTCACCCTATATATATGAGACATGGGCCACCAGCAGCACACGGGTGTAAAGCTACAAACATGTGTGCGGCCATACACAGGGTGTGCGGTCGCATACACATGTGCAACCGTACACAGCCACAAAATTACAAAAAAAAATATTTTTTCTTAGAAAAGCAAAGTATAAAACATATTTTTAACCCAACAATCTCCCCCTTGGTTTATAGCTTTCTTTTCTAATTGACCCAACAAACCCCCCCTAAAAAGTAGCTAGCTTTTCTTGTTAATATTCATTGGGAGCTTGGCTTCAGCTTTAATCTTTGATTTCTTCACAGCTTTAAGATGAATATATGAATCTTCTATGAATGACTTCATCTTGAGCGGTTGGGCATTTCTTCAAGATTTGACTCCGAACGCACATTGGGTGAGGAGGCTTGATGTACTGATTTTTGAAAGATAGTGCTTTCTGCTTGACAATCTTCAGAGAGAACAACATAGAGAAATAATCTAGTGGATCACTTCAACAGGTTTAAGATAGCAGCAGACTGATTGAGGAGGTTTCAATGCACTCTGTTACATAATCTTAAAGAACAGTTTCACCTTGCTTCTGGGGTTGAAGGATTGAATGTTTAAAGAATAATCTTCATTTCTTGCTCCTTCGAATGAAAATTCTTCGATGCTCATGGATGAAGCTTTGGCTCAAAAATCTCGATACAGTCTCCACAAGTCTCATCTACGCCTGAAATCACTTTTCAAGACAAAACAAAACTAAAAGAATAATTAGCACACAAAAAATATTTTTGGATTTTTGATATTTTTTTGAAAAAATTAAACAGAAATAATACTAATTTTTTTATTTTTAATTTTCTATTTTTTGTTTGATTTTTTAATTTTTTTTATTTTTGTTTGATTTTTTTTTTTTAATTCCCCCCCCTAAATTTGTGCATAAAGGAAAACTATGAACAAATTTAACAAAAACAAAAATATTTGGGATCAAAGTTGTTAGACAGTCTTAATCCGTTTGTCTGTACCTTCCCCTTCATGAATAAATCTGGTCGATCGTCGGTATTGTGGTCCACTTAAGCACGAAAAATTGTGACAAATTTTGGACATGTTATAAGTGACAAGACAAGTAGATCCTATGTTCATAGATAAAACTTCTTAAGGACCATTCATCTGACAACGACCAAGGATATTGTTGTCCACCAAAATTGAGCAGCGAGATCTATAGACAACCTATTAACTGTTCAATTTTAGTTGTACTAGAACGTGTTTCCCGCTTCCTGATATACCCCAATAATCAAGAACTTTCGAGATACTCCTTACTTTAGGTGCGCAGACTATTATTCATAGAGAGGATAGATTTAGATTGTGATTAATTATAGTTTTAGAGGGATTAAGAAGTAGAAGGTTGCATATGTTGTGTACCAGGTCGGATTGTTAATCACACAAAGGAAACAGCATATGGCTAACAGATAAAAAGAATTTCATAGATATAAGATGCAGATAAATAGATTTGCATATGTTGCAGTCCAGGTCGAATCTCTTCCAATCACGTAGAGGAGGCAACATATGACTAACAGTAAGAAAGAATGAAAATAATTTTCTACAAACCTACTTTATCAGAATTCCCCAGTCGCTCCGTCAATACCGGAATTAAGGACAAAATTCGTACATCGAGGAAAAGTTAAACCACAGTTCTAGATACGGGTTCCTTTAATGTGACTAGTGGATTCTCATGTATATCTCCCTACTCAACCTATCCATGTGTCGTATTGTCAGGCTAAACGGATCTATCTAGGTCAAGATTTGTCCAATCATTTGATTTCTTAAGTTCATCTTTGCCTAGTCAAGCCCATTGTCTGTTATCACTTGTTGATATCACTTCCCAATAATAACTACTAACAGAAAAATATTAAGTTAATGAAGAATTGTCTTTAAAACGAATCAGAGTAAGATAAACTCAGGAGTATAGAGAAGAAAACTCAAACTGTAAGTCACCGATTGAATTTGCATCCAGAAAGTCTGAGAACAGCACACTTAATCTCAGAACATATCCGAAAATTCTTCACGTCGTTAAGCACAATCCCCATGAGTGACCACTTCCTTTCTTCCCTTCCCTCAAAGGACACACACTCACAAATAAAGTTCCGAGTGTTATACAGTTGAGACATGCCTCCTATCACGTGCCTGGAACAGCCACTATCAACAAACCAAAGTCTGATCATATGCCTCCATAGCTGCTCCGACACAGAGCATGATCAGTTGGTCTTTGGAACCTAGTCTATTTTTAAAGTGGGTCGACCTTTGTCATCCTTGCAAGGTACTCTCTCCCACAACATATCCTGCTTATCATAAACAGAAGATGTAGAAATATTAGAAGCATTAGGAGATTTGGGAGATCGAACCTTTGGTACCTATTTGTAGTTGGTTTTAACCCATTTCTTTTTCGATCCGATGGGTGCCTCGGCACTTGATTTTGAACTTGAAGCCGATTGTCGAGATGACTTTGACCTAACCGGTCTTGGCATCACTGGAGCATCTCTTGGATTGGACTTATTGGCCGGCATTCCCTTCTTGACCTTTGGATTTGATTTCTTGGCCTTAGGAATTGAACTCTTGGCATTGTGGGTTTGATTGTTAGCTTTCTGTGCTTACCAATCACCATTGCGTGATTATGACCTCGAATGATTTCTTTTGTAGAGTCTCCAACTTTGCGAGTTTTGCTAGCCTTGTGCATAGTAAGGAATGTTTGCTCAATTAGGAAAATATATGGCAATGTGTCCAAGTGTTCCATAGTGAAAACAAGTCTATTTCTTCACTGGGAAATCATTTCTTCCTGCCCCTGGTGGCGTGCCCTTACCTTGTCTCTGGTTCTTCCCACATGCACAATTGCAACAAGCACTTTGTTTCGCTTGAATTGGTGGCCTGTATTTACCAACATCAGGTTAATCAGAAGTAAATGAGTTAGAAGCAACAGATTCAGAGTTCAAAGAGACATTGGTTTGTTCAATAGTGTTCTCCTTGTTCTCATCTTCCGCTACTTTGCTTGCACAGGAAGTAGAAGCATTAGTATATTTCGTCTCAACAACTTCAGTTGGCCCTGATTGTTCAGTCTTAACTGAATCTGGAGCAGGGGTTTGCCCATACTGAGCAGGCATTTCTTCCTCATTGGTCTCAAGGGGTGGGTTATAGTTGTGATTAAAAGGAGGGGGCACACTGTGATACCTTAAACCCTTGGTTTGATTATCTTTAAAACTCAATTGTTTTTCAACTAAGGACTCGACTGTCTCACTTGACGCAGTGTAATTTTTGAAACTAACATCTGTTTTTTCCACACTTAATTTTCAAAGTGTCAAGTTCTTCAGTTACAACAACAAGTTTTTTCTTAATGTTATCGTAATTTTCACACTTGTTGTTTTAGTCTTCTTGTAATTTCCTAAAGTCCTTAGTCTTGGCCTCTAATTGTGCTTTTAAGGGTTTTTGACATTTCCTTAGAGTATATCATTCGTATTTGAGGTCCTCGTTTTCTCTTTTTAATAAATCGATTTGATCTCGGAGAAATTTAATAGTAGTTTCACAAGATGGAGTACATGAAACTTCATTTACTAGAATTGATGCGGAAGCCATTTTTTTAATTGCCCTTTGACTTAAAAACCGAGAAAGTCAACCTTCAAATTCAAATTTAAAAAATCAAACTTAAAAAGCCAAACTTGAAAAGTCAAACTTAAAAGTCAAACTTAAAGGCTAAATTTGAAAATCTAAAAATTAAATGAAAAATTCAAGGTTTAAAGTCAAATGTCAAACTAGAAAAGTCAAAGTCAAAATTTAAGTAAAAAGACAAAATTAAAAGTCAAAAATTAAAAACTAAAATTTTTGTGTGAAAAAGGAATTTAAAAATAAAAGAAATTGATTTTTGGGTTTAAAGTGTCAAAAATGCGAAAATAAGATCAAAGATATAATATTTGAGTTAAATCACGAAGTCTAGTAATGTGTATTAATCTATATCAACTAGAAAGCGCGTTGGTTGAAATTTGAATAGAGAAGAGTGCCGAGTTCGAATCCTTGCAGCTCCAAACCCCCCCTTTTATTATTTGCTGCTGGTTTGCGAAGACAATATAATCTAAAAACGTTGAATGCTGAACGATGATGAGCCGCACACCCGTGTGCACACACTCCGAGCCGCACACCCTAACCGGCCGCACACTCCGAGCCGCACACCTTCAACAGATTCACGAAAAAACGACATTTTTCACCCTTTTTGCTCCAAAACTCGATCAAAAAATCGCTTTTATGAAAAATGCAAAGAAGAAACCCTCTTTTATTTTGCCCCGATCTATCTAAAAACGTAAAAATCTTTTCAAAATAAGTTCAAATAAGCTCCAGATCTGACAAAATTGATTGATACAACCTTGCTCTGATACCAATTGTAAGTCCCCAAATTGCTTGTGTATCAATCAGATCCAATTGATGGTGCGGAATCCCAATCAATTGGATGATGTCAGATCAAATAGAAGAGAAGAAGAAGAAGAAGAATAATAATTAAGATGAATCTAATGATGTATTCAATAATATGAATGATGCTCCATATACATAGATTATCTCACACACACAAATCTTCTCTCTAGAACATGCTCCTCTCTTTTCTCTCTCTTCTAGCCATGCACTCACATGACTCCTCACCCTATATATATATATATATATATATATATATATATATATATATATATATATATATATATATATATATATATATATATATATATATGAGACATGGGCAAGCACCAGCACACAGGTGTACAGCTGCACACGCGTGTGCGGCCGTACACAGGCTATGCGGCCGCACACACATGTGCAGCCGTACACAGCCACAAAATTACAGAAAAATATATTTTCTTAGAAAAGCAAAGTATAAACCATATTTTTGAACCAACAAAAAAAATATTGTACTGCTCTGAGCAGGATCTTCTAGAGATCAACAACGATTTTCGAAACCTAAAGAAGGGAAGAATGATTGTCACCGAGTATGCTGCAAGTTTTACGGAGAAGATGAAGCTTGTTCCTTACCTACTTTTGACTGAACTCTCCAACGTCAACAAATGTGCTAATTGGTTGCCAGTGGAATTTGGTCTAATGGTGAAACAAGCAACCACTTTGAAAGCCACCATCTAGGCAGCTAAGAATCTTGAAATCTAGATAAGAAAAGCATCTAAAGAGAGCTGAGGTTGGCGAGAAAAGGAAGTTTGACAGATCTTTAAGGTCCAATAAAAAGAGCAAATTCCTGAAGACTGGAGGAGGAGGAGGTGAAGTGAGATGATGCGATAAGTGCAAGAGGAAACACTTTGGAAAATGTGGCGAAGTGGTGACACGTTTCAAGTGTGGAAAGTCTGGGTATTGCTCAAATGAGTGCACGTTCAACAAGAAGGTGTGTTATGGATTTAATGAAGAAGGGCATATTTCTAGGGACTGCCTGAAGAAAAGTGAAGTAGCAAGGTCAAATGCACCGCCAAAGCCAAAGGCAAGAGCATTCCAGATGATCCTCGACGAAGCATGTAACAATACAAGGGATCAGGAGTAAGGGACTTTATATATGAGGATCAAGATATAAAGTAGCCATATGGATAGTATCATGTGGTGTAGCTTATTAGAGTCATAGTATAGGTTGAACATGAATACCTATGTAATCGTTTCAAGAAATAATATAAACCTTGGTTATGTTATCCAATTTGTTAAAAGACTATGTGAGATTCTTGTATGGTGACTTGGAGAACTATGAGAAAATACTTGGGACAAGTATGAGTAGGTGTGAATGGTAGTAGAGGCCTAAACTAACGGAAGCATAGGACTCGCACTTGGATCAGGGAAAGTCACATGGTTACCAAGAAGCTAGTAATTGATTCCCTTTTGTTCAAGTATGTCGTTACCATCATTTCGGTAATGACTAAGAAGCTGATTGTTATTCCGACCCTAGTGATCATATCATATCGAGTCCAACAAAGATGAGTATGTTACGTTGTTCAGGGAACCAAGATCAATGTAGCATCTGACTTAAGTCAGAAGATTAAAGTGAAAGATAATCAAATCGATCAATAGAAGTAACGTGATCACTGTTAAAGTAAGAAGCTTGTAGCTAGAAGTGCTACATGCTAGAATATGATTATATCACATTAGAACATGAAGGGTTGTATATTTCATTTGACTCTAAGAGACATGAGTCTGAGTGTTGCATCATACGATAAAAGGTCATTAGAATATGAGTCATTAGTCTATTGTGGTAATCAAAGAACATATCTTAAGTTGTACAGAAGAAGAAGAAGTCTTCAATAAGGATCGAGATTGTGACTTAAAGGTCATGATCGAAAGTCTAACATGAGATATAGAGGGGGTGCAAGATCGAGCACCGCCTGCAGTCAAGAATACCAAAAGTTAGATACTCATTCGAAGGAACATATAAGTTGCAATTATTACCTAGGATGAAGAGATAACGTTTGGATTCATGATACAAGCCCTGCTTCGTTGATGATTATGGGACGTAATCATCCTAAGGAGTAGACAATTACAACACCCGCAGATTCAGGCTAGTCAATTTAAAGCCAGTAAGTGTTAAAAATGAATTTTTAATAGAAGATTATTTAGGATAAATAATCTTAACTAAGTTATATTATATGTCACAAGGGTTCCGTATATATAAATAACATTGAAGTCCGAGTTGTCACAAAGAAGTTATGACCCATCGAAGTTTTATGGCTAAACCAGAACAACACCGCGTAACAAAAAAGTTAATTTTTGATAAGCTAATTTTTAGCCTTAGAGATCTAAATGAAAGTTGTATTATACATTATACCAAGAGTATGCATAAAAAGAACTCCCAAATCTGACTTCGTATGAGGAAGTTATGAATTTTCTAAGAATTTGGATAGTAGTATGCAACCCGGTATTCGAATTTTAGATCGATCGATTTTTGGCCGATGCAAACTAAAAGAGAATTTAATATATTATTATAGGAGCTCAACTATAAAAATACAGACAAAAACGGAGTCCATATGTAGAAGTTATGAATTTCAAACAGTCATTAAACAGTGTAATCTTCTTATACTGTTAAATTTAAAATAGTTCGAGAATTAGCCAATGGAGTCAAAAGAAGAGTTGTAGATCTTGTCAATACCTACGTGTGGATATAAAGAACATCAAAACGGATTAGGTATGAAAATGTTACAGAGCTTAGAAGCCGGGAGTGTGTTGCTGCAAAGTGGGTGACGCAGCACGATCTGAGCCATTGCTTTCTCCCCAAGCCTTGCCACCAGATGGTGACATGTGGCACCCAACTCGACAAGTTGGAGGTCCTAAATTGACGAGTTGATCTGTATTTTAGCCTATAAATACCTTATGATGTTACCTTCATTTCTCACACCAAAATTGACTTATCTCTCTCTCTCTCTCTCTCTCTCTCTCTCTCTCTTTCTTTCTCTTTCTCTCTTTCTAACTTCTCTCTAAACCTCCCAAAACCCTCACAAAGCCCTAGTAACCTTAAGGTTCTAGAGGAAAGCCCTGGAGCACCCAAAATATCCTGAGAAAAAGAGTTTTTTTTTTTTTTTTCAGATCAATTTGTATATGCATTTTTTATCTACAAATACGTTGGGTACAACATGGGTAGATAAATGATGAGGGATGAAAGATGATATAGATGAACATTGGAAGTTGCGATACAACCTGTAGATGTTTTTGAACTCCGATGTACTCTAAAAATCCTAGTACTTGCGCAAAAAAGGATAATATATGTAGATACGCTTAATAGAGAATATTATAAGTCTGGCAGTTGTGCCTAAATGATAATATCGGAAAATGCGCCCAATATAGAACGTCATAATCCTGGAAGGTGCTCCTAAATGATAATAGTAGCAACTATGCCTAATAGATAACATTGGCAGTTGTGCCATAGGCAAGGATGGACTTCGTGCCTATTCCTTTGGAGAATCCTTAGGAATAAAAAATTGAATAATAGATGATTCTTATGGTAGATCCTTAAGAAATAAAGAAGATAATAGGGATGAGTAATTGGGTTAATTGTGTGATGATGAAACATAATAAATTTATTATTGTAGGTTGAAACCCCTATGTACTCACCAGATTTTCCAACTTGACCCACTCAGTTTATTTGTATCACAGGTGTCGATACGAAGCTGAATTACGCTGAGAGATTAAAGGAGATGAAAATCATTAGTTTGAATACATGTAAGGTCTGTTTATGCGTATGTTTATGTATCGATGAAGACATCCCAAAGTTTTAATACAAACAAAATGCATTCTTCGGAAATGTGTTGATAATATCATTATCATGTTTTTCTTGGAACAAATTTCGCAACACTTTTCTTAAAAAAGTTACTCTAATTTTATTATTAAGCATAAACAAAATCGGTCTTTCCTGGCCATGAATTTGGGGATGTCACACCAACAATCGTATTTATTGTTCAACTTTTAGCAAAGCCTTAGATGTTTGACTCTTAACTAATAAAAGGGACAAATCCCATCTTGACTACATACGTCCATCAATGTAGTTAATGTCTTACCCAACGATGGCCCTTATGATTGCTTTTTATGGAACAATATTAAACCATGTCAAAGCACAAAAATTCCTACACTTCAACTCCCAAAGATGTATCTTAAGTCTAAGAATACAAAGATATAACCTTGATCAAAACATCACTCTTGACTACAATCCATAAAGTGATTTTGATGCGGTTCAAGTCCAATACTTATTCTCCTAATCAAGTACCTATGAAGTTGGTAGCATATCTTGCTATTTTCATATCCATGAAAATAAACGAATCCACTCATATCAGTCTTACCTCATAGATGCTCCCACAACTATGGACATTTAGAATAACCTAATTATTCAAAGATTTAAACATTCTAATATAGAACACAACAATCATTTAATGAAAGACTTATATCCAATTCATCAACTCAATACAATATATGTTGCTTTTATTGTTCTAATATCCAAATACTAAATTTCAGTCAAATACATCTGTTTTATATCAACAAGGTCCTATAGCACCAGCTTGAATTCCATGCTTTAACTAAAGAACGATCTTTGTTAAGTAGATTTGACAAACTTGATTTGTATTACCTTTACGAATACAAATATTTTCACATACATACATATATATATATATATATATATATATATATATATATATATATAACTCTTATATAAAGAAAACTAGTGAGAATGTATTAGATTCATAAATATGACTTAGATACGAATACTTGTGTAATGGGATTACTCATAGCCATAATGAACTATACATTAAGCGTCTTTTTATGTGGTTCTCCAAAACAAAATGTACTCTAACTCTTATTTGTAACAGTAATTAAAATCTATATGGAACCACTATCCATGTAACTTTCTCATCATTCATAACGATGACATGCCAATTGTGATTAAGAATCATCTCAATCTATTTGGAAGTTTGAACATGTGTAACAACCTTAAACATAGCTATCTTTCAAATACTATGAAATTTAGGAATATTTCTATAGTTCTCTCAAGTACTTTAGAATGCTCTTATATGTCACACAATGACTTGTTCTAGTATAATACTTGTATCAGTCGACATCCTCTAAGCAGACAACTTTTTTGGCCTTTATGCATAAACATGTCATATATGATTAATCCAATTGTAGCAGCGTATGGAATACAATCATATTGTCTAGTTCAAATCGTTTTCACTAGGATTTTGCTCAAAATTATGTCATGTGGTACTTGATAAGGTACACTCTCTTAGAGTCATTTATCTTAAGCTCTTTAAGATCCTTGACAATTAATTCAATTTTCCTTAATCCTTTAAGTTTCCATCATTTATCTATATAGATCTTTATTCCATGAATTAGTATGTCGACTACATATAAGGCTAGGAATATTATTGCGCTCCCACTAGCTTCACAGAAACACAAGAGTCAACCTGATTCATAATTAAATCACACTATGTAATTATCTTACAAAAATGAAGATTCTTATTTTGAGATGTTAGCTTAAATCCATGGTTGAACTGAAGCCTGTCCCTCTTCCCTTGTCAGGATCTCAATCCCAATCACCAATATCCGCATGGCATACTGAAGCTCGGAGAGTCAATTGTAACGTTGGGTAGACATAAACTGTCGAATCTCAGTCTTGAGCATGATCATGTATCGTGACATCTAGAACAAAGCTGAAGCAAAATACTCAAGACAGGAAAGACCTCTTTCAATAAAGATCTTAGTGATCTCAGTCACTGACTCAATTGTCTGCCTCAATGCTAGATACTCTTCGGCCAACCTCTCTTTCTCTACCAGGGGAACATACTCCATGTGAAACATCTCTAGAAACTGCCCCCAAGTAACACCAACCCTCTGCTCTGCAATATAAAACTAGTCACCAGGTTCCACCGCTCCTACGCGCCAAGCCGAAGAAGGTTCAGGGCGTACCTGACCTTCCAATCCGATGGACAGGAACAAATAACGAATCAGCCTTACACATCAGAAATCCATCTCATAGCCATGATCATGTCCTTGACCCCATCAAAATTTGGGGTCTTCGTGTTGTTGAAGTCCTAGTACTGGAATGTCCCTTTCCCCTGTCTGCAATAGTGGTGGTAGCTATAGCAAAAAAAAAACCTCAGACATAGTGGCATACCGCTCATTGAATAGATTAACCATAGTTGTCTTACTATACATAAAAAGTCCAGGATAGCACTCCGAATAGCCGAAGCCACCTCAGTGGCGATCAACTTGCGCATATCATCATCTGTCAAGCTTGGTCTCTCCAAGCTACCTAACTCCTAATACAAAATCTCTTCTATACACCATACTAAAAATGAACGAAACATGCATCAGACATGCCACAATTCATACTATTACAATCATTACAGAGACACTAGGCCCTCGAGGTTCATGACTGTCACACCCCAAAACCGAGAATGGTGGAAACGTTCTGGGGCGAGGGACGTCATGTAAAGTATCACAACACAGTAAAAGTAAACAAACAAACAACATCATCCATTGCATTAAATATATAATTTTAATACAAGCGTGTTCTTTACAGTTATAGACACAAAAAATAATGTAAATCAAAATAATAAGATGAGTCTTGGATGCGCACCATCTTCTCAAAAGCTGGCCTCGGTACCTGTCTACTGATGACCTGAGAATACAAGTTATTTTGAAAGAATTTATCAGCATAAAGCTGGTGAGTTCATAAGTATTTTACTGTGTTAGGTGGCAAACGGAGACTTTTTCACACGCACAAGCCAAGTTATCATATAATGAGCATATATATAACTAATTAGCCAACTAATAACTAATGAAATAAGTTGGGACACTCTAGAACATGTAAACACTTTGTATAAGTGTTATAAGTCCTAATGGTTGCATCTAAGTTGTTGTGGGACAAGGCTAAAGGGGTTTAAAGTTCCAAAGGGCCTTGCATATGTGTTTACTCCTCAATAAACTCCACACAAGGATTTTACGGTCATAAACCCTTGAGTTTACGGCCGTGAACTCCCAACTTGATGGCATTTGGTGTTTTGAAGTGCTATTTGATTTCTAGAGTAAGTTCTACTTGGTGGTTTAGTTCTTTGGGTAGTTTAGGACATAGAAATACTCCTTTGAGGAGTTTATGGCCCCAAGGCCAATTCCCTTAGAGTTTACGGTCGTAAACTCTCATGGGATGGGTGTTTTTATGTTTTCAAGTCTCATGCACAAGTGGTATAGGTTCTAGGCTTTTATTCCAAGCATATGAAGACCCTTGACACACTTTGGTGCCCCTTTAATGAGTTTACGGCCCATGGACCATGTCATGGTCGTAGACTCACTTTGCAAGGTCATTCTTATGTGTTTAAGTCCCTTGATTTATTGGGAACAAGTCTAGGTGAAAGTCTAAGGCCTTAGGTGCCTTAAAAGCACCATTTTGAGCATCATTATGGAGTTTACGGCCTAAGATATTCTTGGGCCGTGAACTCCCAAAATTGGGTGGTTCTTGCTTGATTTAATGTCCCTAACACACTCCTATACAAGTCTAAGGCACTAGTATATCATGGGGGACAGTCTAGGCTTCCTTTCGGGAGTTTACCGCCCAAGAACACCTTGGGGAGTAAACTCCTAAATCTAGTGATTTAGCCACCTAAATCATGTTATAACTACATAATAAGCATTATAAGACAACTACAGAAGTGTACTCACGATTTGGGATGAAAACCCGAAGATCCGTGAGAGAGAAAATGGCTTTTTGTTTGTTGGAAATGTGAATAATGAATGAATTTGGTTCAGAAATCTATTTTTAGTCCTGAGATATTTTCGACAGAAAATACTTTTATTCTTGAAATGATTTCTAATATAACAGAGTGTTGGAATAACAGTGTTGCATAAAACCGTAGTGTGTCCTCTCTCCTGATATTTACTGAAGTGTAAACCCTGAATTACTCCAACTTATACGAAAAAGTCTGAAAATTGACTATGAATGTTATAACTTCTATTGAAGTGATATTGTTTGTACGAAATGGAAATTTTGGGTTGTCACATCATCCCCCCGTTAGAAGGAATTTCATCCCGAAATTAGAATTTAAGCAAATAAGAAGTTACAAATAACTAAGCGAAAAGATGAGGGTATTTCAGTTTCATCTGATCCTCGCGTTCCCAAGTGAATTCCGGTCCTCGCTTGGCGTTCCAGCGAACCTTCACGATCGGGATACGGCTTTGCTTCGTCTGCTTGATCTCACAGTCCATGATATCTACCGATTCTTCCGCGAAGTTGAGGCTCTCGTTGATCTTGATCTCGTCGAGTGGGATTACAAGAGTCTCATCGGACAGACACTTTTTCAAGTTAGATACGTGGAATGTAGAATGTACGTTACGAAGTGCGTCGGGTTGGTCGAGTTTGTAAGCTACGGGGCTAACTCTTGCGAGAATCTTGAAAGGCCCTATGTACCTCGGATTAAGCTTCCCACGCTTACCAAAGCGTATCAAACCTTTCCAGGGTGAGACTTTGAGAAGGACTCGGTCTCCCACATGAAATTCCAAAGGTTTTCTTCGCTTATCAGCGTAGCTCTTCTGTCGGTCTTTAAAGGCTTTCAATCGTTCACGTATCTAAACGATTTTCTCTTTCATTTCCGAATGATCTCCGGACCGGTGAGAGTAGTGTCAGAAGCCTGCCCCCTGGCTAATTGGGTATCACCCACCTCAGCCCAGCACAGAGGAGATCTGCACTTTCGGCCGTAAAGGGCTTCAAATGGAGTAGCCTTGATGCTCGTGTGATAACTGTTATTATAAGAAAACTTGACAAGGGGTAAATGAGTATCCCATGCCTTTCCAAAGTCAATCACGCAGGCTCTCAACATATCTTCCAGTGTTTGGATGGTCCTCTCACTTTGTCAGTCGGTCTGTGGATGGTAGGCTGTGCTCATGTCCAGCCTTCTTCCCAGGGAATGTTGTAGTGATTGCCAGAATCTTGAGGTGAACCTAGTATCTCTATTGGAGATAATGGACATAGGTACACCATGTAGCCATACGATTTCCCTAATGTATGTTCTCGTAAGTTTCTCCATCTTGTCGGTTTCTTTGATAGGCAGGAAGTGTGCAGACTTGGTCAATCTATCGACGATGACCGATATGGTATCAAGTCCACCCGTTGTCTTGGGCAACTTGGTTATGAAATCCATAGTGATCCGCTCCCACTTCCATTCTGGAATCTCTGGTTGTTGCAGTAATCTGGAGGGCTTCTAGTACTCGACCTTAACCTTTGCGCAAGTAAGGCATTTACTTATGAAGGTAGCAATCTCTGCTTTCATATTAGGCCACCAGTATAGCTTTTTAAGATCCAGATACATCTTATCTGAACATGGGTGGACGAAATACCGAGTGTTGTGCGCCTCGGTCATGACCAAGTCTCGGAAACCACCGTGTTTCGGTGTCCAGATCTGGTTCATGAAATATAAGGCTCCGTCACCCTTGGCTTCTAAATTCTTGTCCATTCCTCTAAGGGATTCACTCGTCACATTTTCAGGTTTCATGGTTTCAAGTTGGGCCGCCTGAATTTGTTTAGACAAGTGTGAATGCATGGTTATTGACAATGACTTGACCCTACGACCAGAATATTCCTTCCGACTTAGGGTGTCTTCTAATACGTTGGCGTTACCCGGATGATAACGAATATCGCATTCGTAGTCACCTAGTAGCTCGACCCACCGTCGTTGTCTCATGTTGAGCTCCTTCTGATCGAATATGTGTTGTAAAATCTTGTGGTCGGTAAAAATAGTGCCTTTCGTCCCGTACAAATAATGTCTCCAGATTTTCTGAGCAAACATCACTGCTCCTAGTTCAAGATTGTGGGTCGTGTAGTTAACTTCGTGTGTCTTCAACTGTCTGGAGGCGTAGGCGATGACCTTACCTCGCTGCATCAGAACACACCTGAGCCCTTGGTTCGATGCATCGCAATAGACTACGAAGTATTCTATCCCTTCGGGGAGAGATAGTATTGGTGCGATGCACAAGGCTCGCTTGAGCGTTTGGAATGCTCTTTCTTGTTTCTCTTCCCAGTCAAAGGCCACGCCTTTCTGGGTCAGGGTTATAAGAGGTTTTGCTATCCGGGAGAAGTTCTGTATGAACTTGCGGTAGTAGCCCGCGAGGCCTAGAAATTGACGAATTTATGTAGGCTTCGTCGGTGCTGACCAGTTCTTAATGGCCTTAATTTTGGATGGGTCCACGTGGATTCCCTCTTTTCTTACCACGTGTCACAAGAATTTGACTCTTTTTGGATCCAAAATTCGCAATTAGAGAACTTTGTATAGAGCTTCTCCGTTCGTAAAGTCCTTAGGACTTGTTGCAGGTGATCACCATGCTCTTCCATACTTCGGGAGTAGTTCAGGATGTCGTCAATGAAAACGATGACGAACTGATCTAAATAAGGTCAGCATACTCTATTCATCAGATCCATGAAAACTGTGGGCGCATTGGTCAATCCGAATGGCATCACCACGAACTCGTAGTGTCCGTAACGAGTTCGGAAGGCTGTCTTCGGAACATCCTCCTCTAGCACACGTAACTGGTGATATCCGGATCTCAGATCAATTTTGGAGAAGTAACTCGCCCATTGCAGTTGGTCAAATAGATCGTCTATGCGAGGCAGAGGGTATCGATTCTTGACCGTCAATTTGTTGAGTTCCCTGTAGTAGATACACATACGGAATGATTTGTCTTTCTTCTTAACAAACAAGACCGGTGCTCCCCAAGGTGAGAAGCTTGGTCTTATGAAGCCCTTGCTGAGCAGTTCGTTAAGTTGACCAGATAGTTCCTGCATCTCTGCTGGTGCTAATCGGTAGGGCGACTTGGCTACTCGGGTGGCTCCTGGAACTAAGTCGATTATGAACTCGACCTGTCATTGCGGAGGTAATCCTGGTAGCTCTTCTGGGAAAATGTTGGGGAATTCGCTCAGTACTGGAATGTTCTTTAGTTCTTTCGTTTCGAGGTTCGTATCGACGATGTGAGCAAGGAATGCATGGTATTCTTTACGTAGATACTTATGTGCTTGAATACTTTATATAATACGAAGACTCGCACCGGGTTTGTCCCCATAGACGATGAGAATTTTATTAGACGGGAGGTTTAGACGGACTGCTTTCTCGTAGCACATGATGTCGGCGCGATGAAGACTCAACCAATCCATGCCGATGATAATGTCGAAGCTTTTAATTGAGACCGGCATAAGGTCAATTGGGAATGAATGGTTATCTAGAGTTAGGGTACAGCCTAAGTATATGCTATTGGTGTTTTCTATTTTTCCATTAGCCATTTCTACTATGAATTGTTCTTTAACTGCGTGTGGTTGTTGTTTAAGCATGTGAGCAAATTTATGGTTCACGAAGTTTCGCTCCGCTCCATTATCGAACAAAATGCATGCATAGGAGTTATCGAGGAGGAACGTACCAGTTACCACCGTCGGGTCAGCAACTACTTCCCCATGGCCTATTGCCAGTACCCTCCCTGCTCCGCCAACATTCTTCGCTTTGGGGCAGTCCCTCTTATAGTGGCCTGCTTCACCACATCCGTAGCAAGTCGGCCTCGCGCCAGAGCCGGGGACTTGGGTGAGCGGCCTCGCCAGGGATTTACAGAAACGAACGGTGTGTCCTTTCCTGTTGCAGTTAGAGCACTGCATTTCACAGCAGGGGCCGTTGTGGTGGAAGTTACATTTGTTGCACTTAGGCAAACTTCCAGCATACTGCCTTACCGGAGTAGTATCAGCAGCAGGGGTTATCGTGGCATGAACAACGACAAATTGATGCTTTTTAGCAGCTCGCTCTTTCTTCTTGTCTTCTCAGAACTTCCGCTTAGTGTCAGAGGGTTAGGAGGGTCCCGGGATGGCTAGGGTTGTTGTTGCAGGGGTTTTGACTCCATGGTCAATGAGTCACTGTGCCAATCGCTTGACACTGTCGAAGGTAGAGGGGTTTGATGATAGGACATTCCCCTGATATGGAGACACTAGCCCCCATATGTACCTTTCGATCTTTTTCCCTTCAGTGGGAACCATATTGGGGCAGAGGGCCACCAGTTCGCTGAATCTGCCGGTATAAGCGACCAATTTGGTGCCCTTCATGGTCAGGCTCCAAAGCTCCTGCTCTAATTTCTGGATTTCACCCCTTGGGAAGTATTCCTCAATCATGAGGTCTTTCATCGTTTCCCAGCCCATGTCGTTGGCTACAACGAGGGTTAGAGCTTTAATGTGCCCGTTCCACCACGTCAGGGCCTTTCCTTCAAAGGTGCATGCGGCATATTTGACTTTGCTCGTAGTAGGGCATGAACAGATTTGGAAGACTGATTTAGTCTTCTTGAACCATTGCGAGAGGGCAATGACTCCGCCGGTGCCATGGAAAGACTTCGGCTTGCAGTTGGTGAAATCCTTGTAAGAGCACTCTCTCGAGCGCACAGGGGTTTCAACCGGAATTGATTCAATAGGGGTTCCACCTCTACTGGCATCAGAAGAGTTATATTGAGCCATGGCAGTTGCCACTGCTGCAGCTACGGCAGTATTCAGGGCTGCAGTATCGATGACCAGAGGCGGAGGAGGCGGTGGAGGTAAAGGGTTATTCCGGGGAGATTTGCGAGGAGGCATCTTTTAGCTATAAGTTTATAAAGATAAGCAAAGTGGTAAGAATCAATTTATAAGTAAGGTGAGAGTGACACATGGACTAACTAACCATAGCCCCACAGTTTGTATGAGTGTTTGAGATCACAACAAAGAATATTAGTAGGAAAACACAAGTCTAGAGATTTTTCCCACAGATTAGATAGACGTCAATAATACTGGTATTACCGATGTAATAAGTTCAGGGAAAATCGACCTAACAGTAGGTCTTACATCATACCATACGGAAAAATTTGACAGTTCTTAGAATCCTAATTAGAGTACTAAAAGTTAGGAATATTTTACAAACAAGTGCTACTTAGAGCACAGATATTAAAGGCTATTCCTTAACCAAAAGAAAGAGATGTACTAGACATCTTCTAACGGCGATGAGTATTCCTTGGGAGAACCCTGAGGTCTCTCATTTGATGGATCACCTCTTGAAGGTGTCGTTCATGAGCCCTTTGACGAGCTCGAAGTTCCATGACTTCGGCTTGAGAGGCAACCAGATGTTGCTGCAGGGTCTCATTGGTTCTCCTGGTCCTTTCCATTTCTTCTTCGAGAAGGTGGATGCGTATTGTGTTGACACCAGAGTTGGCATCAATCACCATGACCCCGGTTGATGGGTGCTCGACCTTGCTCAACATTACGAGCTATTCTACGGATAATGATGGGCAGAACTCGGTCAGCAGAACCACCTTCGCTGACGTTGTAAAAGCTTCGGTCCCCAAAGTATGGTAAGGGTTGACCCTGTTCGTCACTCCAGCTATTCAAGTTGTTTGCCCACAAAGGTGTAGGACTTGGAAAAGCTGGTCGGGGGTTGTTGTTCGGGGCTTGACCTACTAGCGGTAGGTTGTTAACTTCAGGCTCGGAGTCGGATCCATCAGAAAAGCCTTCTGTGAGGTGATCATCCAAAGGGATTGGATGCTCATCTTCGGGCTCCTCTTCGATCCACCCGGCATTGCCTTCATTTGGAAAGTACGGGTCTCCGTGATGGAATCCAGCCATTTAAATCTACGCGAGAAGGGAGGTATAAGGATATAGTATATATGTAGCTAGTAGTACAAAATACACCTATAGTATTTTAAGTTTAGATTCTACTGATCTTCTTGTGGTATTGTTGGTAAGTTTTTAGACCTGTTAACATATCACAACCATTCTAGGGCATATGCTAATCACTCCTCGGAACAACATAGTTGATCCGGCTATGCCATTCCCAGGACTGACCATACATCCCCGAGCTCACTTGTGATATTTAACAATCGTATTACTTTTGTTCATGTCATTGTGACACTGATTTTAGTATGAATGTAGACTAGTATACTTAATTAAATATGTTAATATTTAAAGTATCGACTCTTGGTCAGAGTGCTTTAATCCCTAATGGGTTTATAGTTTAGTATATCTTTTATGGGTTGATATACTTGATTCACTATAAACAAAGCTCTGATACCAATCTGTCACACCCCAAAATCGAGAATGGCGGAAACGTTCTGGGGCGGAGGACGTCATGTAAAGTATCACAACACAGTAAAAGTAAACAAGCAAACAACATCATCCATTGCATTAAATATATAATTTTAATACAAGCGTGTTCTTTACAGTTATAGACACCAAAAATAATGGAAATCAAAATAATAAGATGAGTCTTGGATGCGCTCCATCTTCTCAAAACCTGGCCTCGGTACCTGTCTACTGATGACCTGAGAATACAAGTTATTTTGAAAGAGTTTATCAGCATAAAGTTGGTGAGTTCATAAGTATTTTAGTGTCGGTGTTTGTTATCAAAACGTTTGAACATGTCTCAAGTGTAAGTTTGTAAAATGTATGTAAATGTTTGTAAATGTCTGTAAAAGTTTGAATCTCTCAGAAAAACCTATATTTTCTATTAAAGTAGCCTTCTACCAAGGCTTAACTGTTTTGTATGATCGTTTGTTGTAAATGTGTGTAATTTCCCCAAGTGTAACTATCATTAACAAAATATAGTTTGTACATTAATGCTTAAGTGAAATAATCACTAAGTATATGTAATGGGTAAATTATTGTAGTACTGTAGTGTTGTATTATAGGAACTATTGTTGTACTAACTACCTTAAACCGGATTTATATTAAGGTATCTTGTGATTAATTGCACCATACTATTGACTGGTAACAACGACATACGAATGGTCGTAAAATGGAATGACGTTTGGCACCCCGCGGACCTGCAGGTCCGGCTGTAGCTAGCAGCAAGGTGTACGATAGTCAATCTAATATAGATCTATACGCAAACTCACGCTCTCACTCCAAGAGAATTCTGGCTACAACTCGGGCCATGACATTTAAAGCATGCTCCGATATAGTGGATCACAATTGCTAACGTATTCATGTATATGTAATGAAATGTTACTTGTACTAGTATCGTTGTATATGTTCTCTTCCTATTATTGTTGTATATGTTCTTCTCTAGTATAGTTGTATACGTTCTTCTCTAGTATAATTGTATATGTTCTCACAGTAGTAAGTATTGACTCATGAATGAACTGACTCATTGATCTAGAAAGTGTAGTAGTATGATCCTGTGTTACCCCGATGGTAACTTACTAATGATGTAACTAATACGCATGAATATGGAAGTACTTTTATGTCTATATATGTACACTTGATATATAATTAATATTGAAACGACCTTCAGACGGCTACCCGAAATCCCACCAGACCACATCTCAATCGCGAAAAGGAAATAGGGTGGATGGCCTTCCTATGCCCTTTAAACATTTCTTATATATTTATACATATATGGGCATGTAATTTATAAGAAGTATAACAAAGTTTAAATAAAAGTATTTGGTAAGAAAAGAGTTTGTAAAACATTTTGAAGTAAAGAAGTTTGATAAACAGTTTGAACAGTGATAAAATCATTGGTTTTATAGTTATTAATCACATGTGATTGATGTAATAACTATAAGTATTTAACTTGTATTCCCCCCCCCCCCCCCATAAAAGTATTTAAAACATTTAAAAGTATTTCAAAGGTTAATTAACAGGGGTATGAACTCACTTGTGGTGAGTGGATTGGATTGAAGTGTCGGATACTGTGCTAGGTGGCAAACGGAGACTTGTTCACACACACGAGCCTAGTTATCATATAATAAGCATATATATAACTAATTATCCAAATAATAACTAATGAAATAATTTGGGATAATCTAGAACATGTAAACACTTTGTATAAGTGTTATAAGTCCTAATGGTTGCATCTAAGTTGTTGTGGGACAAGGCTAAAGGGGTTTAAAGTTCCAAAGGGCCTTGTATATGTGTTTAATCCTCAATAAACTCCACACAAAGAGTTGACAGTCGTAAACCCTTGAGTTTACGGCCGTGAACTTCCAAATTGATGGCATTTGGTGTTTTGAAGTGCTATTTGATTTCTAGAGTAAGTTCTACTTGGTGGTTTAGTTCTTTGGGTAGTTTAGGACATCGAAATACTCCTTTGAGGAGTTTACAGCCCCAAGGCCAATTCCCTTAGAGTTTATGGCCGTAAACTCTCATGGGATGGGTGTTTTTATGTTTTCAAGTCTCATGCACAAGTGGTATAGGTTCTAGGCTTTTAATCCAAGCATATGAAGACCCTTGACACACTTTGGTGCCCCTTTAATGAGTTTACGGCCCATGAACCATGTCATGGCTGTAAACACACTTTGCAAGGTGATTCTTATGTGTTTAAGGCCCTTGAGTTATTGGGAACAAGTCTAGGTGAAACTCTAAGGCCTTATGTGCCTTAAAAGCACCATTTTGAGCATTATTATGGAGTTTACGGCCTAAGATATTCTTGGGCCGTGAACTCCCAAACTTGGGTGGTTCTTGCTTGATTTCATGTCTCTAACACACTCCTATACAAGTCCAAGGCAGTAGTATATCACGGGGGACAGTCTAGGCTTCGTTTCGGGAGTTTACCGCCCAAGAACACCTTGGGGAGTAAACTCCTAAATCTAGTGATTTGGCCACCTAAATCATGTTATAACTACATAATAAGCATTATAATTCAACTAGAGAAGTGTACTCACGATTTGGGACGAAAACCCAAAGATCCTTGAGAGACAAAATGGCTTTTCTCTAGTTGGAAATGTGAATAATGAATGAATTTGGTTCAGAAATCTATTTATAGTCCTAAGATATTTTCGACATAAAATATTTTTATTCCTAAAATGATTTCTAATATAACAAAGTGTTGGAATAACAGTGTTTCATAAAACCATAGTGCATCCACTCTCCTGATATTTACTGAAGTGTAAACCCTGAATTACTCCAACTTATACGAAAAAGTCTGAAAATTGACTATGACTGTTATAACTTCTATTGAAATGATATTGTTTGTATGAAATGGAAATTTCGGGTTGTCACAATGACTTCCTTGCTACACGTACAGGTCATGTGCTTACAATATTATAGGCCCACACTACCTTCCACACCTACTCATATTCATATCAAGGGGTAATTACAGATCATCCAATCACAAAAACCAACATCTAGGATATATAACATCCCAATTTTTGTCATTTGTACTCCTTGGGAATGGAATAGTAAAGTCATGAAGAGCCTAAGGGCTAGATTGTAAAGTTATGGCCAGGAGGAGTACGCTGCGCGTACATAAGGGTACGATGCGCGTACCATGGCTCGCCCTAGTACATTGGGCGTAATCTTGTATACGCTGGGCGTACTCATAAAAGATGGAAACCCTAATAATTGGAATCGGGACTATATAAACATCCTTATGGACCATTCCCTCTCATCACTATCAGCCTCCATCTTTCAGAAACGTTCCAAAACCTAGTCCTTATGAGAGAGTGTGAGTTGGTGAGTATTTTGAGCTCTTGAAGGTGGAGTCGTTGCATCAAGGAGTTGGAGAAGAAGTTTGGCTTGTAGATCTGAAGTTGTGTTGTACCCTAGAAGCTCTAAAAGGTAAAAAGCTTCAATCTTTATGTTTGTATAATATAGATCTAGCCATTCTAGCATTTTGGAATCATTTCTTGTCCCAAAAGTTCCAAGATGATGTATGTTGTGTTTTGGACGAAATAATATGTCCTTCTAGACTCTTTGAGGGGTGTTGAGTGTTAAAAATGAGTTCCCAATGGCTTATGAAGTCCCATGCAAGTAGTAGAAAGGTCTTAATGGATTAAGACCTTGGATTAAGAACATTCTAGACGTCCAAAGTGATAAAGTTCATGACCTTATGAGTCCTAGGCATATTTGGTCGATGGATCTGATGTTTGGCCTTAAGTGCTTAAGCCATTAAGCACTTATGAGGGTTTTTGTTCAGTTCATGTAAGCCCCGCGTAGGAAGCTATACACCTAGCGTACAGGGTCAACGGCCCTGTTTTTCAGTCAACATGAGTCGAGGTATGCCCCACGTGCATACCAGAGGAGTACGCCCATCGTACGTCCTCTTTTGGGCTTTTGACTTCAGGCTTTGAGTTTTGGACTTTTTATGGGCTAGTTGGACTTGGCCTTGGCTGTACATTATGGATATGGTGTTGTGGACCAAGTATTGGTAATGGTTCTTGGACTTAGGCCCAATTAGGTAGTTGGGCCCAATTTGGAAAGTTGGGCCAATGATGGGCCTTATATTATAGACTTGTGGATCATGAGTTTGGTATTCGGCCATGGCCCAAATTAGAGGGAAGGCAAATTGGGCTATTGTTATAAGGGATTCTTGGTCAAAAATTTATATTCCTGTTTATTGACTTGTTATTCGCTGTTTTGGATAGTTCGGGATTGTTGGTGAGATGGTGGTTCGGGAATCTGCTTCTTCAATTCAGATCGGCATTTTGAGGTGGGTTATCCTCACTATATCAACAGGGTCTAAGGCACCAAGGCCGACCCTTTCTCCGATTGTATACTAGTTTTGTTTAATATGCTTATGGATCTGTTAGATCTGCATCCTGGTAGTTAGGATGGTATATGGTTAGTGACCGGTTAGATTAGTATCCTAGTTAGGAGATTGCTATGTATATGACCTGTTAGATCGGTTTGTTTGTCTAAGGACTATTATAGGATTATATTTTATATGTGTACATGGTTGTCTGTTTGGGGTTGGGTTAAGGCGGGTCCTGCTTTGTGCTGTAGGCCAACATAGCTAGGGTGGACCGGATAGACTGCAGACCCGAAAGGGCACATAGTCAGGCCGAAGGCCCAACGAGCAGTCCGGATAGGATGAAGGCCCGAGAGGGCGGTCCAGAAATGATGAGGCTTGGATAATGGACTAGACAGACTGAAGGCCCGATGCAGGCGGTCCAGTCATACTGTAGACTCAAGGAGTGGACCAGGTGGACTGAAGGCCCCGTGTGGGTGGACCAGCGACACTGCAGACTCGAGATGCATGGTTGTTCTGTATTTGTTGATATGAGATGATTATGGTTATATGAGGTTGGTATTCTGGGGGTAACTCACTAATCTTTCAGGCTTACAGTTTCAGTTTATTGTTTCAGGTTCAACGAATGACCGCGGGAAGGTGAAGGCGTGACCATACACTTCCTCGATTAATGATTATGATTTCTGGGAACTCTGATGTTTAAACCATTTTGAAAACAAATTGTAATAACTGAATTGTTTTATATGAATTAAAAATTTTTAAATTCGCTTGAATTTTTATGGATGTTACAAGTTCGTATCAGATCCTTGGTTTGAGTTAACTGGAGGAACACTCGTGTGAATCCAGTCTCAAACTAAGGAAAATGTTTTTAAAATGATTTTAACTTTTTTCAAAATAAGAAAGGAGGATGCGAAGTGTATGATCAACCGCCAGTAAGTAGACCCCAAAATACCATGCAATTATTTGATTATGTGATATGTTAAAGCAACATGCTAGTACTAGGCTAAGGATCTTTAGGAATTACATGATAGAATTGCCTGATTACATGATGGATGCTAGCCTAGGGTTTTCCTTATGTGATATTAACATCATTAATATAGCTCATTAGTGTATGCATCATGGTTATACATAATTAAGATCTTATAGCCTGAGAATGTTTGATTTAGCATTATGTTCTGTACTCGTATGATTGGGAGTTTAGGGTAGGACTGGATATTCGAAAGTCTATGGGGTGCAGCGTTATGTATGGCTAGCATACACTAATACTTGTAAGGGTTGAAGTCTTGTAAAGAGTCGAGCAGTGTTTGGTCAATTTCGTATGTAACGTATTTGCTAACTCACTTTCATACAAAGCTTAAAAGTTTTAGACTTAGTATTTTTTGTACTCTTTGTTTCCTATAAATAGGGACTGGGCTTGGATTTAGAGATACGAGTTTTCCAATTTCGTTATCTATTTTGTAATCGAGCTTATTGAGAGTAATACAAACTTCAAAGTCTTATTTACTTTCTGAGTTCATTACATTGATTGTTCTTGTTCATAATCGATTTCTTGAATACAATTCTACGATAATTGGTATCAGAGCGGGAATCAAACTGCATTGATCTTATTTTCATTCTGAATCATCTTATTTTGAGTGTTTTTTTACTCAAAAGTTTGCGCACTTTTGGTTTTGAAAATCACGCCTGATCAACATATTTGATTAGATTCTGCATTCAAATTGTATAATCGAGTGATCGCTTATAAGTTTTTGATCAATTTGTTTGATCAAATTTCAAATTCATCAAGTTTTCTGTGATTTCTGAAATTTTCTCATGTGCTCATCAATGTCGAACTTCAATATGAACACAAGGACCTCATATTCCCATCTGCTCGGATGATCAACCAAAATTCCAATGGTTTGGATGAAGAGTTGTGGAATTGCATCAATGGAACACTTCAACCTCCATTGAATGTTCAAAACATAGGTTCATATGGAACTACTTCTGTTGTTGGAGAGCAACAGACAAGACTAAAGAACAATGAAAAGCGATGCATGAGAGAGTCGAGAGGTAGTTTGCCACCTATTGTTTACAACTACATTCGTGGTTGTAAAACTGCAAAGGAGATTTGGAATACACTTAAGGAAAAGTATCAAGGAAGTGAGAAGACTAAGATCAATTATGTTAAGCAGTGTGTGGTTCAATTGAAGGAGTTCAGACAAAAGGAAACTAAAACAATTGAAGTTTACTACGATCTTCTGAATGAGTTAATCTACAAATGCAATCGCTATGGAATTACAAGGTCCTTAATGGAGTATAATCTTACTTTTGTTATGGGACTTACGAAGGAATTGAGGAGTTTTAGTATGATGATCAATCAGCTAAAGACACACGAAAGTGAAGTTTCTGAAATAATGGAAGAAGCAAAATAGAGTTTAGGCGGACCATTGGCTCTGGTTTCGAAAGTGTCTGAGGTGGAATCTGCTGAAAAGGAGAAATTAGACGAAGAAGGTTTTCTATTGAATTCGGATGATGAAGCTGTAGCTGTTTACTCGAATAATCGAGTTAAAAAAATTACAAAAAGCCTTTTAATCCTGAGGGAAAGTAGAGCGAGATTAAAGGAAATTTTACGAAGTCTAGTGTAGAAGAGAAAAAGAAATTTGAAAAGTCTGATAAGAATGTTGACAAGGTGAAAGAGTTTAAGGTAGAAAAGAAATTGAAAGGGGATTCTGGTGTAGATTGTCATTACTGTAATGGTGTGAATCACTTTGCAATTGATTGTATGCTTCAAAAGAAAGAGGAAAAGAAAGTTTCTAGACGCGAAACATTACAGGGTAGAGTATCTAGAGTTACAATTAGGAAATGTCAATAATGATAAAGGGAATCTAGATAAAGATGTAAGGATATTATTGGCACAACGTAACATCTATTGTAACGCTGCAAAATGTTTATATGCCAAATAACTGTTTTACATCATTATTCTAACATTAGTAAAGAACAACATCATACACTTTTTCCTTTTCTTACATTCGAAAGAGAAAAAGTTGAGTCATGTCATATGATTGTGAAAACACAATAGCAGATTTTAACAAAGTACCAGACGATAGGTTTGCTTATGGTGTTGTTAAAATAGATGAGTTTTTAAATGCTGATGAATTGGTAAATATTGTTAATGAAAGTTTGACAAAAGATGAACAAGTAAATTTTTTGAAAAGAACTGAACATTCAAAACATGATTCACAACTCAATTTTGCTGATGTCGATGAGAATTCGGATATTCTTAGCGAAATCAGTGAAATTGAAGAAGAAGAAAGTGTTGATTGTTCTCAGTTGTCTATCATTAACATCACATCTAAGATCAAAGGTAAAGAAATTGTTGATGATTCAATGGTTGAGGATGACATTGGGAAACCCTCTACTTTGAAAATTTTTGACTTTGATGATGTGGAAGTTCGAGACAGTCAGACAGATAGTAGTGATGATGAGGAGGACGAAATCAAAGCTTTGAATGTTTGTAAGACAGAAAAGAAACTTTAAAGTGAAACTTTAATTCCAAGATTTGTTGTTGAACAAGTGTATGGTGACACGGAAAAGTTCGACAAAGTGATTAGTGACAAAGGAGCATGTTTTCTGGAAACCAATATAGTTGTGTATCCAAATTTTACATGTACTGATAATGGTGTGTTTCTAAATCAAGTGTTTGTCACTACTGGAAATACAGAGAATATAAAGCCGGAATTCAACAAATTGGTCGAAGAAGACAATAAGCGTTCAACAGATGAAGGATTCTTTGCAAATAAAAACACAGTTGAAAACAACCTCACTAAAAATTCCTATGTTCTTCAAAAACAAAAACCAAAACAAAAATGGGTTGTTAAATCTGAAAAAGAAAAAGAAGTTGTTACAAAAGAAGTTGCTGATTCAACTCCAATTGTGAAACTTAATTCAAACGAATTCAAAGTGCTTGTTGATAAGTTTTCATAAGAACATAGTTTCAAAAAGAAAGGCACGAAAGGTAATTTTTTTGCAAGTAGTGTCTAACGAAAAAATTGCTCTAATTAAATCCAAAGTTTCGTCTGAGAAAAACAATGTTTCAAAATCTAATTTAACATATATTTAAAAAACAAAGAGTTTTCAAAAGCTTTTTGTCACAGATAAATAAAGAAACACGTCTTTTCATCAACCAATGAATGTAATAGACATCATTCCAATTAATCAAAAGGTTGCACATATTCGAAAATTTGATAATATTCGAAAGTATGAGGAATCACAAAAAGTTGTGAATGATCAAAAACCTAACAATGTTCGAAAATGAACGAATAGCCAACCCATTACAAACGAAACTTCCAAATCAACATTAACATTTACACCATAAAAGCCAAATTTTCCAAATCCTTCAATCACAAAACCAACAAAGGTTTCATGTTCAAACGGCAAATCATAAATTCATTACATTAATAATTGGCTCGAGGGACAAGGAAAAAGGTGTCGGTCTGGAAGGTTTTCTCAAGTTCAGATCAAAACAGCTTACGAAAAGTATTTGAATGAGTCAACAACTAGAAGTTTATCTTCTTAAGATTCGAATACTCCAGTTCAGAGATGGAAATCAATCAACAAATTAACAAGAATTGAGAAGCCTGAGGTGTAATCAAATGAACATCCAAAAACTATCGGAAAGTTATATTTCAATATCTTTAGATAAAGATGTTGATTTAATTGATAGTATCACGGAAAAAGTTTGAACTTGGTCTTTCAGTTCTAAAATTCACTCTTTGTTTCAAGCTAATAACCAAGGACCCAAAAAGCCTTAGGTACCTAAATTCTTTAATTAAATGCATGTACTATGTGATAAGCAATATGATACAAAATGGTACATTAATAGTGGTTGCTCACGTCACATGACTGGAAGGAAGGAGAACTTAAGATATTTTCGAAGTCTTGAAAATGTTGGAGTGGTGAAGTTTGGTAATAATAAAAAATGTCAAGTCAAAGGATATGAGAAAGTAACGAATTGGCAATTCACAGTAAATCGAGTTGCATATGTGGAAGGTCTTAAACATAATTTGATTAGTGTTTCGCAATCAGTTGTGGGCACTAGAAATAAAGTAGTGTTTAACGAAGAAGGGAGTATAATCTCAAATGTCAAGATGAACGAAGTGTTGCTAAAGTCGAAACGATATGGCGATATGTTCATACTGGATATTAAACCAATTGTGGGCAGACCATCTTTTTGTCTACTTTCGAAAGCATTAAATGATGTCAGCTGGTTATGGCATAGACGTTTATCACATTTAAACTTTCGAAATCTAAACAAGTTGGTTACAGAGGACTTAGTTTGTGGTCTTCCTGTGTTAAAATTTGATATTAATATTCTTTGTGCAGCTTGCGAACAAGGAAAACAATATCGCAAAGGACAACCTATCGTGATAGATTCGAAAATTGTTGAACCATTGGAACTTCTTCACACAGACCTTTGTGGACCTTCGACTGTTCAAACACTTAACAAGAAACGGTACATTTTCGTTATTGTTGATGATTTTTCACGTTTCACTTGGGTATTTCTTTCTCAGGTTAAAATCTGAAGTTGCTCAAACAATGATTGATTTTATCAAAAAGATAGAGATAAGTCTGAAGAAGAATATTCGAAGAATAAAGAGGGATAATGGGTCAAAGTTTAAAAATAACATGTCGGATTCGTTCTTAACTAAAAAAGGAATTTCACATAACTTCTCATCACCATATACGCCACAACAAAGTGGTGTTGTTGAAAGAAGGAACAGATCATTGTGCGAGGTTGCTAGAACAATGTTCACATATGCGAATCTTCCTCAATATCTATGGGCTGAAGCCGTCTCTACAACATGCTTTACTCAGAAATTTTCTTTTATTCATAGAAGATTTAATATCACTCCTTATGAAATCATAAATAATCGAAAATCTAATGTCAATTTTTTCATGTTCTTGGTTGCAGATGTTTCATCAAGAATCATAAAGACAATCTTTCCAAGTTTCAAGCTAAAGCTAATGAAGGAATATTTTTGGGATATTCACATAATTCAATAGCATATCGAGTGTTGAACAAACGAACTCGCAAAGTTGAAGAAACTTTTAATCTTATCTTTGATGATTACTATGTTAAACAAGTGGAAAGAAAGTTTGAACAAAAATCAATTCTTGCTGAATCAAACAATCAAATTGAATATGATAATTCCATTGATTTTGATTATGATCTAAGTTTTGGTGTTCCGGACAGGGAAATTGATGCAGAAGTTCATATTGATGATAATCAAACATCCAAATCTTCAAAACATACTGATGATTCAACACTCACTTCAGATACTACTAAAAATGGTGAAACTATGCTAGATGCTCGTCTGAAGGTAGAGCATACGAATATACCTCTAAATGTTGAGGGGGAGCATCCATTCGAGGGGGGGAAGAGTAGTATGGATCGTGAATTTGAGGGGAAGCATCAAAATGATAATCATGTTGAGGGGGTGCATGATGATTTAGATACAATTAATCTTGATCAAAATGATGAATTTCATGAATTTGATGATAATATTTCTGTGGCAGGTACTGAAAATGAAGAAATGTATGAAGATGCACCATTAATCTTGATCAAAAGGGATAACTTCACGAAAGAATATTGATCACTGGCTCGAAGCAAGAGGAAGAATTGATCAATCAAGTAAATATACGAAAGATCAAATGAACGAAGCTTATGAGAAGTATGTAAATACTTCTTCAAATGGCAGTTCGTCATCAAAGGATTCGAATATCATGGTAAAAGCATGGAAACCAGTCATAAAAGCGAAGACCGAACAATCACAAACTCAGAATGCGAAGGGTGATATAAGTAATCATACAAAACAAACAAAACCTTATGTTTTAATCCCTACAAATGAGGATGTGGACATTATTAATAGTCTCAAAACTAAAGTTTGTGATTTAGTCAAAAGTTATTATTTCCAATCTTTGTTGAAATCTAATTTCTAAGGACCCAAAAAGCCTTGGATACCTAAATTCTTTCAATGATCTCAGGTTCTTTGTGATGAGCAATATGATAATAAATGGTACATCGATAGTGGTTGCTCTCGTCACATGATTGGGAAGAAGGAGAATCTTAGAGATTTTTCGAAGCTTGAAAAATGTTAGAGTTGTTAAGTTTGGTAATAATCAAAAGTGTCAAGTCAAAGGATATGGGAAAATCACGAATGGACATTTCACAGTGAATCGAGTTGCTTATGTCGAAGGTTTACAACACAACTTGATAAGTGTATCACAACCTGTGGTAGGTACTAGAAATCAAGTACTTTTTAACGAAGAAGGAAGCATTATTTCGAATGTTTACACAAAAGAACTTTTTCTGAAATTCAAACGGAAGGGTGACACGTTTACTTTGGACATCAATCCAATTGTGGGTAAACCTGATGTATGTCTTATTTCAAAAGCAACATCAGATCTGAGCTGGCTATGGCATCAAAGACTTTGACATTTCAACTTCATAAATATCAACAAACTTGTTGGGCAAGATTTGGTAAGAGTTTGACTTGTACTTATGTTTGATAATGATTTTTTATGTGTAGCTTGTGAAGTTGGCAAGCAACATAAACAAGGTCATCCGATCACAATTGATTCAAAAATTTTCGAACCACTGGAGCTTTTACATATTGATTTATTTGGTCCTTCGACTGTTTCAACTCTCAACAACAAACGGTATATATTAGTTACTGTTAATGATTTTTCCAGATTCACATGAGTTTATTTTCTCAAATTAAAATCCGAAGTGACACAAATCATGATCGACTTTATCAAGAAAATGGAAATAACCTTGAAAAAGCTTGTTCGGAAAATCAAGAGTGATCATGGAACTGAGTTTAAGAACAATATTCTTGATTCATTTTTAGTGGAAAAAGGCATTTCTCATAATTTCTCTTCACCATACACTCCACAGCAGAATGGTGTTGTTGAACGAAGAAATCAATCTTTATGCAAAGATGCAAGAACTATGTTGGCATATGCGAACTTACCACAATATCTTTGGGCTGAGGCTATATCCACTCGTGTTTTACACAAAATAGATCTTTCATTCATCAACGTTTTAATATTACACCTTATGAAATTCTAAATAATCGGAAACCTAATGTGAAATTCTTTCATGTCTTCGGATGTAGGTGTTTTATTATGAATCTCAAGGATAACCTTTCGAAATTTCAAGCTAAAGCTGATGAAGGCATTTTCCTAGGGTATTCGCATAATTCAGTGGCATATCGTGTATTAAACAAGCGTACACAAAAAGTGGAAGAAACTTTTAATCTTACGTTTGATGATTATTATATCAAACAATCAAAACAACAATTTCAAAATCTTCCAATTTTGAATGAAAATCAAGATGAATATGAACCAATGCAAATGTCGGATATTGATTATGATTTGATATTTGGACTTTCAGATCATGCTAGAAATGTTGAAGAAAAAGCTCCTGATAATCATATCCCTGAACTTTCAAAGTTTAATGATGATTTAACATCATCCCCTCAAGAAATAGGAGAAAGTATGCAAAATGATCCAATGGAGGGGGAGCATTTGGATTCCACCACTCTAATGGAGGGCGAGCATTTGGATTTGAACACTCTGATGAAGGGGGAGCATTCTTTCAGGGGGATAATGAGAGAGATAATGTTGATGTTGAGGGGGAGAGATTAAATGCTAATGTTGCGGAGGAGCTATTACAAAATAATGAAAATTATCATGATGTTAATGATCTTTGTTCAATTTCATGTTCCGATAATGATAAATTGTACGAAGATGCACCTTTGGACTTCGATCCAGCCTATCCAACAATGGACAAATGGACAAAAGATCATTCGAAGGAGCAAATAATTGGTAATCCACAAGAGGGAATTTTAACAAGGGAAAAATTCGTGCAAACAATGAGGTATTAAATACTCATCAAAAGTTTTGCATGTTCAATGTTTTTATCTCTAAAATTGAACCAAAGACAATAAAGATTGCAATGGAACACTCAGATTGGGTTGTTGCAACGCAATCTGAATTGACTGAATTTGAAAGAAATAAGGTTTGGAGATTAATTCCTAAGCCAAATGATGTTTCGATTGTCAAGTTAAAATGGATTTTCAAAAACAAAACTGACAAAGATGGAAATATCATTCGAAAAAAAAGCCAGACTTGTTGTTAAGGGATACTCTCAACAAGAAGGAATTGATTACGAAGAAACTTTTGCCCCTGTCGCCAGACTCGAGGCGGTTCGTATATTTTTGGCTTATGCAGCTCACAAAGACTTTGATGTTTATCAAATGGATGTGAAGTGTTCATTTCTGAATGGAGAACTCAAAGAAACTGTCTATGTGGAACAAACCCTAGGTTTTGTTAACGAAGAACATCCTGATTCTGTTTATATTTTAGATAAGGCAGTTTATGGTTTAAAACAAGCACCACGAGCCTGGTATGCAAATTTTACTTCATTTTTGAAACAATCTAAATTTAAACAAGGATCTGTTGACCCCACATTATTTCGTAAGAAAGTTGGAAATCATCTTATGCTTGTTCAAATTTATGTTGATGATATTATCTTTGGTTCAACTAACCCTGTTTTGTATAAAGAATTCGAAGACTCGATGAAAAGTAATTTGAAAATGAGCATGATGGGAAAAATTAATAATTTTCTTGGTTTAAACATTTTTGAAAGCAGAGAAGGAATCTTCATTAATCATGAAAAGTATACGAAGAATCTGCTAGAGAAGTTTGGATTAACGAATAGCAAAAAGTTACAAGTTCCAATGGCAACTGGGATCAAACTAACTCCTTCGTTAGATAAACTCGCAGTTGATCTTACTTTATACAGAAGCATGATTGGATCTTTACTTTATTTAACTGCTAGTAGACCTGATATCATGTTTTCTGTATGTAATTGTGCTAGGTATCAAGCAAATCCACGAGAACTACATCTCACTGCTGTAAAAAAATATCTTTCGTTATCTCAAAGGAACTTCTTCGCTAGGATTGTGGTATCCTTCAAATACAAGGTTTTGTATTCAAGCATATTCGAATGCAGATTTGGGAGGTTGTAATCTTGACAGGAAAAGCACAAGTGGAGGATGTCAATTACTCAATGGTAAGTTGGTGAGCTGGCAATCAAAAAAGCAGACATGTGTTTCAATCTCAACGGCTGAAGTTGAATATGTTGCCGCAGCTACATGCACTTCACAGATAATATGGATTCAAAGTCAATTCTGTGATTATGAAACTAACATGTAAAAGATTCTTTATATTGTGATTCACAAAGTGCAATATGAATTTGTCATAATCATGTGCAGCATTAAAATACGAAACATATAGCTCTTCGTTATCACTTCATCAAAGATCATGTGGAGGAAGGAAATATTGAAGTACATTTTGTGAAAACAACGGATCAGTTGGCTGATATTTTCACAAAAGATTTGGATGAAAAATCATTTGTACGAATTTTGGAAGGACTGGGGATGATTGATAGAAATTCAATTCCATGCGAAAAAGACAAACAGTGATTACAAGAAAACGACAAAGATAAATCATTAAGTATTCAAAGATTACTGTTCACAGTCAACTCTTTGAATGCTTCGAATTCGTATGATTGGTATTTTTAAAACATCGAGTATTTGCAACGAGTATTTTTAATTGTTTTGTTCTTAATTTTTGAAAAATCAAAAACATCAAAAAGATTTTCTTATTATTTTGTTCTTTATTTTTGAAAAATCAAAAACAACAAAAGATTTTTTGTTTTTGTCTTTCTTTTCAAGTACGATGTTGCAGATTTTCATGAAGATACAAAGTGGACAAGGCTTACAGTTCTAGGGTGAGGTACATTTATCATTCTATTCTTTGAATTTAAAATTTTTACTAGTTAAGATGTCCCTAAAAGCATTTTGTCGCATGTTGTCCGAAGCCTCAAAATGACTTAATGTTTGAAAGACTAAATGTAATTTTCATATGAAGATTTCTTCCCAATTAGGCTTACATTCGCATTAGTCCAATGAGCTACCTTACTCTTCTCACATGAGTTAAGAGTTTACTGTTTGGTCCTAATTAACATAGGTACATGTTTCTTCGTATAACAATCTTTTTCATCTCAAAGTTCTTACACCATCACACACAAATACATATGTCCAAGAGGTTTCTGATCAAACTAATCGAAACTTAGATATATCAAAAATCTGTGTGTATGATAATACATCATGAGACCGTGATGGAAGTGAAACCCAATTTAATCAACCTTTAAGGAATTGACGGGGAACTTAGTTCTAGATTTTAACGAAACATGTGTTTCTGTACCTTCGTTCGAAACTCCAAATCATATTCAATTCTCATGTATGGTCTTGATCAAACATTTGAAACCCATGATGTTTGTTACCCAACAGGATCCAGAATACATTTTTATTTGTTATGATTTCAACATGAGTTTTATCTGAAATTCCTTGTTACTAAAAAGTTTTTCAAAGCAAACTTGTCACTAACTACATTGGTTAAACAAGTAATTTCTGTTACAATTAATCACCTTATGTTTAGGTTTATATGTAATGAAATTCATTAAACCCTCTCAAAAGCTTTTTTAAAGAAGCCCTTCGATAGTTATTTACAAGTATTCGATTGTAATTCACGGGAAAATACACAAGTTGTTGCTTATCTCTCTTGACAATTAATGAAGCAATCTTTGCCCGGGGTTTCAACTGCCTTCGTGTCAAATTGAATTTTTGACATCACTGAATATCCAATTTTTTTAATTGCTTCTTATCTTTATTCTTTGACACGCTACACACACGAAATGCTTGAGGTTCTGAGTAATACCAACTCAGGCTGATGATTTCAAAAATCTGTAAAATGACTTTACTTCAAAACCAGAAACTAAAAGAGCCTTAACTCCATCTGAAGGGTTTCGATGGTTACTATTCTATTGGGGCAAACAATCCATGCTGTTTGAAGAGACTGTTTGAACTCTGTACAGGTTTTGAGGAGATGTGACAGTTACTTTATCACGCAAGGTTACTTTTTCATCATCATGACGCGGGTTTCTCGGTGACACGTCATAGATCATTAAATGCTTATTTCACTTTGATTTCAAAATTCAGTGTTATATATAAAAGGGGATTTAAGGGTTCATTATCAGTTTACGCTTTCATATTCTCAAATTTTCTCTAATAAACATCCAACTCTCAAACCCTAACAATGGCGATTGCTAATCCTGATGCAACTTTGTCTCATACCACCAATGATGTAACTTCATTGTCGATCATGAAGATTCAAGGAACAAATTATCAAGTTAAAGCCAACGTATCTCACTATCCTGAAGAACTGAAAATACTTATCATTGCTCTGAAAAGTTTCATTTTATCAAAAGCCATGTTCAACTCATTCTCTATTCCTCTATCATGGTTGTCTCAAGCTGGATCAACAACAACGTACTCTAAAGCTTTGGCTTCAATGTTGTTTAATCGTGTGACTGCTAAGAAGGTTAGACTTTCCAAGAAGCTTTTCTGCCAAATTCTCGAGATACCTAATTCTCTGCCATACGACACTTTTACATTCCCACAAATAGTCCATATGTTTAGTGAAATGGGTCATCAACCCAGTTGAAAAGATTAGTGATTTTAAAAAGTCAGGACTTCCGAGTGTTTGGAATTTCTTGTTCGATATTTTTCTTAGATGCTTGACCGGAAGAACTGTTGGGTTGGATAAAGGGCAGATGGAAGTTTACGCGATGGTAGCAGTATTATACTATGATCTTCGGGTTGATTATTCTACTCAATTAAGGAAGGAGTTCTTGAAGATCATAGAGAACACGAATGCTATTCATGCATTTCGTGTGCTCGACATTGGAGTTTGATTCTACAACATTTTTATGATAAGGGAGGAATTTTGGTACCAACAGATGAAGAAAAGGCGAGGTTTCATATATATATATATATATATATATATATATATATATATATATATATATATATATAGTTGTCCGAAGGATGCAGCTGATGATACTGATGAATTCCCATTTGTTGCTCGTATTCCGGATGCTATGCTGAAGAGAGTTGATCCCACCAACACTGTTCTCATTACATACTTACAAACAATTGATACTTCATTTGAAACTAGGGTTTTATTAGCTGGAGAGGAAGAAAAAATGTCGAAATGTTCGAAGAAGGTTTTTGCTGAATCTTCTAAAAAATATGTCAAAGAATCTACATCAGCAAAGAGTCCGAAGAAATTATCAGTCTCAGAAGCAGAGCCAATCTAACCAGAAATTGTTGTTGCTGACACTCCTTCGACTCAAAAGGAAATTATTCCTTCAAAGACTGGAGTTTTTCGCAAAATCAAGATGAAGTCTAAACACAAGAGTTGCTCACCTTTAACCAATTTTGTTCGTAAACCACAAGTTTCTCATCAAGGAGTCATTTTTCGTGATATTCTTGCCCCTGCATCACCGTCTTCTAAGAAGAGAAGGGCAACAGACATGGCCAAACATCTTTTGAAGAAGAAGAAGAAGAATGGTAGAGTGATTACTTCATCAGAATCTACAGCTGATGAAACTGAAACCATTCCAGAGACACCGGAAACTGATCTTCAAAAAGATGATGTAATACCACCCGAAGTTTCGATTGCCAAGATAGTTCCTGTGGAGGCACAAACTTCTAACATTTTTGTAAACATATCTAATATGGATGCAAGTGTCACACTGGGTGAGGATGCTTCTCATGGTGCAGACAAAAGTAAATCTTCGGATGTTACTCTAGACACAACTCTTTCTTTCTCTTCACAGGTTACACCTATCATTCCTACTACATCCATAACCGATTCTCCTACTTTTGCAAACATTATTCAACAACCATTCACATCTCTGTTTTCTTCACAATCAACTGATCCACATACCACTACTTCACTAATAAAATATTCTTCTTTCATGGAAACTGAACACGAGTCCTAAGGTTTTGGCGGAACCTTTGAAAATTTAGAGTTTGATGAAGAAGAGACAGACATTCCAGATCATATGATAATGATAATGAAACAGTTCAAGATATTGAATACCAAACTCAATTCAATTCTTTAGTCTCAGGAAGATCTTGGGGGAGGTAATTCAGTAACAAGTCTTGAAGTAGATGGTATGTTGAAGATGCTTGAAGGGAGGTTTTCTTCGAAAGTGTCTGGAATGATTAAGGATTCTGAGTCTCGTCTTCTCGAGAAAATTGACATTTGTGATCAGAATAATGAGCTGAGGGTCAATGCTAAGAAATCTACATTTAATGGTGATCTGAAGGACTTAAAGTCAATTACAAAGGAGAGCCATATTTTGTTTATTCAGGATGTGAAGAAGGTGAGAGAAGATGTAAGTTATAAACTTCAAGAACTGAGACAAGATATGTAGAAAGAAATTGAAAATGTTCATACTGAATTTGCATCTCTGGATCAGAAGGTGGATATCATATGTGATGCTGTTACTAAATTCGTAAAGTTGTACGAAAGCTTGGGTCCTCAAATTGCTCAACTTTTTAGAACTGAGAATAAAAAATTCATGGAGGTTATCTCAATGCTAACGGAGCTTAAAGCTTTATCGTCTGCACCTGCTTTTCCTTCTTTACTCTCTTCTAAAGATCTTATCAACAAATTTTCCAAATTCGAAGCCTTACTTTTTCAGCAATTGGCTCCACTTTCCAGAATATCTAGCCTTCTTCCTACCATGGATTCCCCACCTACAAGGGGGTGAAAAGAAAGTTGAAGGTATGAAGGCTAGTGGCGAAGATATGAAGGTTGTAGGAAAGGTGTTTCCTTCGAAAGGAATTATGATTGGTAAATCTATTAACACTGGTAGAAGAGAAGTGATAGAGGAATCAGGTTTGAAGGCAAGGGGAAAGTCAATTCTAGTCGAAAAATCTAAAGAAGAGAAGAAGGCAGAGGCTGAAGCAGAAGTAGAGAAGATGAGGATGATACAAAGCATTATGACTCAAAGGGCTAGTGATCCTCCTGGCATGAACAAGCGTGATCTATCAAAGAACTACAACTATGAAACAATTAAAACCAAGGTTGCATTCAGTCACATGTATTCATTTCAGAAGAAGCCTAAACAGAGTTATATTGTCATGAATATGGATGCAAGCCAATTGGACTTTCCAATTAACGTAATGATGTTCATCATGCCTCAATTTAAAGCTGAAAGTAAATTCAAGGAGAAGGATGAAGGCACACAAATGAAGATAAGATTTCATGCGGTTCTTGCCAAGCTTGCAGAAGAAGTGTGGTCCTTAGTCAAGATTAAAAAGGTCATAAGTATAAAGAAGGATGTGGTCTTCAAAAACACATTCCAAAACATGAAGTATATTGTGACTAGGGAAAATGGCGATGTGTGCGAGTTTACAATAACAGACTTTCCTTTGATGAACTTGTATGATCTTATACAAGTTGCATTACTGCTGAAGGAAAGATCATTTTCATATCTTCAAAACACAGAACCTGATGAATACAAGTTGGGAGTTACTCACATCAAAATTTTTATCGAATATTATTATGAATGTCTGACAATGACAGATGTGGAGTTGGCTACAGCAAAAGGTCTGGAAATTACAGCACCAATGGCTCCTTCGAAGACTCAAGCAGACTTGAAGAAATATGCTGATGGTGAAATATGTCTGAAGCCTTTTGGCTTGGTCTTCTCTGGGAAGGATAAGTCTAGAAAGTCAAAGAGATTTCTGTTTTAGGCAAGTGAAGTTGAAAGATATTCTACTTCGCAATATACAAACTTGATTGTTCGTATGAACCATTGCAAGAAAAATAATGAAGGTGATAAAAGGAACTAAAAAAGATTATCTATTGGTGTAATGAGATACGAAGAGTAATGTTGTACTCCATTCAACTTCTTACACACTGAAGTCTTCAACTCTGTTTACAAAGGGTGAGAATGTAAGAGTAGTTTGGTTGTAAAGAGTCGAAGTCCTGTATGTACTCTTCGTATGTTTTGATATCTATTTTACTAAGGCATTTTATACGAAGCTTTGATGTTTAGTCCTTATTATATTTGTACGCTTTTACTCTCATATAAATAGGAGTCTTTACTAAAGTTAGATAGCGTTTTTACAGCCTTGTCTACTTTTGTACTCTGTAAACCTAAAGCGTAATATTAAGCTGAATCAAGATCTTATTTGCATCGGTGTTCATTCTTTCATACAATTTCTGACTACTTACTCTGATTAATATTCAAACTCAATTCTTAGATTCTACAGACTGAAGGCCGATGGGGCGTACCATTCAGGCCGAAGGCTTGATGAATGGTCTACACAGGCTGAAGGCCCAAAGAGGCGATCCAGACATTCTGAAGGTTCGTAGAATGGTCCAGACATGTTGAAGGCCCAGGGAGGGCGCTGAAGGTTCTGAGAGTGGTCCAGATAGACTGAAGGCCTGGTAAGGCGATCCTGTCATTATGAAGAATTTGTATGTGTTTGCAGATCTATGTGCGAGTATTGGGTATGATGTTATGCTATATCAGTCAGTAGATCGTTCCCCTAGTATTGAACATGCTAATGGAATATGTGTTGGGTTATGAGCATTCTAACACTCCTAAGTGTACATGCAACCCTAAATACCTTGGATCTATGTTTTCTCTATTATACATGTAAATATGAATATTCCATGGTATTACCCTATCTAGCATACAAACTTTGATACTTGGGTAATAAAACAAGTTAGAATACATACCTTGTTGATGTAGCTCGTCTTCATGAAGCTTGAGTGCCTAGTGCCCCAAGTGTGACACCTCAAATGGTTCACACAACACCATGAACACTTGAAATAACCTTGAGAATAAGGATACTTGGTTCTCTCTAGTGAAATCGGCTAGCCCTCTTAGTGTGCCCACACTAGTGCCCCTTTCACCAACCAATGACATCTTTATATGGTGTGGAGACTAGGGTTAAACCCATGACCTTTCATTTCATATGATCCATGGGTTAAACACTCCATGGACTATCCATGAAGCTTATCCAAACCTAAATGAACTTGGCCCACCATACATATATATATATATATATATATATATATATATATATATATATATATAAGAATCCATAATTAATTAGTTCCTTTTGATCATTTAATTAATTATAAATTAATTATTGATCAATACTAATTAAATAATATGATTATATATTGATATATTAGAATTTATAATGTATTAATATAAATCACTAGTATCCTTTTTCCTCATCTTGTCAATCCAATTGTCCCGATGCCATGCAACCCAAATGGACCATCCTGGGTCGGGTCAAGTCTCACCAATTATAGTTATGGACTTAGACATTAATCCAACAATCTGCTGGAGACATTGTGTGGCTTTAGATAGTTATATGATCAGGTTCTGAGTATATATACAATATGGTGTAGCAACTGGTTGTACAAGTGGATATTTTGGAGTGAGGTTTCAGTACTGTGATGCTTGTCGATGTTGTGAAGGACTTTGATCAGGCCCTTTTGGGCAATGGAGGAGGTGTGAATCTCCAGGGTGGAGTTTTGGGACAACTGAGGTAACGACAATAGTGTCGATAAGTTATCAAGAGCATTCCAATCATAGGCTGTGGGCATAGAGATTTTGTTGATTTTGTCATGTTTAGAGGTGCGTTCAGGTTAGATCTCTCTTTTGATCATCTATGACGACACATAATATGTAGGTAGGGTTGAGGCGGTCCTGCACTATGCAGTAGGCCAAGATACTCGGTGCGGACCGACTTAAAGTCGTAGGCACAGAGGCTCAAGAGTAGCGGTAGGCCAACAAACCCTGAGAGTTTCAACTCGATGGTTGAATCGACTCGACATATTGGTATTCCCACCCGCAGGGTGGTATGGGATAGATATAAGTTCCGTATTGGTGGGCTGGTAGTAGTAGGTATATTGTTGGTGGTAATCGCTTGCGGGACTATTTTCTATGGAAGTGGTGGATGGAAAGGATTGGCATGGTAAATTATTGTTGGTATTAAGTGGACACCCTTTTCTGATAGTCTATTAGATGGCATGTTGTGCTTGATCGGGATGAGGCAGTCCTAGTCTATGCAGTAGGCTAAGATACCCGATGTTGGCCAACGGTGAGTCATTGGGGCAGGTATTTAGCATAATTTGACCCATGGTTCTACTTCAGGTAGGGACTTCAGGTTCTCAGGGTTGAAGAGCTTGCTAGCAGTTATGGAAAGAGAGTTAGCGATGGATAGTTCGAGTGGTCATCTAGGGGGTCAGATCGAATCCACGCTTCTAGATTGCATGTTTTAGGTGGTAAAGGATTGTGTGCCGCATGGGGTAAACATCCTTATGCACCATTACCTCCCATCACTCTTAGCCTTTATCTTTCAGAAATGTTCCAAAACCCTAGTCCTTGTGAGAGAGTGTGAGTTGATGGGTATTTTGAGCTCTTGAAAGTGGACTCATTACATTATAGAGTTGGAGAAGAAGTTTGGCTTGTAGATCTGAAGTTGTGTTGTACCCTAGAAGCTCTAGAAGGTAAAAAGCTTCAATCTTTATGTTTGTATAATATAGATCTAGCCATTCTAGCATTTTGGAATCATTTCTTGTCCAAAAAGTTCCAAGATGATGTATGTTGTGTTTTGGATGAAATAATATGTCCTTCTAGACTCTTAGAGGGGTGTTGAGTGTTAAAAATGATGTCCAATTAGCTTATGAAGTCCCATGCAAGTAGTAGAAAGGTCTTAATGGATTAATACCTTGCATTAAGAAGATTTTGGACGTCCAAAGTGATAAATTTCGAGACTTTATGAGTCCTAGGCATATTTGGCCAATGGATCTGAAGTTTGGGCTTAAGTGCTTAAGCCATTAAGAACTTATGAGGGTATTTGTTCAGTTCATGTACGCCCCGCGTAGAAAGATGTACACCCAGCGTACAGGGGCAACGACCCCGTTTTCCAGTCAACATAAGTCGAGGTACGCCTCGCATACCAGAGGAGTACGCCCAATGTACGTCCTCTGTTGGGCTTTTGACTTCGGGCTTTGAGTTTTGGACTGTTTATGTGCTAGCTAGACTTGGGCCTTGGCTGTACATTATGGATATGGTGTTTTGGGCCAAGTCTTAGTAATGGATCTTGGATTTAGGCCCAATTAGGTAGGTGGGCCTAATTTCGAAAGTTGGGCCAATGATGGGCATTATATTATGGATTTATGGATCATGAGTTTAGTATTCAGCCATGACCCAAATTAGAGGGAAGGTAAATTGGGCTATTGTTATAAGGGATTCTTGGTCAAAAATTTATATTCCCGTTTATTAACTTGTTATTCGCTGTTTTGGATAGTTTGGGATTGTCGGTGAGACGGTGGTTCGGGAATCTGCTTCTTCGGTTAATATCGGCATTTTGAGGTGAGTTATCCTCACTATATCAACAGGGTCTAAGGCACCAAGGCCAAACCTTTCTCAGATTGTATACTGGTTTTGTTTGATATGCTTATCAATCTGTTACACCTGCATCCTGGTAGTTAGGATGGTATATTGTAAGTGACTGGTTTGGTCAGTATCCTGGTTAAGAGGTTGCTATGTTATATGATATGTTAGATCGATTTGTTTGTATAAGGACTGTTATGTGATTATCTGTTATATGTGCACATGGTTATTTGTTTGGGGTTGGGTTGAGGCGGGTCTTGCTTTTTGTTGTAGGCCAACATACCCAGGGAGGACTGGATAGACTACAGACCCGAAAGGGCACATTGTCAGGCCGAAGGCCCAACCAGCAGTTCGGATAGACTGAAGGTCCGAGAGAGCAGTCCAGATGTGCCAAGGCTCGGAGAGTGGACCAGACAAACTTAAGGCCCAGTGCAAGCGGTCCAATCATACTGTAGATTCAAGGAGTGGATGAGGTGGACTGAATGCCTGGTCCTCTAAAGTACATGAAACCACAAGTTCAAATTGTAAGCCAAAGCTTAGTTAGTTCCACCAAACCACGATACACAATAAAACATATAACAAAATGCATACATAAGCCTTTAGCATGACTGGACCGCCTTGTAGGGCCTACAACTCGGCCTGAATGGACCACTTCACAGGGCCTAAAGCCTATATAGACCACCCTAGGTATCTTGGCCTTCAGCACAATACAAGACCGCCTCAACCCAACAAACTGTAACATGTCAACTTCTATAATAACAATTAATGTAACACCCTGAATTCAGAAGGCCGAAAATGAGAAGAAAACCTCAAATGACGAAGTGACTCGTCGAGTAGATGGGTGACTCGACGAGTAGGAGCATGATTTGGTTGCGAGTTTAGTGACGTACTCGACAAGTCATAAAACTGACTCAGTGAGTTGGCCAGGTTTGGGGAAAACCGTAAATGCGGGCCTTGCACCGTATTTAAGGAACATCATCACCCTTCATCAGCCTTCTTGATGCTCTCTCAACTCCAGAATGAAACGCTACTACTTCCCATGAGTTTTTGAGCCTTTGTGAGCATTCTTGAGTGTTGTGAAGCTTGAAGAATAAGGTAAAGCCTTGGGGGTTCAAGAAGATACTAGTAGATCTAGAAACCTCTTGCATTCCCCTCCACTTTCTGGTAAGAAAGTTTCCACCTCGATCATTATGCATGTAGATCTCTCTTCATTTTCATTTTGGGAGTTTTTAGTCCAAGAACCATAGCATGAGAGGAATGGACGTCCCAAGAGCTTGTGTTTTCAAACCTAGCACTATTAAGGGTTGTTATGGCATAAAGGTGCAAGCTTTATGCCATAGGAACCCCCATGCAAGCATATGAAGTGTTCTTTTGGCCTTTTTAGCACAAAAGGCCATGAATGGAGGAAAAAAGTTGTATCCTTGCATGGTTAGGAGATGGTTGGGTCCACATCTATGTTTTGGATGCTTTGAGGCCCTCAGAAATCGTTAGAATAGAGACGGGCATTGAGGGACTCGGCGAGTCACTTGGGGAACTCGGCGAGTCAGGCCAGTTATTGCCAGAAAACCCTTCAGTTAAGGGTACGAGTTAAGTTTGGTAAGGGACTCAGGCAATCTGAGTCCATAATGGTCATGAAGTTCATCGTACTCAACGAGTTCAAGGAAGAACTCGACGAGTCCAACAATCTCCTTAGTTTATGAAGACAGACTCGATGAGTGGTTCACACAACTCGGGGAGTCACAGCCTAGACATTCTTATGTGGATGACGAACTCGGCGAGTTCAAGGTCGAACTCAACAAGTCGGATAAAGATGGTCCTGGTTGTATGGTTGAAGGAGGACCCGTTGAGTTCTTGCTAGACTCGATGAGTTGAGTTGAGGGATGTATTGGGTTGTAGGGGTATGGACTCGATCAGTTGGTAGAACAACTTGGCGAGTCAAGTCACTGGAGGTTGACTTTGACCGTTGACTTTGACCAAGTTTGACCAGGGTTGACTTTGACCAAGTTTGACCAGGGTTGACTTTTTGATTATTATGGTATAAAGGTTGTTTGGGTATTGATAGTTCGGGAAGCTGAAGGATCAGCAGTTTAGAATTTTCGGTTAGCAGTCAGAAGTGTTCAGCTAATCTTCTGCAGTTCGAGGTGAGTCTCCTCATTGTGTGAATGGGTTTAAGGCCACAATGTCGGCCTATGTAGTTTATGAGTAGGAAGATCTAGGGTTTATCCCTAGGCACTGTATGCTAATATGGTATTCCGGACCAAGGTCCGATATCGGGCGGGTGCCCGGAGAACGTTTTTACGTTAGTTTATACTTGTTGTCTGTGTGATACTCGTATGTGCAGGTAAGGAGGTGAGCGTGGGTGAGGTCTCCTATCTCACCACTAGCAGAGTACGGATGGGGTTCGGTATATCATTAGTAGCAGAGCAGGGGCGAGGCCTAAGATAGGAGAGAGGTGAGTGTGGGCGGGGCCCCGTATCTCATTATCAGCAGGAGCATGGCCAGGATTCCATGACTCGTCAATAGCAGGACCAGGGCGAGCCCATAGGTAGGCGAGGCCATAGATCAAGAGTACAGTAGAGTATGTTAGCTACTTGTTATGTGTTATGTTATATGTCTGTACGTGTAACGGGTCTTAGATACAGGCGGGGCCTAAGAGAAACAGATATGTATAACCGAGAAGGGATCGAAGCCAGGCGGGGCCTGGGGTTGGGCGGGGTCCGATGTAGCAGGCGAGGCCTTAAGTAGTAGGTGAGGCCGAGTGCTTGCAGTATTTGATTATGAATAGTGTGTGGTAGGTTGGGGAACTCACTAGGCTTCGTGCTTACGGTTTTCAGTTTTGGTTTCAGGTACTTCCGGTAGCGAAGGGAAGAGCTCGGGGTGATCGCATGGCATACACCATTGTTTATTTAGCCTGGGATGTTTACTCTGATAAAATAAAATAATGTTTAGACATGATACTCTGATGTGATATGTTTTGAATGAATTGTTGGCACTTGTGGTTTTATTATTAAATTAAAATGAACTTTTTGGGTCGTGTTTTTGGGGATGTTACAAGTTGGTATTAGAGCCTTGGTTTGAGGGATTGGGGCACACTCTCGGGTGTGAATAATCTCAAATTGAGGTTTGGATAAGGAAATTCTTTTCAAATGAAAATCGTTTTTATAAAAAGAACTTCGACAAAGGAAAAAAGGATTTCAAAAAGGAAGTAAGAACTTTGAAAATAGAAAAGGGTGTGGTGTATGCAATCAATCGAGCTCAAGTAAGTTCTCCCAAATTACCCGTACAAGTTTATCTTATGTTATGATTATGTGACCAGCATGCTAGATTTAGGGCTAAGGATCTAGGAGGATGCCTTATGTGCATGTTATATGTGCTTATTGAGCTATATACTAGTATTGGTTAGATAGTGGTAGGATAGCCTGTTTAGATTATGCCTGTTTATATGAGCTTCAATCGCATGCTAGTGCAGATTCCTGATATGTGAATATGATTGCTTGTTTATGATATGGTTAGATTTTCCTTTTGTCTTAATATTGCTTGCTTTATGCTTTGTGGGACTCTGAGTGATGGGAATTAGCTATTAGGTGAATAGGTTAAGTCACATGCAATCAGGGTTAAATAATCTTAAAGTGTTGGATTTCACCCTATTGCGCAGCTCTTGTCTGAGTACAAACCGTTGTAGGGATGAGTCCTTTACTCGAAGGATTATCCGAGCCTCATTACATGTGATGGTATTCGGGTGATGGTTAATTGGAATTACGAAGAGACCTTCAGCAGCTGAGGACTGGTTTGGGTTAGAGATTTCCCTAGGGTAGGCCTAGGATGAGTTCAGTGTTGGGAGCAGTTGTAGTAGTAAGGGACTCGGTGGAGTCAAGGTAACTCTTGAAGAAAGTACGCATAGATTTGGAAGGTAGTATGGGTTCGTACTACTGAAAGCAGAGGATCTATACTCGATTCAAGAGGGGCCAAGATGAAACCAGTAAACTTGTAGAGTGTGTGTGATCCCTCAGCAGTGATGTGTCTTTTGATGATTGTTTTAGCATGTTTTCAGTGTGGTGACATTGCAAGATGGACCAGTGGATGGGTCAGGTGTCAGAGAGGTATCAGGCTCGGGTTTAGGGACCAAGCAGCTCGAGGAGTGGATGAGGCAGTTTATATCAGCAGAGGTTACGTGCAGTATTCTAGACCAGACTCCTGTGATCTTTGGTGCGGTCAAGGAGGGCATCCAGGAGATTTTACATGAGAGGCTTGGAGCCTTCCGCACAGAGATGATGGCCTTTTTGGGAGCACATACATTGACATTCTCGGAGTTCAGAGCTTGTGGAGCTCCAGACTACCATGGGGCTAGGGAGCCCTTTGCTAGTGGCAGATGGTTGGCTGATGTCACCAATGCTTTTCATTCTACCCGGTGTCCCGAGGGGGACAAGGTTCGACTCGCCTCCTGTCTTCTGAAAGACAGAGCATGGAATTGGTGGGAGGAGGTTGTTCATGTTATCAGGGATGATGTCTCGTTGGATGCGATGACATGGAGCGATTTTTGGTCAAGTTCAAGCCGAGTTTGCACCGGCGATTAAGGTACAACAGTTAGCCCGAGAGTTTCAGGATTTGCAAAAGACTACAGAGATAGTGGCGGAGATCACCGCCAAGTTCAGGGAGAGAGCCCTTCTGGTTCTGCAGTATATGGCAGATGACGAGATGATGAAGGCTTGGTGCCATGAGATGTAGAGTAGCGATATTAGTCAGTTTGTGATTCGGTCTAGCTGCAAGACGCTTGAAGACATGATCGCTCAGGCCAGAGAAAGAGACATTGATCTTGAGACAAAAAAGAAGAGAAAGTTGGCAAACATTTAGTTATCCATAGGATCGGGCAAGAGGCCCAGGACGTCAGATTCTAGATTGAGAGGTCCTCAGGACTGGGGCTGGTGTGGCAAGTGTGGCAGGACGCACGAGGGTGTGTGTAGGAGTCGCAGTGGTGGTGATTATGGTGGCTTCAAGTGCGGTCGGACTGGTCATTTCAGCAGGGATTGTACTGCTACCACCACCCACGGATCAGACCTGATATGTTTCCATTGTATTCAAAGATGCCAAAAGAAGGCCCAGTGTCCGAGTTTGCATTCAGCAAGACATGTAATAGCACCTGCCTCTGGAACCTTGAGGATCACCGATGGTCGTCAGGGCCGGGTGGAGGCGCCTGCAGCTAGGAGCAGGGCGAATCAGTTGGTGTCAGAGGAGGCATGAGCAGCCCAATGTGTTAGGTGCGTATCTTTCATTTCTCAATCAGCTTATGTCATAATTTTATTTTTATAGTTCTACATCGGTAATGATAATGATATTTCGGAATATTACGGCCTGTTTGTGATTGAGTTATATGCCATCTGCATACCCAGGATTTTAAAATAATAGTTAGAGGTCATTCCTTTTAGAGCAGGTTACTCATGACGTAGTAACTGTAGCATGCAAGTGTGGCACTCGGTAGTGTCTCGCTAGTTTTCGGGAAAGGTATTGTTAGGAATAGATCGGGTAGATCACCATCTATAGTAAGCATGGGTTTTCATCAGAGTGGTCAGGGGATGGTAGGGAGAATTGAGAATTCTTCCAAGATGTGAGCTATGAAGAGCTATTCAAGTCGAAGTGGGGGAGACCCACCCGGGTGTCTAAGGGAAGGAGTAAGTGCAAGATTGGGATGGTTTCGCACTCTTGGAGAGGAAGAAGGCAGCTCAAGTGGTTGTTTGGATTGAGGAGCATGTAAGTTAGGAGTTGGGGAAACTTTCCAACCTTGAGTTTGTGGATTCACGATTAGTTGATGACTGGTTCGGGGAAACCATGTCGGAGAGCTTCCGGCAAGATGCGAGTTTAGTCAGATATAAGATTGTGGGTAAGTCGTAGCATTCATTAGTAGCCTAGTTAGAGGAGTGTGGGCGGGACCGGTATCTCCTAGTTAGCGGAGTGTGGGCGGGGGGTCGTATCTCCTATTTCACAGAGTGTGGGCGGGGGCTCGTATCTTCGGATTAGCATTATAAGAATTAGGAAGGATACCAGGATGAGATTAGAGGTAGAGTGTCATCCATAGCCCTGGATAGGTGAGACTTGTGGGAGAGGCTGCTCCGATTAATAGTTTGGGAGAGACACGTGGGCGAGGCCCGTGTTCTTATGTCAACAGGTGGGACCCCATAGAGACCTTAGGGTAACGTAAGGGATCGAGGATCCCAGATTTTCTAGAGCTAGAGTGGCTAGGTTGGAAGAGCAATTCAGGTAGTCACAGTATCCTCATAAGTCGCTGAGAGTGGTTGAGGGTTGTTCTTGCGTGTGGTAATCGGTGGGTGACCAGTATTTTGGGTAATGGTAGATCAGTTGGGACCAGGGTGGTCTCGGTTCATCCAGAAGGTGGATGGGAGTCAGCAGGACTACAGACAGGAATGATGGTAAGGTATTTGGTGCAGAAAGCAGTGAGCTGATCGGGTGATGCTAAGTTGCTCAACGCGGAATCAAATAATCTCGAAGGATGGTCTGAATTCACATGCTAGGTGGACTTTTCAGTATTGGAGCATCGTATGAGGGGTTATTCGTGAGTACTGGTGTGACGGTTGGCACTGGTAGTGGCAAGGATTGCGGTTTCAGCAGAAGATTTCTTCACAATGGAAATCAAAAAGATTGTTGTGTATAGGAAGTTGCCATGGAAGGGCCAATGGCAGTGCAAGGAAAAGGTGTGAACCCCTTTTGTATCAGTGTAAGTGCACTGGGAGTACTAGTAGGGCTACCGATTGGGAAACAGTATTGTACTCGAAGGTAGTAGTGACCGGATTAGTCTGAGGATGACGTTCTCAAGGATTGGATCGGATAGACGAAGTGTGTACCTAGCGGTAAAGTGGTAAGTGGGTTGTAAGGTGGTAGTGGACCGTCGCGGACTTTAAGGACGAAGTCTAGTTTAAATGGGGGAGAGTGGTAACACCCGGAATTCAAAAGGCCAGAAATGAGAAGAAAACCTCAAATGAGGAAGTGACTCGTCGAGTAGATGGGTGACTCGACGAGTAGAAGCACGATTTGGTTATGAGTCTAGTGACCTACTTGACGAGTCAGAAGACTGGATCGGCGAGTTGGCCAAGTTTGGGGAAAACCCTAAATGCGGGATTTGCACCCTATTTAAGGAACATCATAACCCTTCATCAGCCTCCTTGATGTTTTCTCAACTCTAGAACGAAACCCTAGTGCCTCCCATGAGTTTGTGAGCCTTTGTGAAATTGAGTGTTGTGAAGCTTGAAGAAGAAGTGAAGCCTTGGGGGTTCAAGAAGAGACTAGTAGATCTAGAAACCTCTTGCATTCCCCTCCAGTTTCTAGTAAGAAAGTTTCCACCTCGATCATTATGCATGTAGATCTCTCTTCTTTTTCATTTTGGGAGTTTTTAGTCCAAGAACCCTAGCATGAGAGCAATGGACGTCCCAAGAGCTTGTGTTTTTAGATCTAGCACTATTAAGGGTTGTTATGGCATAAAGGTGCAAGCTTTATGCCATAGGAACCCCCATGCAAGCATATGAAGTGTTCTTTTGGCCTTTTTAGCTCAAAAGACCATGAATGGAGGAAATAGGCAGTAGCTTTGCATGGTTGGGTCCAGATCTATGTTTTGGATGCTTTGAGACCCTCATAAATCATCTTAATAGAGTTGGACATTGAGGGACTCGGCGAGTCACTTGGGGGACTCGGCGAGTCAGGCCAGTTATTGCCCGAAAACCCTTCTGTTAAGGATATGAGTTGAGTTTGGTAAGGGACTCAGGCAGTCTGAGTCCATAATGCTCTTGATGTTCATCGCACTCGACGAGTTCAAGGAAGAACTCGGCGAGTCCAAGGCAATCTCCTTAGTTTATGAAGATGGACTCAACTAGTTTTTCATACAACTCGATGGTTCATAGCCTAGAAATTCTTATGTGGATGACGAACTCGACGAGTTCAAGTTCGAACTAGGCGAGTCGGATGAAGATGGTCCTGGTTGTATTGTTGAAGGAGGACCCATCGAGTTCTTGCTAGAATTTACGAGTTGAGTCGAGGGATTTATTGGGTTGTAGGGGTATGGACTCGACGAGTTGGTATAACAACTCGGTAAGTCAAGTCAACTGGAGGTTGACTTTGATCGTTGACTTTGACCAAGTTTGACCAGGGTTGACTTTTGGATTATTATGGTCTAAATGTGGTTTGGGTATTGATCCGGGAAGCCGAAGGATCAGCAGTTCAGAAGTGCCAGTTAGCAGTTAGAAGTGTTTAGCGAATCTTCAACAGTGTGAGGTGAGTCTCCTCATTGTATGAATGGGTCTAAGGTCACAATGTCGGCCCATGTAGTTTATGAGTAGGAAGACCTGGGGGTTAGCCCTAGGCACTGTATGCTAATATGGTATTCCGGACCAAGGTCCGATATCGGGCGGGTGCCCGAAGAATGTTTGTACGTTAGTTTATACTTGTTGTCTGTGTGATACTCGTATGTGCCTAGTAGGGAGGTGAGCGTGGGTGAGGTCCCGTATCTGACCACAAGCAGAGTATGGACGGGGTTCCGTATCTCATTAGTAGCATAGCAGGGGCGAGGCCCGAGATAGAAGAGAGGTGAGTGTGGGCGGGGCCCGTATCTCACTATCAGCAGGAGCGTGGATGAGATTCCATGACTCGTTAATAGCAGGATAGGGGCGAGGCCCTATATAGGTGAGGCAATAGATCAGGAGTACAGTAGCGTATGTTAGCTACTTGTTATGTGTTATGTTATATGTTTGTATGTGTTTAGCGGGCGGGACCAAGTGATAGGTGGGGCCTAAGAGAAACAAATTTGTATAACCGAGCGGGGCTCGAAGCCTGGCGTGGCCTGGGGTCAGGCGGGGACTGAAGTAGCGGGCGAGGCCCAGTGCTTGCAGTATTTGATTATGCATGGTATGTGGTAGGTTGTGCAACTCACTAAGCTTCGTGCTTTCAGTTTTCAGTTTTGGTTTCAGGTACTTCTAGTAGTGGAGGGAAGAGCTCGGGGTGATCGCATGGCACACACCATTTTTTATTCAGCCTGGGATGTTTACTCTGATAAAATAAAATAATGTTTAGACATGATACTCCGATGTGATATGTATTGAATGAATTGTTGGCACTTGTGGTTTTATTATTAAATTAAAATGAACTTTTTGGGTCGTGTGTTTGGGGTCGTTACAATCAATAACCTGCAGGTACATGTAATCATATAAATCTATCAGTCTAACACATAACGAGTGAATACATGTAATCATACAGATCTATCAGTCTATCATATAACCAAAATAACATCATCTAATATACCAAGACACATAAACTAGTATGTTGGAATTGGTGCCTTCGACCCACAAGTACAGTGAAGGAAACTCACCTCAATGTCAGAAAGATAGTAGAACTGAATATTGCGCTAACTACGACTCTATGGGTCAGATGTACAACACCGAGGGACCAAGCCTCAATCTACTACTCAAAAGATTCCAAATGACCTAAAGTCAAACTTTATCAAAGTTAACGGTCAACGGTCAAAGTCAAACATTAAAAGTCACTCCAGTTGGTTGCCACATCGTGGCCATCCTTGGCCACAATACTAAAGGAAAAGGCAAATGGGTCTCTACATAGTCGTCACATCATGGCAACCTAAGCCTATGTCGTGGGGGACTGGTCCGAATAGCTTAACCATTAAGTCATTTTTCCAACAACTTCAAGAGCTCCAAAGCTCAGATTTTGTCCTTCTCATGGTCTTGATGGATAAAGTTTCCAACTTTATACATTATGATTCCTCAATAAGTCAGGATCCCAAATCCTAATTCCTTATGAGTGACCAAAAGCATAGACACACCCTTTAAGCACCAAATCTATAGAGTTTCACATCCAAAGTTTCCAAAATGATTTCATACTCCAAATAAGCTCTTAAAATCACATGGATCCATGAAGTTGCCAAATTTATGAGATTCAACCATCCAAATTCTCCCACCAAGAATATTTGGGGACAAAATTGCTAGATCTAAAGGTAAATAACATAAAGGTTAGATCTTGTGGACTTACAATGGTCTAGAAACATGCTCAAGGTTAATGAGAAGATTTGCTTGCTAGAACCAAGCTCAAAGATGCCTTCTTTTCTTTCAAAATACCACCAAAACACACAAGGACTCAAAGATTAGCAATGGAAGCTAGGGTTTCCTTTTAGAGGTTGAAGGAGAGTGAATGAGGTTGATGGTGGGCGACCCTAACCATCACATTACCTTTAAAAAAAACTAATTTTAGTTAATGGAGTGAATTATTAAATTGCAATTAAGTTAGAAAACAACATAAATCCCTCGTTTTACATATTCTCTTTCATTTTACATATTATTTTCTACTTTAATCTTTTATGTTATTAAATATAAATAATATTACATATATGATCATTTAATTACATATTAGTTTTAATATATATATATATATATATATATATATATATATATATATATATATATATATATATTACGTATTCATAATTTTGAAAATACTACAATTATGTATAATATTAAATTATTAATTTTCAATAGTCTTCTCTTATTATTTTTATATTTGTTTTAAATGAGAACATCTATATAATTAATAACTTGAAATCGATTGTAATATTATCTTGAGATTAGCTATTAATTTTAGAATATTATCTTTTTGGACAAAAAATTTGAAGATAAGAAATTTTATATTATTTTATCTTAATCTTATCTTATCTTAATATTAATAAAAGACTCTTTACTTAACCACATGTCATCCTTATAAATCACTAAGGTATTGTTTGTTGTTTCTGTGACAAAATGTGTGCAGTCGCGGATCATATCTGTAGACATCTGCAGTAGATGAGATGGATCAAATGTCTGCAGTCTGGAAAAAAAAAAAAAAAAAAAAAAAAACTGTTTGTTTTTTTAACATCTACGGGCTACTAAAATAAACTGAAATCTTAATCAACTGTTTTTTTTTAAACTTCAAAATGATTTTTTTTAATATTTTTATGACTTTGCAATAAATAACTAACGAATCTAGATCAACTTTTATGTATTATTTTATAAAAAAAATGGTATGAATTAACGTATATATTTGATAAAAACCAACAACTTTGGTTGTAAATTTATAACTAAACATTATAATTAGTGATCAAAGAATTTGATACATAAATAGATGGAAATAAACTTCGATGTTTTTTAATTAAATCCATTAAAAACGTACCATAAATATTTTTTTGATAAATTGACGATATTGTATTAAATAATGTTTTTACAAAATTTGGCAAAAAAATATAAGAATATATTATGATTTTTTTTCATATTTATATAAACAACTTCAACGACTATTATTGTAATAAATTATATTTATAAATTTATCAAAAATTTCATGTTGAATCGTTTAACGTTTTTTTTTAAGTTTTGTAATTTTTTTTTCAAATTGTTTATCATTAATAAAGTTGGAAAAAATTTAAATTAAAAAAATTAAAAAAAAAAATTAAAAACTTAAAAAAATAAATATGTATATGTTTTTTAGGTTAGAAGATGTCTGAAGATGTTAGAAAACTTTGGTCCACATCTGCACCAAGAAGGGGGCGCGCAGACATTTTTAGGTCTGCAGTCTTCCAAAAAACAAACAGTCTGCAAAGGCTAATGTCTGTGCGTGGTCTGCACGGCGCAGACAGAAGAGACCATGCAGATCTACAAAAAAAAAAAAAAACTACCTAAGATACCACGAGTAACTCCTCCAGCGTTTTACTCATTTTTTTCCCGCCCTTTACATCATTCATCTATTCCATAACATCCCCTAAAACTAAAAATCAGCGTTTCCGTTTACAATATCACCATTTTAGATTTATTGGCAATTTAGATTTTACATTATTGTAATTTCTCAAGTATGGTTGTTTCTCAATTATGGATATATTTTATCATTGAACAAATTGCAATCATATTCCCTGAAAGAACGTTTGAATATGTCTAAAAAAAAATCATGAAACAAATTTGAATTAAACCTAACAGCACGAAATAAGGAATTATGATACATTCAAAATTAAAAATTGATTATTAGTCTTAGAGACCTGCATCATATTCTTCTTTCTCTGCACATAGACTTAATTGCACTCTATGGGCGCTCACTACTGGGAAAAATTTCCGGCGATAAAAATCGCCGGTAAAAGTCCCAAAAATCACCGGTAATGCTAATAGCAGCGACGCGTCGCCGGTAATGAATCGTCGCTATTGGTCACTATGTCGCCGCTAATGACACAACAAAAGATGTGGCCTTTAGTGGCACACAAAAAGTGCCACTAAAAACCTCAAAAAATACCACTAAAGGCTTCATAGACAATCTGTGGCACACATAATAAGTGTCACTAGAAACACTCCCACTAAAACTCTTTAGTGATACTTTTTGTTTTTGACGCTATAGATTTTAAGGCTTTTAAAGGCACTCTTTTATTTGTCACAATTGAATAAATGTTTTTTGTGGCACATATTTTGTGCCACTGAATGCTTATTTGATTCAAGAATTCCTGCTACTTTTAGTTACACATTTTAAAATTTTAATGATACTTTTTTATATGCGACTATACAAAAATATATTTTGTGGCACATTCTGCATAATTACTCATTAGCTTCTATAATTTAAGCTACTTATATCTACATAATTTTTATCTACAATATAAAATAAAATAAGTAATTAAATTGTAGCATGTAGAAAAAAAAAAAAAAAAAAAAACTCCATTGTTTTTCATCAATATATTCAAACTTTTTGAATCAAATATCTAAGTAAATATCAGATACAACTAAATGATTGAAAAATGATCTACATATCATTGGATACATGAGGAGTCGCTTGTAATGGTTTGTAAGGAAGCTTGCATAATAGCAACATACAAAAAACATAACACTTGTTTGTCCCACTATATTTGTCCCACTTTCAAAGTAATAGCAATATACTTTGGAAGTAGTTTGCTATACTTCCAAAGTATAACAACATACTTTCATAGTATGTTGCTATTACTTTGAAAGTATGACAAAAAAAATCATATGATAGACTATAACTGAAATCAAATATGATAGTCAAACCATTATATATCCAATAACCTAAGCGAAAAAAAAATCACAAAAATAAGATAGAAAAGTTTGAGATTACCTTGTTATTAGCATCACGTTATTGACATTGCCTATAAATTTAGGCTCACAGAAGGACATCCCAAGGCTATGCCTTTTACCACCTAGTAGAGCTTGAGCACCTTATAAATCAATCAAACAATATTTGTATAATTTAGACTATATTTTTGACTTACTGCAGGAAGAACAACTAATTAATATAGAAAATCAAAAATATACAATATTTTAAAAAGTTATGTAGATTTATGTGTATTAATTACTGAATAATCTTAGTTATTGTAAATCCCTAAATTATAGGTAGAATCCCTAATTTACAGGAATTAACATTGATTGTACAGCTAGGATATCCTCTGTAATCAGCCTATAAATAGGCATTTTTCTTCTGTTGAAAAATAAATCAATTCATTCAAAAAGCTTCATGGTATCAGAGCATTAGAAGCCTCTTTTTCACCTTCATTTCTTCCAACAATATTTGTTCTAGCCTTCTCTTTCTTCAACAGAACTCATGGCTCATGAAAAAAAGCAGTCTCACATCAGATGCTTCTTCAGATCCTTCTACCCTTAATAACCTCAACATATCTGGTTCATCCTCTCACAGTAATGAAGCTGTATCTCTTGTTACTAGTCACAAGTTTAATGGCAATAACTTTCTTCAATGGTCACAATCTGTGATGATGTATATTGGTGGAAGGAAAGGAGGAATATCTTACTGGAGAGATTGAGACTCCAAAATCAGATGATCCAAAGCACAAAACATGGAAGGATGATAATCACATGATTAAGTCATGGCTGATTAATTCTATGAATAATGTTATAGGAGAAAACTTTCTTCTATATCCGACTGCAAAAGAACTTTGGGATGTTGTCAAAGAATCCTACTCCAGTTCTGAAAATACATAAGAACTTTTCGAAATTGAAGCCGCCCTCTATGACCTCCGCCAAGACGACACCTCTGTCACGCAATACTTTAACACTCTTACTTGGTATTAGCAGCAGCTAGATCTATTTGAAACCTATTCCTGGAAGTGTACTGATGACACTACTCTGTACCGGAATATCATTGATAAAATGAGAACTTTCAAGCTTCTTAATGGCCTCAATAAAGAACTTGATGCAGTTAGGAGTAGGATCATGAGTATCAAGCCTCTTCCTCATGTTAAGGAAGCATTCTCAGAGGTTTGACAGGAAGAGAGTAGGAAAAAGGTCATGCTTGGTGCTTCCCCTAATCCATCAACTCAAGATTCATCTGCTCTTGCTTCTCGGGGACAACAAAAGGGACGACCATGGTGTGAACATTGTTGTAAATCTGGACATTATCGAGAAACATGTTGGAAACTTCATGGAAAACCTACTGGTTGGAAACCAAAATCATAGAAAGACAAAGAAACTCATGGAAATGTGGTTGTTACTCCTTCAAGTGTTATTGAAGGAAAAGGGGACACATCAAACTCATCTCCCTTCACCAAAGAACAATTGGAGGCACTTCAGAAAATTCTAAGTCAGTCCATTCAACCAAACACTACTCCCGGTATAGGGTTGTTGACCACTAAAGGTAACCATTCACTAGCCCTTATGGTTAGTAAAAAGCATATTAACCCTTGGATTCTTGATTCTGGAGCATTAGATCATATGACAGGAAATATGAGCATTGTTTCTGAGTTTCATGCAAGTTTAAAACATCACTTAGTAAAAATTGCAGATGGAACATCCTCCCAAGTTGCGGGTGTGGGTTCAGTCAAAATAAACCCAAATCTAACCCTCAAATCTGTTCTTTATGTACCCAAATTAGAATATAATTTACTATCTATTCGTAAAATTACATGTGAACTCAATTGTGTGGCTAAGTTTTACCCAAATATTTGTGTGTTTCAGGACCTGGGTTTGGGGAAGATGATTAGCAGTGTTAAGACGTGTTATGGGCTCTATGTCTTACAAGATGACGCTCTTTCTGTCGGGACATCTCAACAATTTAGCTTGTTCTCTTTCAATAACCATTCTCGTTCCAATAAAGATAGTGATATCATGTTGTGGCACTATCGTCACGGTCATCCGAATTTTTGGTATTTGTCAAAAATGTTTCCCTCATTGTTTATTAATAAAAGTCCCGACTCTCTTTGCTGTGAAATTTTCCAACTCGCAAAACATACTTGAAACACTTATCATAGTATACCCTACACACCTTCCAAACCATTTTTATTAATTCATTGTGACGTATGTGTCCCTCACGAGTTAAGACTATAACCGGACCAAATCGATTTGTCTCTTTTATCGACGATCACACTAGGCTAACGTGGGTGTATCTCATGAATTCCAAATCAAAAGTGGGTGAAATTTTTAAAAAATTTCATTCTATGATTCAAACTCAATTTCACACCAAGATTCAAATCCTTAAGACGGATAACGGCAAAGAATTCTTCAACTCTATTCTTAGCCCTTATCTCACTCAACACGGCATCCTACACTTAAGCGCCTGTGTAGACACCCCTCTGCAAAATGGAATTGCTGAAAGAAAAAATCGGCATCTCCTTGAAGTTGCTCGATCTCTCATGTTTTCTACTCAAGTTCCTAAATACTTTTGGGGTGAAGTTGTTCTCACAGCCACTTACCTTATAAACCGAATGCCCTCACGGGTTCTTAACTTGCAAACTCCATGTCAATCTGTCCTGAAGTTATTTCCTCATACAAAATTCATCAGTCTTCTTGATCCTAAAATCTTTAGCTGCATTGCATTTGTACATAATCACTCTCAGAGTTGTAGCAAGTTAGATCCCAAATCTATTAAGTGTATCTTTATTGGGTATTCATCGCATCAAAAGGGTTACAAATGTTATTCTCCTGCAACACGAAAAATATACAACTCTATGGATGTTACCTTCTTTGGAAATCATTCTTACTACAAATATGAGCTTAAGGGGGAGAATATAAACGAATCTCATCTTTGGGACTCTATTCCTAGTGTCGATAGTTTATCTCCAAATACCGATCAGAGTTCCCATACTCAACCCTCTGGTGTTCACGATGAGAGTCCTTTTATTTCAACTCCATCCATGGAAAACTCTTCCCATCCTCCATTCATGGCTCCATCTCCTTGCTAAGAACGAACTGGAAAAGAAAAAGAAATTCTTGTGTATACACGAAGGAAGCAACCAGGCAAAGACATAGAGCACACAACACATCATGAGGATTACCACGAATCTGAACCAGGTCAATCAGGTAATTCTAAACATGATAATGTTGATCACAACGATGATTTAGATATACCTATTGCTTTGCGAAAAGGGGTTCGTGCATGTACAGAACATCCAATTGGCAACTTTGTGTCCTATAAAACATTGTCACCATCCTATCAAGCCTTCGTCTCTGCTGTTGATAGCATACAAATTCCTCACACAATTCAGGAGGCATTGGCTGATTCTCAATGGAAAGAAGTTGTACAAAATGAGATTAATGCTCTGGTGAAAAACAATACATGGACACTTACCAATTTACCACCTGGAAAGAAAACAGTTGGTTGCAAGTGGGTTTTCTCTGTTAAACACAAGGTTGATGGGAGCATTGAGAGATTTCAAGCTCGCCTTGTTGCTAAAGGCTTCACTCAATCCTACGGGATTGACTGTCAAGAGACGTTTGCTCTTGTTGCAAAGCTTAATACTGTCTGTGTACTGCTATCCCTTGCTGCAAATAAAGATTGGGCCCTACATCAACTCGACATAAAAAAACGCATTCTTGAACGGTGACCTTGAAGAAGAAGTTTATATGAATATTCCACCGGGCTTCGAGAACTCCTTGAATAGAGAAAAGGTTTGCAAACTCAAGAAGTCCCTATATGGTCTTAAACAATCCCCACGAGCATGGTTTGGAAGATTTACCAAGTCAATCATTCAAAATGGGTACACTCAATGTCAAGCTGATCACACTTTATTTGTCAGATTTTCATCCGATAAAATGATATCTATCCTAATTGTTTATTTGGATGACATCATATTGACCGGTGATTATGTGGAAGAGATAGAAAGATTGAAACACTTCTTATCTAGGGAATTTGAGATCAAAGATCTTGGAAATCTTAGATATTTTCTGGGCATTGAAATTGCTCGATCAAAACTCGGTATCTTTATTTCCCAACGTAAGTATGTCCTAGACTTACTAAAAGAAACAGGGATGCTTGGATGCAAACCAGCCTTAACTCCTACAGACTCCAACAAAAAGGTTGGATCAGTAATTGACAGCCCACCTACAGATAGGGAGATACCAACGATTAGTGGGACGCTTGATCTACCTATCACATACACGACCTGACATTGGTTTCGCAGTTAGTATTGTAAGCCAGTTTATGAACAATCCTACTGAAGAACACATGGAGGCTATTACGAGAATTCTTAGGTACCTCAAGATGAATCCAGGAAAAGGTCTACTATTCAAGAAAAATAGCACCAAAGAGATTAACATCTATACCGATACAGATTGGGCTGGAGGTGCAACTCATGGAAGGAGTACTTCAGGATACTACTCTTATGTTTGGGGTAATCTAGTGACATGGAGAAGCAAGAAACAATCTGTGGTCTCTAGAAGTACAGCAGAATCAGAGTTGAGAGCATTGGCTTTAGGTATTTGTGAAGGAATCTGGCTAAAAAGACTACTCGTGGAATTAGGACTCTTTACAGGAGGTTTTATAAAAATGTTTTGTGATAATCAAGCTGCAATTAACATTGCTAAGAATCCTATCCATCATGACAAGACAAAACATGTTGAGATAGATCGACATTTCATCAATGAGAAGATTGAAAATGCCACAATTCAAACCATTTATACTCCATCAAGACTTTAAATAGCTGATATTCTCACCAAGGCCCTTCCAAGGAATGCATTTGATAAGCTAGTATGCAAGTTGGGAATGTTTGACATACATAACCTAGCTTGAGGGGGGTGTAGATTTATGTGTATTAATTACTGAATAATCTTAGTTATTGTAAATCCCTGAATTATAGGTAGAATCCCTGATTTACAGGAATTAACATTGATTGTACAGCTAGAATATCCTCTGTAATCAGCCTATAAATAGGCATTTTTCTTCTGTTGAAAAATAAATCAATTCATTCCAAAAGCTTCAAGTTAGTATGGTGGATGATCAACCTTTGAGACAACATCTTGCACAAATGAATCAGCCTGAAAGGTAACATTCATTTAGAAATATAATAGCAAGTGATTAAATCTATTAATCAAATAATTAAGAAAAATAAACCTTTTATATGAAGCTTCGTTAATTAGTGGGCCCTACAAAAGAATATTGAACACTAATTACAATCTTGAATTAAAGAAAGAGGGGTGCTAGGATGTGTGTTATTATACTAGTTATTGCAACTTCAAGAAATAAAAAGAGAAATAGAATGATACGAATTCAAAATTTTTGTTTCTCATCATAGAATCCATAAAGGTGCTTATAGTTGGGGGTAGGTAAGTAAATTTTCATTTACCTAAATAACCATTACCTGGGTCATGCCTTTTTGATAAACAAATGCTAACTTTAAGGTTCTGAACAACATTTGACAAGGTTTTTGTAAATTTTTCATCTATGCCTACAAGCACCACAAGTATTGATAATATAGTTACACATAAAAGAATATTTATATAAATTAATCAATCGTCATTTGCTTTCATGTTTCCCTTTTTATGAAATCAGTTAGAAAGCAAAGAAAATGTGACATTTTCACATAATGTCTTGTGACATAGATAATGATTTATCATACCTTTTTGCACAAGTATTATATTTGCATATTTGTCTATTGTTATGGAATTTGGTTGCCAACTAAAAATACAACATGAATAAGAAATTTACACTAATTTTAAGAATAATATTTTTTTAGGCTAAATTATAGTTTTCTTTTGTCTCCAACCCTTTTTTGAAAATTACAAATATGGTCCTCAAAAAGGGCTTTTAACATTTTTCATCCCTAAAATGAAGTTCAACTTGATCCCATTTAATTTCCTACACTAACCCCATATGTAGATTGAATTGCTTATCCTATTTACACTTATTATTGATATTTATAATGTAGTTATAACCATCATAAGATATAAAGTCTGAAATGTGGAATTTTAATGAAATCATATATGATACAACACAAACACAATTATAGTTATGAGTAGAAAGAAGTAAATACATGCATTTTTCGAAGCTCGGGAGGCAATGAACCATAAACTACATAACACAAATGTTTACAATCATCTTCAATTTTTCTCTGACAACACATAAGATATAGGGTTAAGTTTAATGATCACAAGAATAGTTATAGAAGATCAAGTATGTAATAGATATTAAAAACTACTAATTACATATTCAATAATAGTCTAAGTAGAGAAAAAAATCAGGTAAACATAAAGTGAAATGATCATATGTAGCATCCAGGTATCTTATAAAGTTTAAAATAATTAAATTGATTAAAATTGTTTGTTGATTAAAGATTAATGACTAAAATTGACTTATTAAAGTAAAACCTAGACTTTAAAGAAATCAATTGACATTTGGACATTAGGAGTGGCTATGAAATCTATTTGAATGAACAATATAACTTGATTAGGATTATAATTACATAATCAACCTCTGGAATAGGAATCAAGGAGGTAATTGACTATAAATTGCCTTCATATACATTTTTTATGGTGTTTATAGATTATAGATTATATATTTTATGATGTGAGAAAGTCAAAATGCAATCACCAGTTCTAATATTCAAAAAAATATCCTAGTGGAGTTTTTAATGGTACTAATGGATCTAGCCTCTTATAAAATTGATAAACCCTAGCAATTTTGGGCAACGATTTTGCACCAAATTGAGCAGTGACACATTGCTTCAAATTTACCAAAAAAAATGAAAATTGTAAATTTGTTAATCAAACAACATAAATACCTAACCGCGGGATCGAGGATACAGCAACGGCGATGCTAAAGGCGGCGAAGATGGTGGAAGAGCGGTGCAGTCCGACGATGACGTGATGGTTCGACATCGACGAAGAGAGTGTGGTAATGGTGCATTTAGATCAGCATTAGCAGGAGTGGGAGTGGGTTTCTGATATCTTCGGCGTGTGAGTTGGATTACTGATATCACAAGTTCTTTATTTTGCTTTGCAGTCACAACACACAAATCAATTAATACATTGTAATAAATTTCAATAAATATATAAAAGCAGATTTAAATGAGGAATAGAAAATGAATTGTTAGTATTATAATTAAATTTTTTAGTTATTATAAGAATTATCTATGAAATATTTTTAATACAACAAAACTTTTAGTAGTATATCAACTCATTATGCTACTAATAAGTAGAAATTTTGTAACACAAAAGGTTAAATGCCATTAAATATATTGATTTTTTAGTGGTATATAATAAGTGCCATTAAAAACCATGATATAATGGCACATCAAACATATGCCACTAAAAATGTGTGCCACTATATGTCATTTTATTTGTAGTGTGAGAAAAGTCGCCGCTATTAACTATGTCGCCGCTAATGAGTTTTGTTGCCGCTAATAAGTATGTCGCCGATAATAACAGTTTTCATTTGTTTTTCAAATAAATGATTTTGGTTGGCGGTGATAATGTCGCCGGTAAAAGTGTTGCCGATAATAACAATATTCGATTAAATATCAAAAATAATAGTGTCGACGCTAATTACAAATTAAATGTTAACAAACATCCGATTAAATATCAAACATGATAGTGTCAATGCAAATTACAAATAAACATCCGATTACAATTAAATATCAAAAATCATAATATCCGAGTAGCAAAACAACCAAATTTTTACAATCTACCAAGTTGCAAAGCATGACAACATATGCAAATAAAACGCATCCTTACATACCATCATCTTCGTTCCCATCATTTCCTTGATTATTGTAGGATTGAAAAAACGAATAAAGTTCATCCCTACATGTCGGGTCGCTGAGCATTGCACGAAGATTTTCCAACTACATAATTAATAACAATATATGTATGTATGTATGTATATATATATATATATATATATATATATATATATATATATATATATATATATATATATATATATATACTTATAAGTTAGATTGTCAAACATAAACGAAAACTATCAAAATACATTGTTATTTTTAAACTAAGATAGAAAACCAAAGTACAATGCTATTTCTTGCACTTGGGACAAAAACCCAATTACGAAACTCTTTAGCAAATATTCACCACAAAACCAAAATTACCAATTCCACATTCATTTTACCATGCTAAAGTAGATTGATATTTTTAAATTAAGATAGAAAACCAAAGTACATTGTTATTTCTTGCACTTGGGACAAAAACCAACTTACCAAACTTTTTAGAAAATAATCACCACAAAACCAAAATTACCAATTCAACATGCATTTTACGATGCTAAAGTAGATTGCTATTTTTAAACTAAGATAGAAAACCAAAGTGCATTGTTATTTCTACCTTACCCGGTAATTTTAGGTTAGTTCTTATGATTATTCTTTTTCATGTTTCAATTTCTTATATGTTACCTCGTTAAGACTGGTTGTTTTTGTTTAATATAGAAGATAAACCCTAGGTCGGTAACTATCGCTCCTCAAAGAAGTTGGTCTTACTTTTTCACTTTAGCACTTGAATTTTTTTAGTTATGTTTTGTTTTCAATGATCGATTTTTCAGGTCATTGTGTGTGTGTGTGTGTAACATATGATGTAGGTCATTTGTATGTAAAATTAATAAAATCTGATCCAGGTGTGTCAATGTATAAAATTGATCCAATGAATTTGTAATCTATTATGTGAAGAAAAAGGTAAAACATTTTTAAAAATCATATTACTTTGTTTCATCTAATTTTCTGTTATTCATACTAGGTAAAAATAATAATGCAGGAAATCACCTATTGTCGCTTCATTTGGTAAGTGGATTTCAAATTATTTTGTCAATTTATTTCGAAATTAGTCTTTAAGGATTTTTGGTATAAGCAGAATATCATTTCATCTGATTTAACCTTTGAATCTAATAGGTTTATGATCATGATGAAAGTATTGTAATTTTAACGAGTTTCTAGATTCATTCATTTTATATTACTCCACATATATTTGAATGATAAAATAATATCCCTTATGGTTTCTAAAAGATTAATCAATTTTCATAACTAGTAATTTTCTTTTGTAATTTGCTTATAGTTGTAATCTTTGTGTCTGGTCTTTCTAGCATTTACATTGCCTAAATGAAAGTTTTAAGGCATTCGGAAAGCTTTCTCATCTGATCAGATCTCTAATCCCCATCTTGATGTCCACAATACTAGCACACTGTATCAAAGTAAGTACTTAGTTTAATTCTAAATGTGTGCAACTTTCAAAATTATGCAGTATGCTCTCATTAATTTTTTTTCTTCCAAAGTAATTGAAGTCCTTTAATCCTTTTTATGTTTTTCACGGCTGATGGGTTTCATTTGGGTACACAATTTTCAGGTAAAGTAAAATATCAGTTTGATGCAATTGGTAAAAGATTTCATAAGTTAATGTTTTTTTATGGCTATTGATCTACATGATAGATCGATTATGATGGCTATTATTGTTTCAATTGCATCTCATCTTTGGATTGTGTTGGGTAAAATTATGAGTTAAGGAGTTCATGTCATGACAATTTGTTATTATTTTTACTCATTAATTACAATATACTTTCAACTTATTTATTATTAGGAAAAGCACTCGAAATAGTCTGAATTTGGTGTTTTTATAGCAAGTTGGGTAATAAAATATTCCTGTTTAGGGCATTGTATATAGGCATAATATATCATTTTTTACACTTAGTTGTTATGAATCAGTGGCTAATCACAAGAAAAAAAGTAGATCAGTTTCTCATGGCTCCGATGGAAGTTGGTCTTTCATGTCATGTCTCATGGTTGAGAGAGTTGCTAAAATATTTATTTTATGTGGTTTTAAGGTCCGTGAAACTGAAACAATACTCACAATTGCAAATTTTAAATGACACTTTATTTTCACTAAAATGACATTGAAACATTCATGAGCAAGCAAGGTAGAATGGTATACTAAGGAAAAGGATATAAAAGATGTTGTTTTCAGGGATGAAGAAATTGAGCCAAGAGATAAATGCATTTCCTTATTTAGTTAAAACGAGATTTAGTTAAATCGAAACTGAAAACCTGAAAAAAGAGATAAATGCATTTAACCCGTATTTATTAAATTGAAGCTAAAGAAAGAAGGGATGAGAAGCGATTTTGATCATGGAATTGACAACAGGTAAAAATTACAATTACATTGCTTTCTTGGAATTGAGTCATAAGTACATTGTTATTTTGGTATCCAATATATAAACCGTACAATTTGTTTGATATTCCATTTAACCATTTTACATATTTGCATTTGTAATTTATTTTATGTGTTCATGTATGTTTCTTAAAATACCTTAATTTTTAAGTTATTATATAGCAATTACCTATTTACAACATCATCATTTTTTTCATTAATCTACATGTAAAGAACATTGATCGTATCTTGATAACATTTTACATGTTAATTTGAATCAATCATTATAAAATTACAAATTACATATCAATATTCTTTTTAAAGTATTATCTAATGATTATGTTTTTAAAATATAAATTTTCTTTTAGATTGTTAACCGTGATTTCCAGGGATTATAACATAGTTCTCTATGAATACATTCATTATCTATATAGTATTATCTATAAAGTTGTAAATTCATTATCTATGACCATATATATCTCGTCCTGTGTATTTTTTGGATGCCAATAAAATCCCCTGATAATCATACCTATTACTTTAAATCTGATAATTTATAGATAAAGTCGAGAAAGTATGGAGGAAGAGTGTCCGTAAAGTCAAGGTAGTTTTCGATTGTTGCGTTTGTGACTTGCAGTTCGTTGCCTGTCTCCACCATTTTCTTTGTTCCCTAATAATAACATAAAATTAATGGTGATAGACATCTTCAATATAAAATCAATTAATTATGTTTGTCCCAAAACATAAAACTAATAATCGATTAAGATAAAAATACACATATAATATTTGATGAATCACATAAAATCATGTGCTAAAATGGACCAACGACCAATGGGTATGGTTTCAAGTTTTCAAGTTTTGAATTTGAGATCCATGTACATGTACAATATGTTATCCAGTATCTTTTTGTAAATAAATATAGACAAATCACAAGTGTTGAATATTAACATGAGTAGAAGAAACCTCCCTAGAAGTCTTTATATTTGGATTCTACACTCCACTTTTGCCACGTGTCATCGATATATGCAGTTTTATAACTTTTTCCCGCAAAAAGTTTCAAGGATGCGTTTCCCTTTTGCTTTATAATTTCAAATCAATGTATTATTCAGTCTTATCCTAAATTACAAATCAATTACATTGCGATGTAATGAAACCTTCTAAGTTTAAACAGCCATAATTAATGATGTATCCCATAAAATTAGGGATAAATTAAAGCCCCTATAATGATTATGAGTGTCTTCGGCACACAGCTTTTGAGAGCTTCTAGTTTTAGCTTTTAACAAAACGCTAGTTAAAAAGAAAAGTCCCGTTCGGCAACAGTAGCGTTTAACTTTTAGCCTAAACAAAATGCTCCAAAATCAAAAGCTACCCGTTTCCCGCTACCATCAAGTTTTGTCGAACACGCCCTCTGTATCCCATTAAATCACTTCTTATATCATCGGAAAAATAACTTATCATGGTAAGCATTTTTATCGTTTTGTTCACATTTATGTAACTTCTTTATTTTTGTACACATTTGAATATTTACCTTGTTATATGTGTTCACATATTATCATTATCACCGATTGTAGCATGTGTTAATTGTAATATATGAACAAATTAACAAGTTAAGGGTGTGTTTGGGATTCTTTTTTAGACTTAAAAGACTTTTTTATAAAATGATTTTTTGTAAAACAACTTTTTCTGAAAGATGTATTTAAAATGTGTTTGGACTTAACTACTAAAACTTTTAAGGGTTAAAAGTCAAAAATCAAAAAAATATGAGATTTCATAACTTTTGAAAAAACTTCTTTTGTTCATGACAAAAAGTTGTTTTAAAAAAACTTTTCCATTTGCCAAATATTTTTTGGACTTTTTTATTTTTTGGAAAAGTTAAAAATCCAAAATTCATTTGAAAATAAATGTCAAACACCCCTTAAATGGTTAAATGTATATAAAAAAAAGTTTCTTAAAGGTGAACAAAACAAAATGTTAATTACCATCATAAGTCATTTTTTCCACTTTTAATAACGATTTTATTTTTTATATTTGTTTTTATTATTTTTTTCAAACGTTAGTTTTAAAATATCCATAATTTTCTTAATATTAATTAAATATTGATTAATTTTAAATTTTACTTTTAATTAATAAATATATTTTTGTTTTGTGAAATATTTTTATAGCCACTTATAATTTTTTTTCTTTTGTTTTTAACCATATACAATATTTTTAAAGTAAATAGTATCTAACAATAGTATTAAATAAATTAAATATGTAACAATAAGTATGGATGATATTTAAAAAAAATAAAAAGAAAATATTACTTAGCAAACAAAAAACAAAAAAAAATCTATATAATGTAAATGTTTTAAAATTATTCCAACTTTTTAATACTTTTTAATTAGAATTGTATAAACAATATTTTTTAATATAACGTTTTAAAGTAGTATTTAACGGAAGTATTTTAAAATGCTATAAAAAAAATATTAAATTGTCATACAAAATTTGTGAACCACTTTGAAATTATTGTAAAAGAAAGTTTAAAAATAAATATATGAAAATTATAAAAAAATAATTTGACATTGTATAACAAACAAAACAAACAAACAAAAAAAGTTAAAAATCTATAAGAAAAAAATTAAAATATTTATAAAATATTTGTTTAAAAGCACTTGTATTAAAATTAAATGAAAGTATAAAATAAGTTTAAAAAAAATTATAACTAAACTTTAAAACATTGTATTAGGAAAACCTATAGTAAAAAATATCATAAAATTATTGTAATAAATAATAAGAATTCTTAAGAAATTTGTACAAATTAAAATTAAAATAATAATAATAATAATAATAATAATAATAATAATAATAATAATAATAATAATAATAATAATAATAATAATCATAATGATCATAATAATAATAATAATAATAATAATAATAATAATAATAATAATAATAATAATAATAATAATAATAATAATAAATTTACATTTAGGCACCATCTCTACTCGTCCGTGACTCTTGCGACTACAATTGTCATCTCACCACAAATTTCTCGGAAACTAATTCAATTTCCCTCTCAAGGTATGCTCCATTGAAACTGGTTCAACATGGCCCTCTGGCCCCACACTCTATCACATCTAATCTCATTCAAATCAATCTGAACGGGATAATTGGTAAAACCAAAAGCAGTAATCATCACGAATCATGGTACTCAAACCATGTGACCACCTCTCGATCTGCTATCACATCTGATCTCATTCAAATCAATCCCATACTACCTGCCACATCTACCCATACTTTCCATACGGATCGTTCCAGATTTTCTAAATAGTTGCTCAACCTTCTCAATCGCCAATCTCGTCACGCGTGTTCGCTCCCCAGCAAAACACTCTCCTCTATTAGCATACTCATCTGACTAAGCTCACTCCCTAAGCTCTTCCTAGGTTCTCACACTTCTATTCCATTGGCTGATGAAGAACTCCTCATGATGCCAGCCATCTACGTCCTGAATATCGTCATATTCACTTAGTATATGTCTCCCATCATCGAGAGTTCCACAAAGCATGAAGCAAGCAACATTTGGGGATCGAGTAATCTCCACCAACACGTAAAACCACTATAAGTTACAACTCTATTTGAACTACTTGCACTCAAAAGGTATCACCAAACTCAAGAAACTCTACCCCACTGAAGTATCTAACTACTCTCTCAGTAGGCTCCTCCAATGCTCATCTAGGTATCTCTCCTAGATTATCTCTTAACTCAGAACTCCCTCTTTAAGTAATTCCTGCTAGATACTCATACCTCCACATACTCAAGGCACATAATAGATAGAAACAACTCCTAAGCTAAGGCATCACAAATCAGACAACTCTAGCCTAAAAGTATGAAATACTTATCATATCCTCTAGCATACATAAATAGTATCTCATAACACCAAAAATAAATATGGGTATTTTGGAAAATCACCGTTCGGGCTCTGGCTGATTGTATACACTTCTCCTTCTCATTTTCTCTTAGTAACTCTTGCTCATTTTAGGAAAAATCATTTCTTTTGAAAAAATTCCTCAAATCCTCAGTTTTAGTCCAGACATACCCGAAGGCGCATCCAAATCCCTCAAACCAATTCTCTGATACCAACATATTTCACAAAAATCTCATTTATTTAATTTACAAATTCACAACTCCATAATTGTTTGATTAAAATCCAGGATCTTTGAAACATGACTCTTTCACTGGTGTGTACAATCAAGTTGGTGCCTTCCCGCGATTCTGAGAAAAACCTGAAACAGATAACACGGTAAGCACGAAGCTTAATGAGTTCCCTAAAATACCACATACAGCACATTAGCCACTCGAGGATGTAACTCTATAATACCCTCTGGTATATGTGTCTCAGTGGGACCCTCCAGTCCCATGGTTCGTTGGACCCTCTGGTCCGGTCTCAGTGAGGACCCTCCGGTCTCACAGCCCGTTGGACCCTCCGGTCCGGTCTCAGCAACACATAACATAGCATATGTATCACACAGAGAAATGCATAACTCAAGTAAGCACATAAGACCCTCTGGTCACACATAAATACCACTCTAGATAAAGTATAGTTAGAAGACTCACCTTACAAGCTACCATGTAACAGTCTCGTACTCGGGAATCTCAAACTAGCCTCCGCCTAACACATAGGATGACATCTCTAATTAATACTCTTATTCATACTCGAATACACCAAAAGCTACTCTTGAAGTGGATAAAAGACTATTTTACCCCTCCATGGTCTCCATTACTCATGATTGACCCAACCATAAAGTTAACATAAGTCAAAATCGAGTCAACAGTCCATTACTCAAATACACCAAAGGCTACTCTTAAAGCTAGCATGTAACAATCGAGTGCACTCCCGCGACTCATCGAGTCCCCTCATTTCCTCAGAAGTCTCAAGAAACTCCAGCTCAACTCGTCGAGTTAATCCCCAACTCGCCGAGTTATCACACGATCCAACTCATCAGGACAAACCCTCACCGACTCGTCGAGTTAGGCCATGGACTCGGCGATTCCCTTCGATTTGATTTCTCATTTAGACGTCTAAGGTCAGATCTACCACACTAGACTCTAGATCTAGTCCTTAAGGGCACAAAAGCTACGTAAAGTCTCGACTTTTACGCTCATACATGGCATATATACATGAAAATACCAATACCAAGTCTTACAAAGGGTTAGATGCTCAAACCCAAGTCTCTAGCTCAATAAAGTTCAGGTCTTTGGGCTCGCAAGACCCTCTACACTTCAGATCTGGGTTTCAACCTCAAATCATACACAAAAGGCTCAATGACTCTAAGCCATGGAAGAAAACCCTGGAAAACTCACATATCAAGATCTCCCTAGAAGATTAAGCAAGTCAACACATTTACCTCAAGCAAACACTGCTGAATTTGCGGATCTAAAGCCTCCTCTTGCCCTAACCTCAATACTCTTCACTTTTCCTTCAAAGAATGCACCAACAACCACCAACTTAGCTCCTTACTCACTTTCTAGCTCTAATGGCGATTATGGTTTTCTCTTAGGGTGTAGGGTAACCGGTGAGGCGGAAATGGGGCATAAGTTCCCTTATATAGGCCCCACTCCCGGGAAATTAGGGTTTCTCTACCCAGCACCTACTCGGCGAGTCATCTCTCTGACTCGTCAATTCCACTCATTAATTCCACGCGAGCAACTCGACCATACTCGGCGAGTTGGACTCACAACTCGTCGAGTCACTCCATAGATTCCAAATTTTAAACACACAAGGGTATACCTGAAAGTCCGGATGTTACAATTCTCCCCACTTGAATTAGATTTCGCCCTCGAAATCGCTCCTCAACATCACATAGATCGAACCCAATAACCCGAAAAGCACCACTAAAAAGATCTCATACAACACAAATATCTTTCTCCATGGACACCTGAATCCAAACATGTAACACCCCGTTTATTAAATAAATAGATAAACCAATTAAATGAATAATAATGGCCATAAAACCACGAGATGTATTTTATATTATCTTAATTTAGCCCTAAGGTGATAGTAAGTTGTTAGGAGTCTTCGTTATCGAGACTTAAATGTATTAAAATTTGGAAATGGGGGTTAAAATGTAACTTCCGGACCAATTATGAATAAAATTCTGATGCTAGGATCTGATTGGCAATTTCTTTGGACTTGTTTTGAAAAGAATTATTGAAGTCGGGGTTTAAAGAGTAGATATCAGATTTAATTTGAAGAAGATTTTCAAAGCAAAGGTAGAAAGGGTAAATATTGGATTAAATTTGAAAAGTTCCTATGGGGAGGGACCAAAATTGTATTTATGCAAAAGATTTAAAGTGGTCGGGGTTATAACCCACCACCCTCAATGTGTCAAACCCTAAACCTAAGAGATGCTCAAGCCATGAATGAAGTCAATCGCCACCACCTCCCATCTGTTCGTTGTTCTGATCAAACGGGGACGCCTGCCACCTCGCCATTGAGCACCGCCGACCATTATACTGTCGTTGAGGGTTGCCACTATGACGTTGCTGCCGGAGAAGCGAGATGGGGAGGAGCCACTGTCGTTGGTCAAAGTCCGGCTGCCGCTGCCACCTGGAGGGCAGCCATGTTGGGTGTGCTTCCAGGATTCTATTGTGTTGGTGTTCAGATGCTATTGTTGCAACTTTTATGGTTGTGTGAGGGTTTCTGTCAAGTGAAGTTGTGAAGAACCACCATGGCAGCCGGTCATGGTGGCTGCTGCCATCAACCCCGCCGCCTGCCGCCACAAAAATTCCGTTAGGTTGTGTTCCCTTCGTGTTCAGCCCATTTGGTTGCGTGTTTTGGTGTTGCTGATCTGGTGGGGGTATGTTTTGGATGGAAACCATGGAAAAACCACCATGGTTGCCACCCTCTACCACCACCGGCCACCACAAGAATGGTTGTGTGTGTGGGTTTATAATTTTTAGTGTGTGGTTATTTTTGGAAATATGCTTTGTAATTTGTAAAAAAATGGAATAATGGAAAGAAACTCATAACCACCACCGTGAGGTGGTGGTTGCCGCCTCCTGCTGCCACCAGCCATCGTGTCGGGTAGCGGTGTGCTTTGCCTTGTCATGTTTGATTCGGTTGGGATGCTTGAAACCCTAATGGGCCAAAAAAAGCCCTAATGGGCATAGTAAAACCCTAATGGGCCTACTGAAAGCATAATGCGCCTAGTAAACCCTAATTGATCAAAATACCTAGCTATTAGGCCTATTGGGCTAAGATGGGGTTGGAAACCCTAATTAGGGTTTAAAAAACCATAATATTGGATTTATGGGCTTGGACTTATCGGGACCCACATTTGGGCCATTGGAATAGAAGTGTGTATTAAGCCTAATTACACCACATGATTTATTTAGAGGAGTGATGGACTTAATGGATTAAGTCCTTAATGGGTTAAGTGAGAAACACTTAACCCTAATCGTCATTTTATGTGAAACCTTAATTTCACTTGGGTTTATTGTTGGGCCTTCCTATTAGGCCTTGATGATTGAGTAATTAATGGGCCATCCAAGATCAAACAAATGGACCAGAATAATTAATGGGCTTTGAGGTAAGGCCCATATAAGGATTTGGGCCCAATTTAGAAAATTGGGCCATAGATGGGCCATAGTTTGAGCCTTTATGATTATGTGATATTGGGCCATTAGAATGTTGAATGTTGGACTGGACTAAATGGTTGGGCCTTGGTAAGACCTTATAATGGTTTGGGCCCAATTTGGAAAATTAGGCGATGTGTTGGGCTTTGACCCATAGTTGACTTTTGGGCCTTTGGATTGGGCCTTAGGCTTGGATCAAGCTAAGAATGGGGTAAAATAGTTTTTTACCCCAAGCATAGACTTATGATTATGAGTTGGAACCCAATTATTAATTGGGTGTCATTTTGATTGTTGACAGTTTGGGAATTTATCATCCAGCAGTTGGGGTTGGGTTTGCGGGACTTCAGCAGTGTGAGGTAAGTTACCTTCCAGTAGAAGTGGGTCTAAGGCATCAAGGCCGACCCACTAGTAGTTGATTATAGCTGAGATGATTGTCTTTTTGATAATTGTCTAGTTTACTACCACCTGGTATGTTAATGTGTTAGCATGATATGCTATATGTGATAGTGGTGGTAGGAGGGGAATAGTCCCCAAGTTCGGTTGTTAGGACCGAAAGCTAGGTCGAGCACCCAGATATGCATGACAATATGATTATGTTATGCTATGTGTGGTAGTAGTAGTAGGGGTGAAATAGTCACCGGAGTTCGGTTGTAAGGATCGAAGGGTAGGTCAACACCCCATAATGGCTTGACACGGGTAGGTCAGCTCCCTAGAACGCCTTGACATGGGTAAGTCGGCACCCCAGAATGGTTGGACCGGGTAGGTCGGGCACCCCATAATTTCCCGGCAGTATGTATGCTATGTGATTGTATGGTATGTGGTATGATGGGGGAACTCACTGAGCTTCATGCTTATGGTTTTCTGATTTAGTTTCAGGTACTTGATCTTCAAAGGAAAGGAGTCGGCTTGGTCGCAACGCATCACACTATGTTTTCCGCACAAGTGATCATTGGGATTATACTCTGATATTATTTTGTGATAACATGTTTTGAATACTAACACTTTGGTCTTGACATGTGTTCCTATTATAGATATTTTTATACTGTTGGTTTCATAATAACTAAAACAAAAACGAAAAAAAATTGGCCTTGAATTTTGGGATGTTACAAAACATGAACTCCCAAATCTGGAATAAGACAGACCCTTCTGCTGCTATGATACCCCTTCTGACTCTCCAGAATCTGGAAACTATAGTGGCCTGCCTCACTGCCAGACCGCTCTCTAAAGCTATCACCATGTTATTCGCTCCTCGAATAACAGACCTGATAACTCACTGCGCCTCTGATTCCCTAGTTGCGAATTGATAGAAGAAGTCAAAGCCCAAAAATTGGCTATCGATCACTCATACCAGGCATACTAAACGATCCATAACATACTCCACATAACGAAAGGGTCACATTACACCAGAAACCCATCCACCGTACTGCCATCAAAACCCATCTGAACAAAAAACTCTCAACACCCTATCCTTAGACACAAGAAAATGATCATGTTTGCTCAGAAGTATCCTCTGACATCTAATAATCATAACGTTCAGCTCCCTCTCAACACTAAGCACCAGGTCAACCCCCGACCCCACAGTTGAACCTCCAAAGGTTACCCTTTGCATGCCCCAAAACGTCTCACTGACTTCCTTCTCACAACAACTATCTCGGCCCATTGTGACACACAAGTCACGAAGTTCGCTTTACCCCAAGCGAATACTAAAATACCAACTGAAATCGTCTCACCCTTGACCTTTGTCGTGTACTACTCATTAGATCCATGTGTCTCGCGTTCCTTCCCATACAAATGAACTGTCCTACTCAGGTCTAAGACATCAGATGACACACAATACCCCTAAAAATGAAACACATCTCTGAATCTGGAATCTCATTCGCCTTCTCATTACACCACCAAAGCCAAACTCAAACTCGACAGTCTGGTCCGAAACAGAATTGGAACCACTCGTACCAATCAAGCACTCACTTCATGACCCATGACCCACAACCCACGCGTACATCACTCCTCCAAATCCTCTCAATTGCGATAACGACAACTTAACTCAGAATATAACAATCCCTGACAAATATGAAAACCCCAGTCTCGCTCTTGGTCCGACCACCAAGTTCCCGAACTCAAAGAATAACGCTACCCAAGCCTAAAAACTCTTCTGCGTCATGCACTGACTAGCGAATAATAGGGCTCCCCATAGTATCATAACATTCCCTCACACTAACCCGGGAAGGCTACGGCTCCCCGCGGGCCAATGACACTCTCTCGCTGACTCATGAATACTATGGCTCCCCGATGTATCACAATACTCTCTTTCAGAATGGTGAACAGTATGGCTCCCTGTACTATCACAAGACTCTCTTGCAGACCGGTGAATGCTATGGCTCCCCATAGCATCACAACACGCTCCCTTAATAACTTGCCATGGGCTCACTCCATGGTTTTCCCCGGATAATCCAAAGTGATTTCTCCCATTTGGATCCACTCACCCTCTTATCCCCCTTAATCTCCTCCTCAAGTCATCACCCTACTGAGTTCACTATCGAATACTCCATGGCTCAACAAAGATAGGTACACACACCTACCTAGGTTAAGCATCACCACTCCTAACGACAACCGACGTGACCAACACTTTTCTCGCTGCAATTCACACTCTCGGATACTCTTGTTTGATGACAATTAGCTGAATGGATCCCGCTGGAACCATAGTCACTTAATACTCCACTTTCCATCTCATAACTCAAATCTCAAAATATTTCGAAATTTAGGGCATTCTACTCAGGTACCTCGGTACACCATCACAGAACCTCACGATATCTTGCCTCAACCGCTGATCTCCTACTTACAGCATCATACTCAGATACAACAATGCATTCTTGCAGAATCTCATAACTAATCTTCCTCTAACACAACTCGAAACTTCGAAATATTTTGAATTCTCAATTGAAACACGGAGGAATCGTCAATGACTCAGAACACCTTGACAACCATCCGAAACTCCCTCCTCTATAGCTTGTAACCCATGCAAGAATACACATACCGACATTGAAGTTGGTTTCCCAATCAACTTCTATCCTTCCTAGAGTGCATATAACAATCCATAAATTGAACCATAAATTCTCAACCGCTGAAACTATCATTATGAGCTACCCACCTCGAATTTACTATTACAACCTCGAAGAATTCCTAAACACCACAAGGTCTCCGCCCAACGGCCGCCTGCCGTGGAAACACTTATCCTTTCCTAAACACGTACAACATGCATTATCTCACTCTACACCTCGCCTCGACCACCAATAACCCTGGTCACATGTATCTGAACTGTAGGTCACTATAACCACTCCTCTAACCACTCTTGAAAAAATATATGATACTCTCAATAAAATACCCGATTCTCCCCCACTCAGGGCTCGAACCATCACCATTTGGCACACCAAGAATCTATTCCACATACTGCTCCACCAGGTACATCACACTTACTCTTGGAAAGTACCACATAACACTTAATGGTCTTCCCGATAGAGACCAAGCAACTCTAAACATCCTGAATCTCAAATAAAATCCTCAAAAACTTCCTAACGTGTCATCCAAAATCTCACACTGACACACTACCGAACATTTCAACTGTCCCATAGTAGCCATGACTCTCAGTCAAAAAATAGTGAACTATCACATTCCTCATCTTCGACTCCCCAACCAACGTCCCATCATAAGAATTATCATGAGATCAGAGACCTCACCCCCACACTCAATATCCATCATAGAAAAGGAGTGTCACCGCCCCAATATACTCCTCTTTATCACCCGATACTGCTGGTAACATATGCCCTACTATCCTCAAATAGGGTATATCCTTGTCCTTGACCATCTCAATCCCCAATGAAGACCCTCTCATGCTATAATATTACCTTGCGGCAGACATACGGTCCAGATACTCAGGTGAAAGATCGCAACCAACGCTACCCCACAGGCTTTACCACCAAGCTCAAAAACCAGAAGCTCAATATCCCTTCTGCTTCTCCCAGAAAATAACACAACTCTCATCACAGAAAATGGCATCTATGTTATTGGCCGATTGCTCAACTCGAACCGAAATCCTCCATAAAGCATCATCTCTACTCCTCCCTGAGTCTTGTGACTCCAACTGTCATCTCACCACAAATTTCTCGGAAACTAACTCAATTTCCCTCTCAATGTATGCTCCATTAAACCTCGTTCAACATGGCCCTCTGGACCTACACTCTAAAACATCTTATCTCAGTCAAATCAATCTGAACGGGATAACTGGTAAAACCAGAAGCACTAACCGCCACGAATTATGGTACCCGAACCATGTGACCACCTCTCGATCTACTATGAATCATGTTACCTGAACCATGTTGTCTCATCTCAATCTGCTACTTAGAACCTTTGGAATTCTCCGTGTTTCGAGTATGGGTCCTCTGCTTTCAATACTACAGGCCCATACTACCTGCCACATCTACCCATACTTTCCACACGGATCGTTCCAGATTTTCTAAATAGTTGCTCAACCTTCTCAATTGCCAATCCCATCATCCGTTCTCGCTCCACAGCAAAACACTCTCCTCTATTAGCATACTCATCTGACTAAGCTCACTCCCTAGGCTCTTCCTAGGTTCTCACACTTCTATTCCATCGGCTGATGAAGAACTCCTCATGATACCAGCCATCTACGTCCTGAATATCGTCATACTTAGTAGTTGTCTCCCATCATAGAGAATTCCACAAAGCACGAACATAGCAACATTCGGGCATCAAATAATCTCTACCAACACGTAAAACCACTCTAGGTTACAACTCTATTTGCTCTACTCACACTCAAAAGGTTTCACCAAACTCAAGCAACTCTACCCCACTCGAATATCTAACTACTCTCTCAGTAGGCTCCTCCAATGCTCATCTAGGTATCTCTCTTAGATTATCTCTTAACTCGAAACTCCCTCTTTAAGTGATTCCTGCTAGATACTCATACCCATCACATACTGAAGGCACATAACAGATAGCAACAACTCCTAGGCTAAGGCATCACAAATCAGGCAACTCTAGCCCAAAAATATGAAATACTTATCCTATCCTCTAGCATGCATAAATAGTATCTCATAAGTATCTCATAACACCAAAAAAAATATATGGGTATTTTGGGAAATCACCGTTCGGGCTCTGGCTGATTGTATACACTGCTCCTTCTCGTTTTCTCTTAGAAACTCTTGCTCGTTTTAGGAAAAATCGTTTCTTTTGAAAAATTTCTCAAATCCTCAGTTTGATTCCAGACATACTCGGAGGTGCATCCGTATAACATCCCCATTTTCATGGCCAAAAAAGACCGATTTTTTTATGCTTTGTTTTAAAATCAGAGTAATCGTTTAAAGAAAACTGTTGCGGAATTTCTTACCAAAAAAAATGTGATAAGAATTTATCAAAGCATTTCTTTAAAGAAATGTATTTTTCATTAAATAACAAAATCTCGGGATATCATGTTCCAATACAAACCAAAACCATAAGCAGTATAAAATATACCTTACAACAATTATTTATAACTACTGATCTATAATCGAAAATCTCTCGTCAAGTCCACCAACTTTTACTCTTGTACCATTACCTGTAATGCAAAGAAAACTGAGTGGGTCAGGCTTGGGAGCCTGGTGAGCATATTGGGTTTTCAACCCATAATAGTATAATAATTATATTTAATCATCAAAAAATCAACCCAATTACCCATCCCCATTATCTTCTTTAATTCTTAAGGTTGTACCGTTTTTGTCTGTCTTTTTACCGTTTCCGTTTTCGTCGCAACTCCATAATTGTCTGATTAAAATCCATGATCTTCGAAACATGACTCTTTCACTGGTGTGAACAATCAAGTCGGTGCCTTCCTGCGATCCTGAGAAAAACCTGAAACACATAACACGGTAAGCATGAAGCTTAGTGAATTCCCTAAAATACCACATACAACACATTAGCCACTCGAGGTTGTAACTTTGTAAGACCCTCCGGTCTATGTGTCTCAGTGGGACCCTCCAGTCCCACGGTTCGTTGGACCCTCTGGTACGGTCTCAGTGAGGACCCTCCGGTCTCACAGGCTCTTGGACCCTCCAGTCCGGTCTCAGTAACACATAACATAGCATATATATCACACAGAGAAATTCATAACTCAAGTAAGCACATAAGACCCTTTGGTTACACATAAATACCACTCTAGGTAAAGTATAGTGAGAAGACTTACCTCGCAAGCTAGCATGTAACAGTCTTGTACTCGGGAATCTCGAACTATCCTCCGCCTAACACATAAGATAACATCTCTAATTAATACTCTTATTCATTCTCAAATACACCAAAGGCTACTCTTGAAGTGGATAAAAGACCATTTTACCCCTCCATGGTCTCCATTACTCATGATTGACCCAACCATAAAGCCAACAGAAGTCAAAATCAAGTCAACAATCCATGTTTGAGCCGACTCGTCGAGTGCACTCCCACAAATCATCGAGTCCCCTCATTTCCTCAGAATTCTCAAGAAAGTCCAACTCAACTCGTCGAGTTAACCCCCAACTCGCCGAGTTATCGCACAATCCAGCTCATCGGGACAAACCTTCACTGACTCGTCTAGTCAGGCCATGGAGTCGGCGAGTCCCTTCAATTTGATTTCTTATTTAGACGTCTAAGTTCAGATCTACTTCAATAGACTCTATATCTAGTCCTTAAAGGTACAAAAGCTACGTAAAGTCTCGACCTTTACGCTCATGCATGGCATATATACCCGAAAATGCCAATACCAAGTCTTACAAAGGGTTAGGTGCTCAAAGCCTAGTCTTTAGGTCAATAATGTTCAGGTCTTTGGGCTCTCAAGACCCTCCACACTTCAGATCTGGGTTTCAACCTCAAATCATACACAAAAGGCTCAATGACTCTAAGCCATGGAAGAAACCCCTAGAAAACTCACATATCAAGATCTCCCTAGAAGATTGAACAAGTCAGTACATTTACCTTAAGCAAACATTATTGAATCTATGGATCCAAAGCCTCATCTTGCCCTAACCTCAATACTGTTCACTTCTCCTTCAAAGAATGCACCAACAACCACCAACTTAGCTCCTTACTCACTTTCTAAATCTAATGGCAATTAGGGTTTTCTCTAAGGTGTGTAGGGTAACTGGTGAGGAAGAAATAGGGCATAAGTTCCCTTATATAAGCCCCAACCCTGGGAAATTAGGGTTTCTCTACCCAGTACCCTACTCGGCGAGTCAGCTCTCTGACTCGTCGAGTCCAATCATTAATTCCACGCGGGCAACTCGACCCTACTCGGCGAGTTGGAATCACAACTCATCAAGTCACTCCATAGATTCAAAAATTTAAATACACAATGGTATATGATGAGAATAAAACTCTAGATCGATTAGGTCTTTCACAGGTGTGATTATAGAAATCGAACAAGTCAAAAACAGTATGAAAGTAAACACATGATGGAATCAAATGAATGCTTATGATTCAAAATAAAGTTACGCCTCAACAGAGCTCGACAAAGAACTTCCATTGTAGAGGCGAGCTAGGGTTTACAAAACTTAGAGCAAATAAAATAATAATAGCGATAACATCTAAGACTGCATGCATGCAACTTATATACTAAACCCTAGTACAAAACACGCATGGTTGGAAAGGCCAATACCGGCAATCAAAACTGGGCTAAGGACCGAACCCATGACGCAATCTATTAATCCCAACAATCTCCCCCTTTGCGTCTGTCACACCCCGAAACCTAAGGTGGAAACGTTCCGGGGCGGAGGACGTCATGAATATCGCAACCAATGTACATAGTAATCATAGTAAACACAAAACATTACATGACATATGAATAATTACATTTGTTTGAATGCAAAGTGTTACAAAGGTTATACATATATCATATGAAAAAAAGTTAAGACGAGTATTCTACGTACTCCGTCTTCGCCAAAGGATCACTGGGTACCTGTGTAATATGGACCTGAGAATACAAGCAGTTTGCAAATCAGCATAAAGCTGTTGAGTTCATAAGAGGTTTGTTTTCAGAAAATGTACAAGTTTCCTTTGGTTTTCCGAAAAAGTTTGTTATCCAAGAAAATCCCATATTTTCTTATAAGTTTAGTTGAGTTATCCGTTTATTATACGATCCGGTTATGTACAGTTTGTTATCCCAGGAAAAACCCTTATTTTCCTTAAAAGTAAAGTTCAGTTGTTGAATCCAAATGTAAGGTACAATTATCTAACATACTTGTTGTATTAGCTAGGTATTCTGATATCCTAGTTATTCTACACTCGAATGTATCCAGAGGTGTGCTTTCGTATTCGTATTCCTATTCCTATTAATATTCGTATTCGTATTCATATTTGTATTTGTATTCGTATTCGTATTTGTATTTCTATTCCTATTTGTATTCGTATTCGTATTCGTATTCGTATTCGTATTCATATTCGTATTCGTATTCGTATTGATATTTGTATTCGTATTCGTATTCGTATTCCTATTCCTATTCCTATTTGTATTTGTATTCGTATTCACATTCTTATTCGTATTATTCCTAGCTGAACTTTCGTATTCGCTTTGTTCCTAGCTATACTTTCATATTCGCTATGTTCCTAGCTGTACTTTCGTATTCGCTCTGTTCCTAGCTGTACTTTCGTGTTCGCTCTGTTCCTAGCTGTACTTTCGCTCTGTACGGCCGTATACTCCCCCACACACTTTCCTTTGATGTTTTGGTGGTCCTAGGTCATTACAAGTGTTTATAGCTAATTCTACAAGCCATAGAATGAGTTTAAGGCACCATTTGACTAAGTTTTAGGAGTTTACGGCCTAAGAACCCATTCTTGGGGGGTTTACGGTTGTAAGCTCCTATGGGGGTAGTTTTAGCATGTTTAAGGTCCTTAACTTGATTGTGGTTGCTTCTAGACTTTATTCCAAGGCTATTGGTGTGTTTAAATGACATTTTAACACTTTAAATTGAGTTTACTCCCCCTGAATTGGTGTCTATGGTCCAAGCCTGTGCTTGGGCTGTAAACTCTTGTTTACTCCCTAAATGATGAGTTCAAGGTGTTCTAATTCCAGTTTAGTAAGCCCCTAAGTCATATCTAAGCTCCAAATGTGGTTTGGAAAGGTTTTAAGGCTCAAAAACCCCATTTTCATGTGTTCACGACCTAAGGCTGTTCCAGGGCTGTAAACACATGTTTATGGTCCTATTCCATGATTTGAACACGAAATTGAAGGCTAAAGATGTTATACTAGGAGCTAAGGATGGTTACCTTGAAGAGTTGGAGCTTGAATTTGATGATTTTGGACCTAGAGCTTAGATTGGAGGAGAGAGAGTGGAAAAGGCTTCAAATGAGTCTCTCTCAACTTTATATATGCTTAAAGTTTGAGACACGGTGGAATTCTACCCGATACTGATGTTAAGCGAGGCTTTTGGTCGCACCCGATTAAGTTGTTGTAACCCGATATGATTGAAACTAAAATTTTTCTAATTACTAGATTGGGGCATTTTCTTAAGTTTCTAACGTGTTTGGATACTAATTAAGTCACAATAGAAATCTCGAAATAAATGACTTAATTTAAAAATGTAAACGGAAATGATTCGAAAAAGACAAATTTTACGGATGGAAACGGATTACGGCGATGGAGCAAACTTCGGGTTGTCACATTATTCCCCTGTTAGAGGGAATTTCATCCCGAAATTCAAACTTTAGATACAATTTATGGATTCGGAAAGAAATACAAAACTTCTACTTTGTTGGATTTTCACGCTCTCAAGTGAATTCGAGTCCTAGTGTGGCTTTCCAGCGAATCTTCACTGTTGGGATATGACTTTCTTTCGTACGTTTAATCTCTTGATCTATGATTTCTATTGGTTCTATTATGGGGTTCAGACTTTCGTTGGTTTCGGTCTCATCGAAGGAATTACTAGGGTTTCGTCGAATAGGCACTTCTTAAGGACAGAGACGTGGAATATCGGATGGATGCTGCTAAGTTCTGAGGGTAGTCATAGTTTGTAGGCCACGGAATCGATCCTAATGATGATTTCGAAAAGTTCTATGTACCTCGGGTTTAGTTTTACGCGTTTCAAAGTGTAACACGCGTTCTTCGCTTATTACGTGACTAAAGAAAATGGTTAGACCGAAGGGTATCACTACATCCTCGTAGTGACCATATCGAATCCTGAATGTTGTTTTGGAACATCATTCTCGTGAACTCAAAGCTGACTGGGTAGCTTCTGCATTTCTGCTGGAGCCTATCAATGCAGAGATTTGGCTATAGGGTTTGCTCCGGGAACTGGGTCGATACAAAACTCTACTTGGCGTCCAAAGGGAATTCTCGTGAGCTCTTCGGAAAAGATATCAGGAAAAATTTGCAGACTTCGGGGATGCTCTCAATGTCTTTACTTCCTGTTTCCCATTGATCACATAGGCTGGGAACTAAGTTTATCGCTAATGCTCTCTTTCTCACAGTTAGCTATCTCGATGGTAAATCTTTCGGTTACTAGCTGAGGACTATGTTTATGAAGATGTTCAAATGAATGGCTAATAGATTATCTTTCACTATTAGAATTGAAAAGGATTGCAAGCATAAGGGTTATCGAAAAGGAATAATTGAGGAGTAACACTCGAATGAGGATTTCTATAACGGATTTGGCTCGAGAAATACTCCCATAGTATTTCATGATTCGCTGCAACGACGGCTCGTTGTTTGGGTATTGGGTAAGTTTTAGGCATGTCGCACACCACAGTCACTCCCAAGCACATGTTGGCCGTGTCTCGAATGAATATAGTTGGCCAGGCTATATTGATCCTAGACACGACTACATAACTGCCCAGGTTTAACCGCATCGTACAACACCCATTTACTTATGTTTCGTTCTACTTGTAGTTACGGATTTCGACGGTTAGGTATACTTGTATACTTTTGAGAATACTTATATTTTGAGGTATACTTTAAGTTCAGAGCACTTAGACCGCTTAGTAATCATAGTAAACACAAAACATTACATTACATATGAATAATTACATTTGTTTGAAAGCAAAGTGTTACAAAGGTTATACATATATCATATGAACAAAAGTTAAGATGAATCTTCTACGTACTCCATCTTCGCCAAAGGATCGCTGGGTACCTGTCTAATATGGACCTGAGAATACAAGCAGTTTGGAAATCAGCATAAAGTTGCTGAGTTCATAAGAGGTTTGTTTTCTAAAAATGTACAAGTTTCCTTTGAATTTCCGAAAAAGTTTGTTATCCAAGAAAATCCCATATTTTCTGATAAGTTTAGTTGAGTTATCCGTTTATTATACGATCCGATTATGTACAGTTTATTATCCCAGGAAAAACCCTTATTTTCCTTAAAACTAAAGTTCAGTTGTTGAATCCAAATGTAAGGTACAATTATCTAACATACTTGTTGTATTAGCTAGGTATTCTGATATCCTAGTTATTCTACACTCGAATGTATCCAGAGGCGTGCTTTCGTATTCGTATTCGTATTCGTATTCCTATTCCTATTTATATTTGTATTTGTATTCGTATTTGTATTTGTATTCGTATTCGTATTCCTATTTCTATTCATATTTGTATTCGTATTCGTATTCCTATTCCTATTCCTATTCCTATTTGTATTTGTATTCGTATTCGCATTCATATTCGTATTATTCCTAGTTATACTTTCGTATTCGCTCTGTTCCTAGTTGTACTTTCGTATTCGCTCTGTTCATAGTTGTACTTTCGTATTCGCTCTGTTCCTAGTTGTACTTTCATATTCGTATTCGTATTAATCCTAATTTATGATTAGTATGAATTATTCATGTAGGGCTTTGAAGATTGCGTCTTTTGGGCTCATCTGATTATGCTATTTTGTATTCCGGTTTGGGCCTGTCCAACCGTGAGCCTTTTATGTTTTGTATATAAGCTTACGCTTGCATGTATATTAGGTTAAGGTTTTCAGAGATCTGAGAATAGCGATACATCTAGACGACAACAGGTTTCTTTGATAGTTCTTGTAACCTTCCAATCCTCTACAGTTGATGTTCTTAATCGAGCTCTTCTGAGGATTTTGTTTAATCATTCGACACGTCTGATTCAATCTTGTCTCGTTCTTATTATTGTGTTTTTATCGTCTTTGTTTACTTACTTGTTCAAGATCTAATCGATCTTTATAGATTAAAGGTTTGCTTAATCGCATCAATTGGTATCAGAGCAGGAGGCTGTGTAATTGATACACATCTTTTCTGTGAAAAAGATTTCCATTAGGGTTTTTCCGCAATCATCAATATTTATTGAGTCGTCATCTCTTTATTGACGTATCTTGATATGTATTACTTTGCCCTAATCTGCTTTATTACAAGTCTGATCTTTGAACAGGTTTTTACGATCATAATGGACGCGACACAATCAAACGTTATTAATATTTCCAACAGCATTGGTTCGACGACAAAGATTCCGATCTTATACACCCATGATTATGAAGTATGGGCACATCACTTCGAAGACTACGTTATTGGATTGGAGGATAATGGGTATCTCATTTGGGAAGCCATCACCAATGGACCATTTTCTCATTCTGCAACGTCCAAAATCATCAAGACACAAAAATAGTACAATGATCTGCTAAAGGATGTGAAAGATATTGCACAAGATGAAAAGGATAAGTTCCAGTGCAATATCAAGGCATTAAGGTTGATCCGGTTCGCCCTTCAGTCCGATACATTTAGATTGGTTAGTTCATGCACGACGGCAAAGGTTGTTTGGGATAGACTTCGCGAACTGTATTCTACAGACGAGGATCTTGAACATTCTATTCAAACTTTGCTCCTATCTGAGTTTGGATAATTCAGGCAAGGGGTTGAAGAAACTGTGACCCAGACGTTCGACTGCTTCAATCATCTTCTCAGCAAGATGATCAAACACGATATTGAAAGGAAGCTTATCGAACAGAAGGTTACATTCCTGAATGGTCTGAGGTCTGAATGGAGAGCAGTGGTTTCCACAGTTAAAGCCCATGAGCAGTTTAAATCATACTCTTTGGCGAAACTGGTGGGTATTCTCAAGTCCCAAGAAAAGATTGTGCTGCAAGAAAAGAATGTTGTATCCAGTCTCGGTTCGTTGGCCCTCCTATCTAAAAGTAAAGCTGCGATGGAGGATGAAGATCTCAACCTGGAGGAATATGATCTCACGTCTGAGGATTATGCCATGATGGTGTCCAATCCCAAGAGGTTCATAAAGAAGAGATTCCCCAGCAACAAAAACCGAAGCTGGCAGGGGAGTTACAGCTCTGAAAAAGTGATTAATGAACCAAAAGCTGAGGAGCACAAGAAGGAACCGAAGGTGGATGGCGACTCTGGAGTGAGCTGTTTCTATTGTGGTGGGAAAAATCATTATGCTAAGGACTGTGTCCTTAAGAAAATGGCTGAAAAAGATGATGGGAACGACGAGGAAGCCATGTTGAAGAAAAGATTGGATGAGTTGAGAAAGAAGAAGTCTGCTGCTAACCCGCCTATTAATGCTCTTATTGTGCAGGGTTCTGTTCTAGGTGATGAGTTCGGTAGCACGGAAGTTTGGTCTACCGACTCAGAAGACGAGGAAGTGAGGCAGCCTACTCATGGAAAGGCCTACTTGTCTAAGGAAGAAAGCAGTGGTGCAAAATGCCTCATGGTTTCTGACGTATCTCAAATGAGGGGATACAACACCGATGCAGGCAGTGATGGACAAAAAGCAAAGGAGGACATGTGCTTTACAGCCAAACCACTCAGCCAGCAGTTCAATGAGCTCGATGAACTGATAAAGAAGGTACAATCTGTTTTTATTTCATGAAAAGTACCATCATCCTCTTATGAGAAAGAACTAAAAAACATCAATACAAGAATATCTCATCTAGATAGTAGCTTAACTCAAACTCGGGTCACAAATTCTAACCTAACTGATCAATTGAGCAGGGCGGCGTCGAAGAGTGAGGAGCGGAGAATGTGGATAGAGTTAAAGGAGTCGGAATTAGTCAAAGTTAAAGATGAAAACATTTATTTGCAAAGAGAAAATTTGAAATTTTTAAAACAACGAAATGTTTTTTGTTTAATTGCTAAACGTCTGTATTCTAATATTACTCAGCTTCACTTGGATTGTGAAATAGGCCAAAGGATTCACCACATGATTTTGCCCTTCCTAGAGTTTAAGGAAGATGAAATCGATGATGAAGCCTATAATTGTGAGAGTGTGATATCGTCTGATGATATCAATCCCACCTACATGTATGGACTGGACAAAATTAAATCCTTCATTAAATCCAAAGACCACAAAGACATGCTTAAAAAACTTTTGGATGAAAATGATAGACTTAAACTGAGAACCAAAACCATGCAAAAATTTGACTCTTTAAACGCCAACGTAAGCTCAGAAAACAAAATTGATGTTGAAAATGCATCTGAGCTTAACGAGGACGATAACATGAGCGAAATTTCTGTAGAGGACACGGTTGACTGCTCAGAATTTATTAAAACTGAGCCTGGAAATCACAAGAATCTAATTTCTGAAAATTCAGTGGAGTTCGCTCGGTTGTCCCATCAAAAGTCCCCAAAATTAGTTGAGAAAGCTGTTGTGTATCAAAAGGTCAGGACTACTCCAAATCAAGTATACAAGGTAACAGGAGTAACCGAACATCAAACAGCTGAACTTGTAGCCATTGTAAACGAAGACAATGTTGATGGCTGTGATGAGTACTTCTGGGAAGCTCCAATTGATAATGCAGACGAACCCATTGGTTTATCTGAAAGAACTTCCTGGAAGAGCAAAGGAAGATACATACCTGAACCCTTGAATAAGCCGAACAACTTCGATGAGCCAAGCACCAGTGGTACAAAAGATATTCCTCAGAAGAATGATCACTCGGCAAAAGAAGACATTCCCTCGGCTCCTTCGGCTCAAAGTAAAACTCCTGCAGTTCAAAAGGAACCAGCCAAGGAGTCACCAAAAACGAAAGCAAATGTTCATCATCAACCTTCTCAGATGAGGAATAGGAAGATAGAAAGGAACAATAGATACAGGAAGAACCTTTCTGAAAGGAAACAATTCTGGCATTCCCAGAATGCATATTTCTCTCATCAAGACAAGAATCTAAAGTATGAAAACAATCCTGTAGGAAAGCTTGAAAGTCACAAAAACCGAAAGCCAAGGTTCGGTTCACAAGAAGATATCAACCGAAAGCCAAGGTTCGGTTCACAAGAAGATATCAACCGAAAGCCAAGGTTCGGTTCACAAGAAGATATCAACCGAAGGCAGAAGTTCGGTTCTGAAAAGGACTTCAACCGAAACCAAAGGTTCGGTTCCAAAGACAGTTCCAACCGAACGCAAAGGTTCGGTTCTGAAGTCAAAAGAGAACAAAACTCTAAGGTCATTCCCTCCAATGATCAAAAGCAAAAGGGTCACCTAGAGTCTCAAGCCCGGAACTTCTCTCAATCCAAACCCTCTTGTTCAAATTCTTCTCGTTCTTCTAATTCCTCTTCTCGGTCTCATAATTCTTCTACTCCCACCGATTCGTCTCCATCTTACTCTAAAGCTGATTTCTCTTGTTTTCAAAAATCTCGTTCGTCAACTGAGCAAAAGTGGAAGAAAAAGGTCAATGAATCCCAACCAGAATCCAAACCTAATTCACCCAATCCTAACAAAATAAAAGTTTTTACCATTAAAAGGAAAGATGCAACAACTCTTATAAAACGAACTTATCTTGTTGATGTCTCTCTTATTGTTCCCGTTCCCATGCAAAGCTCACGTGGATCCAAGAAATTTTGGGTTCCAAAATCTGTCTAATTTTTGCAGGTTATAAGTGACGAGCAGTTCGACGAAGAATGGTACATCGATAGCGGCTGTTCACGTCACATGACAGGGAGGAAAGAGGAGCTTAGGGAATAGAGATCTCTTGCAAATGGTGGCAACGTCAAGTTTGGAAACAATTCTTTTGGCACCATAAAGGGATACGGGATGATAACAAATGGAGACTTTACTATAAGGAAGGTGTCTTATATGGAAGGACTTCAACACAACCTCATTAGTGTATCTCAGCTTGTTGGAGGTACAGGTCTCAAAGTCTCGTTCGATGATGAAGGTTCTGAAATCATAGAGAAAAAGTCAAAGAAAGTGATTCTCAAGTCAGAGCGAAAGGGTGAATTGTTTCCCTTAAACCTTAAACCCATCAAAGGAAACCCAGCTATATGCTTGTTGTCAAAAGCTCAATCCGACGAAAGTTGGTTGTGGCACCGAAGATTATCTCATCTTAATTTTAAAGATATCAACCGTCTTGTTACTGGAGGTCATGTTAGGGGCCTTCCATTGCTCAAGTTTGACAGGGATCATCTGTGCGCTGCATGCGAAATGGGGAAGCAGAGTCGTCAAAGTCATCCATCTATAATCAACACAAAAGTTGTTGAACCACTCGAATTACTTCATATCGATTTGTGTGGTCCTTCATCTATCGAAAGCATCGGTGGTAGCAAGTATATTCTTGTTATTGTTGATGACTTTTCACGATTTACATGGGTGTTCTTTCTAAAGCTCAAATCTGAAGCGACTCAAAAGCTGAAAGTGTTTATCAAGCAAATTGAAGTACAGCTTAAGAAGGTTGTTCGTAACATCAGAAGCGACAATGGTCTCAAATTCAAGAACAGGGAGTTTGAAGAATTTCTTGCAGAAAAGGGAATTAGTCATAATTTCTCAGCTCCCTACACACCGCAACAGAACGGAATAGTCGAAAGACGAAACCGATCTTTGTGTGAAGCTGCCCGAACTATGCTAAGTTTCGCTTCCTTACCTCTTTATTTTTGGGCTGATGCTATTTCGGATGCTTGTTTTACACAGAACAGGTCATATCTCAACAAGAGGTTCACGCTCACTCCATATGAGATACTGAACAACAGAAAGCCAAATGTGAAATTTTTCCATGTGTTCGGCTCAAGGTGTTTCATCTTTAATTCTAAAGAACAACGCAACAAGTTTGACGTCAAAGCCGATGAGGGAATTTTTCTGGGTTATTCTCTCACATCCAAGGCGTACAGGGTCCTAAACAAGCGTTCGAGAAGGATAGAAGAAACATACTATGTGACCTTTGACGATACCTATGTCAAGAAGCTACAGGCCAAAGAAGACACCGCAGGGGAAATCTTACCTCTAACTGGCCAAGTCACAGTCTCGGTAGCCAATTTATACGAGAAATTTCTGGAGCTCTTTGATGAACCAGAGAAAGCTTCACTCTCCGAAGCAGGTGCAGCAGACAACAATGTTGATCACATGAAGCAGCTTGTCGAAGATGCTGCAAGAAGAATACATGAAGGAGAATCAACCTCTGACGACTCTCCATCCAACAACGCTCAAGTCGAGGGGGAGCCAAGCGCTCAAGTCGAGGGGGAGCCAAGCTCACAAGTCGAGGGGGAGACAAGCTCACAAGTCCAGGGGGAGCCAAATTCTACATCTTCAACCGAAGGCCCTTCATCAACCGAAGAGGCCTCAACACCAGGAAGCTCAGTACCACAAGAAACACCTGAACCTCATGTTTTTCAAAGCTCATCAATTGAGGGGGAACATAATGATATGATGCTCGGTTACGATAGCCAATCTGAGCCAGAAGAAATAATTAATGCTGAACTAGACCCAACCTTTGATCCGAATTACCCTCCTCTTATCAAATGGACCAGAGATCATCCTGTTTCTCAAATAGTTGGTGATGTATCTGAAAAGGTCTTGACCCGATCACAACTGAAGACAAAACAGACATCCTTATTTTCAAAAGTTGAGTTTTGTATGTTCAACTCATTCGTATCAAAAGTTGAACCGAAGACAATTAACTCTGCCCTAGATCACTCTGATTGGGTTCAAGCTATGCAAGATGAACTGAACGAATTTGAAAGGAACAAAGTCTGGCGGCTCATTCCAACTCCTCCAGATGCTTCGGTTGTTGGTCTCAAATGGGTTTTTAGAAACAAAATGGACAAGGAAGGTAATGTTATAAGGAACAAGGCTCGTCTGGTGGTAAAGGGATACTGTCAGGAGGAAGGGATAGACTATGAAGAGACTTTCGCTCCAGTAGCTCGGCTAGAATCTGTTAGAATATTTCTGGCTTATGCTGCTCACAAGAACTTTGAAGTTTTCCAAATGGACGTCAAGTGTGCATTTCTCAATGGAGAACTCGAAGAAACGGTGTACGTGGAGCAACCTCCTGGGTTCGTGAACGAAAGGCATCCAAATCATTGCTATATTCTGGATAAAGCTGTGTACGGCCTTAAGCAAGCTCCGAGAGCCTGGTATGAAACGCTTACAAAATTTTTAAAGATGTCTAAATTCAAACAAGGTTCGGTTGACCCAACCTTCTTTCGCAAAAAGGAAGGTAACCACCTTATGATAGTTCAAATTTATGTCGATGACATCATCTTTGGTTCCACGAATCCTAGCTTAACAGCTGAATTCAGAAAGTTGATGGAGACTAAGTTTGAAATGAGCTCAATGGGTCCTATTAATTTTTTCCTCGGTTTAAACATAAGACAGGGACCCGAAGGCATCTTTATTAATCAGGAAGCCTACACGAAGACTCTCCTAGCAAAGTTTGGAATGATGGGAGACTCAAAAGTCAAAGTCCCAATGGCATTCGGCACCAAGCTTACCCCATCCCTAGACAAACCGGCTGTTGATATCACGCTCTATCGTCAAATGATTGGCTCATTAATGTATCTAACCGCTAGTAGACCTGATATCATGTTTTCTATTTGTTACTGTGCTCGATTTCAGGCAAACCCACGCGAACCTCACATGCTTGCAGTGAAGAACATCCTACGCTACCTCAAGCGAACCACCTCCTTAGGTCTATGGTATCCATCCAACTCAGGCTTCTTTGTTCAAGCCTATTCTGATGCTGACCTTGGAGGATGTGGACTCGACCGTAAAAGCACAACTGGTGGCTGTCAATTTCTTGACGGGAAGTTAGTCAGCTGGCAATCCAAGAAACAAACGTGCGTGTCGCTATCTACTGCCGAAGCGGAATACATTGCAGCTGCATCATGCACGTCACAAGTGATTTGGATCCAAAGTCAACTTCGAGATTACGGACTAAATATGAAGAAGATCCCACTATATTGTGACTCTGAAAGTGCAATTAGGATCTGTCATAACCCAGTGCAACACTCCAAAACCAAACACATAGCACTGAGGTATCACTTCATCAAAGATCACGTGGAAGATGGAAACGTCGAAGTTCACTTCGTACGAACCACTGATCAACTGGCTGACGTCTTTACAAAAGCTCTTCCTGAAGCATCATTCAATCAAATATTGCAAGGCTTAGGTATGATGGTTGCAGAATCGGTCCCAAATCCTCAAGTCTCTATTTAAAAATAAAGGAACCGAACCAACCAGACCGCTCGGTCACTCTCTGCTCTGGTAAAATAAAGGAACCGAACCAACCAGACCGCTCGGTCACTCTCTGCTCTGGTGAAATAACGGAACCGAAACAACCAGACTGCTCGGTCCCTCTCTGTCTCTGCAATCTAAAGGCGCTCAGAACGCTCGGTCTCTCTCTGTTCTAAAAGATTCACGGATCCAATCCAAACAGACCGCTCGGTTCTTCCTGATTGTAAAACCATCACTGAAATACTCAGATCGTTCGGTCTATCTTTGCTTCTTTCTTTTGTACAAATTTTATCTTTCTGTTTTTTTATTTCTTTTTCAGAAAATTCCAAATTAACAAAAATATTTTATCCTTCGGTTTTTCTTTATTTCTCAGAAAATTCCAAAATTACAAAAATATGTTGTCTTTCAGTATTTATTTATCTCTAAGTAAATTTCAAAACTACAAAAACATTTTATATTTCTAGTATGTGTACTTTTTGCACGAGTGAATACAAGCATCTCCTTATGTAATGTTCATCCAGGTATGTTTTATTTTTATCAGACTAGTTAGACGTCCCTAGAAGCATGCTGCTGTATGTTGTCTCAAGCCTCTATGACCTCAAGCATGCCTTAATGATTCGATCAATACCTATCGTTTCTTCCCAATCAGGCTATTCTCTCATACTCGGTCTAGAGCTACCTTCTTTTATTCATCTGAAACATGAGTTGCTCTGCTTTGTCCCATTTCTGTAGCAGAAGGTACGTTCGGTCTCTTAACCATCTCTTCAACTTCTTCATTTGCATTCGCTCCCCAAAGTAACCCTTGATGCTCTCGGTCTTTACCACTGAGGCTTATGGTTGCACAAAATCTGTGTTTATGATCTTAGATTCGTTTACCACGTTCTAAGTGAAACCCAAAATCCAACACCTAAAATGAATTGACGGTGAGTAATTAACTCAAGCTTTCACTTCGAAATCTCTTTTTCTTTATGCGTGATCTTTTATGAAATTGTCTCGTCCTAAGACATTTCTTCCCAAAGAGGTCCAGTTTAATTTTTTTTGACATTTATGTCTATATCATTCTTATCACGAAATACTTCCCACCTACCTGTTCAACAGATCACATCAGTCTCACAGGTAACTCTACCAACACTCAGTTTTATGTCAAGACTTAATGTTTGGTTTGAGTTCAGCCACCCTTTAGCCATCAACAAAAGATGCCTTTCATTGTTTCTTTAAAGACAACTGATCGTATTTCTCAGGAAACCACACAAACACTTCAGGGCTCTCTTGGCTTTGAAGGAAGCGATTCTTGCCCGGAATCTTCTGCTTTCTGTCTTCTATCTAGACAACACCCACTTCCAAACACATTTGATTTATTTCTTTGTCTTTCACACTCTTATGCACGGAATTTTTTTTCCAACATTCTCATTGCTGTTTGGCACATGGTTCTAAGTTTCAGTTGTAACCAAACAAGGGCACAAGGAATTTCAAACGGTACGAAAAAGATTTGGGCGCGTGCAAAGGATTCATTTCACACCCACGTGTGCTAACGTATTCCTGGGATACACCATAACTTCCAATCGCGCTTTTTCAGGCGACGTTTTGGTTTTTTTCATCATCACGGTTTTCTCTCTCCTGTGAACGGTATAAATAAGACGTGATCGTGTTCTTTGGCAGTTACTTCTCAAGCATTATCTCTCTGAAAAAGTTACCACTGTTCATCTTCTTCCAAAACTCAACAATAGCGACTTCTTCTTCCGCTCACGATCAATCTGCATCTTCTTCTTTACTCTCAATCAAACCAAATCAGAACATGATCATAGAGATGTCTCCATTCCTCTATGACTCATACATGCTATACGTGGTGGAATGCCTCAAATATTCCCCAGTGGTGTTAGCACTTACGCAAGTGGAGGCCGTTCCTATGTCCCTGCTCTCCCAAGTCTACACCACGGCCAGCTATGACAGGCACAAAGACCGCATCTTCTTCACTATTCACGACAAGAAGACTTCAGTATCCAAAACACGGTTTTGCTCTCTTCTAGGGCTTGCCGTCGACTCCTCTGTCATCTCACCGGACTTCATCACCACCGCCCAGATATTTACGATGATGTATGAGATGGGGTACACAGATGTTCTAACCTCTATTGCCAAAGTCAAGAAATCCTGTCTTCCATCTCAGTGGAACGGATTGCTTACCCTTTTGATTAAGGGTTTAGCGGAGAGATGTGGTGGTTCCGACACCACAAGCAAAGGGTTTCTAACAATCCTGTACGGTCTTTACAATGGCATTAATCTTGACTATGGGTCTATCATCTGGGCTCAAGTGGTTCAGAGTCTCAACACTACTGCCAGGCACTCCGAGATTTCTTGCGGCAGGTTTTGGACCCTTATCACCAGAAGGGCTATTGATTCTCTTGACATCCCAGTAATGAAGGATGTTCTTACGGCTTCAATTTCCACTTACCACACCAAGAAAATCATAGTCTCAGATCCAAGTAAGTTCCTTCACTATGGACTAATCCCTGAGTCCATGTATAGATGCGTCACGCCCCACAGCAAGATCATGGCGGACTACAGTTCAAGGACCCCCTTGCCTCCTAGGGTTCTTTCTGAGGAACAACGTGCTGCTCTTGAGGCCCTGGATCAGCCTGCTAACTGGGGCAAGAGAGTGAGCAAAAAGGAGAAGGCGGAGAAGAAAGAAACCGCACCACAAAAGGAGAAAAAGAGAAGGTCCTCCAAACGCAAATCCGAGGCAGAGGCACCTTCTCAATCCAAATCAAAAAAGGTAAAGAAGATGGCTAAAAGAGCCAAAGGATCTCCTTCTTCTGAATCAGAACCGAATGCACCATCCGAAATAGAAGCTGCTGATCCTCAAACCGAAACTACACCCGTTTCGTCTCCACAACAACCATCCTCACCAGTCTCTCCTCGTATTCCCAACTCACCCTCCCCACCTAAATCTCCCCAAATAACCAAATCACCTTCTCCTCCTACTTCCCCAAAATTTCCAAACCCAACTCAATCACCCAAACAGAAAGTCACAAGTTATGTTCCAACATCAATCCTCCAAACCACAACAGAACCTAATATTCCCTTCTCTGTTTCTCAACCTTCATCCTCTATCTCCAAGCCTATTCTCACCGAATCTGTTACCATCACCACTACCCAACCACCAGTAACAGTCAACGTATCTGATACAGGGGCTGCTTCTGTAGTTGAAACCCCGGTCATCAACCTTCCCTCCTCCCCTTCTCCATCTTCCAACTCCGGTGCTTCCTTAGGGGGTGATGATGAAGACTTCGATTCCATCTATTACAGCCCCTACCGGATACCTACCGACACCGATGCAGATACCCCTGCGTCAAGTCAGCAGCTTCAGGAAATTCACGCCAAACTTGACAGTCTGCTGGCTGACAGTAAAGCCTATGGGGGTGTTGTGCTGAAAGCCTTTATAGAGTCTGCGATCCAGACTTACACCGAAGCCTTGGATCGTTCCACTGACGCCGTAGCTAATTCAGCGGCCTCATGCTCCAAAGCCACTAAGGAAGTTTCTGAGGTTGTTCATACAACTCAGATCTTTCTTGATTCTCTCAAGGCTCATGATGACTCTAATGCTTCCAAATTTCAAGCGTCAGTAGACTCTTTTTCAGCTACCCTTCAGGGAGAAACCAGCAAATTTGAGGCTCTGCGTGCTGACCTCAAAACTGAATCCACTTCATTCCTCAAATCTTTGGATTCACGTTTTGCCTCTCTGGCAGCCGAGAGCACCCTGAAGGAAGAACTTATAAAACACCAGGCGACTATTGATTTACAAAAGATCCAACTGGCCCAGGCACAACAAGAAATAACTTTGCTTCAAACTCAGCGGGCAGTTCTTCAACGTTGCGCTGGTGACGTTAAAAATATGTTAACAGGCGTTCTGGACTCCCATGATCCCTTCCTAACCCTCACTATTCGTCAACATCTCTAGGCAAAACTCCTTCCTACAATTACTATCTTAAGTGAAATGAAGGGTGTCTCGGAGAAGCTTGTTCTTCCGAGACAAGGGGGAGAGGAAGGTGTGTCCAAAACATAATCGAAGGGTAATGTAGCTTCGGGTTCTGGTAAACAAGTCCTAGTTGAGAGCGAATCAGAATCAGGCGAAACCATCACTGAAGCTCTTCAACGCAAGAAAAGGGACAAAGAGCTTGATGAAACTTTAAAGATAGCTCGTGAGGCCGAGGCCAGAGAAAGGAAAATCAGGGAGGATGAGGAGGCTATTCAAGCTAAAAAGACTTTGTTCCTAGATTGGGACAGAGACACACTCATCACTCAAGCGATTGAGTTTCCTTCTATTTATTGGTTGGAACCGATTGCATCTTTTGAGTGTGAAAATTCAAGAGACTCGCAGTTCGACATGCCCATTACGCGCAAAGCCTTCACATTTCACTGCTTTGATGTCACTGCCAATGTCCCTCATCCGAACCCGAAGGTTGACAGAGAGCTCATCGATTTCTATCTGAAATTCGGTCAACCACAGTACTTGACATGGAGTGCCCAGAAAATTATTAAAGTCAAGGTACTGAAACCAACCCAGGCTGGGAAATTTGTGAACGTCAATTTCAAAATCAACAGAGGAACGGCCAACTCCGAACATCTTATTTCTCTGGCAGATCTTCCCAGTCTGAACTCGCACGATTGGATCTTGCTATACAACATTCTTCTCTCCAACCAGAGAGAATATGAACCAATTCTTTCTCATCTTAAAAGAATGTTGGCTTCCTACGTCCATGAGCTCGCCACTATGGATCAGGAAATAGCAAAAGTGATGAACAAGAAACCCACTGTCAAGCCCACTTCCAAGACCGGAGATGTTCATAAAATGAAGTTGGGGCAAATTGATTCTTCCAATCTGACGGTTATGTTCACCAGGGGCGACAAGCATAAGTTTCTGTTTGCTTTGGTAGACAAGCATCTGTTTTCTACAGAGTGTCTGGAGCACATCATCAATATCATTCACCGATGCAAACAGAACTCAACAGCAGACAAGAAGAACTTTACAGATATGCTTCGTTGGTATATTACCTTCAGGCATCATATTCTGGCTTTGATACCGAAAATTTTTGAAACGGTAAAGAAGCCCTCTGCTTTGAAAAGAGAGTGAAGGTCTCGCTCCAAATTGACGCAAAGGGGGAGATTTTTGGGCTTTGAATATTGCGTCTTTTGGGCTCATCTGATTATGCTATTTTGTATTCCGGTTTGGGCCTGTCCAACCGTGAGCCTTTTATGTTTTGTATATAAGTTTACGCTTGCATGCATATTAGGTTAAGGTTTTCAGAGATCTGAGAATAGCGATACATCTAGACGACAACAGGTTTCTTTGATAGTTCTTGTAACCTTCCAATCCTCTACAGTTGATGTTCTTAATCGAGCTCTTCTGAGGATTTTGTTTAATCATTCGACACGTTTGATTCAATCTTGTCTCGTTCTTATTATTGTGTTTTTATCGTCTTTGTTTTCTTACTTGTTCAAGATCTAATCGATCTTTATAGATTAAAGGTTTGCTTAATCGCATCAATTCATAAATTATGAAAAATAACATAGATTATAACACTTTATAAAGGAATCTACATTTAGTCTGAAAGTTTACTCTGCAATTCGAACCATTGGTTAATATGATTTTTGATAATCAAAGAATACAATTTATGAAACATTTGAATTGAAAATAATAAGTTTAAGTACAAGATTTTCTTGTACTTTTGCTTGTATTCCCCCCCCCCCCCCCCGAAAACATTTGAAAAACACGGAAAAAGGGTAGGGGTATGAACTCACCAGTCACGGAATGTGTCGGTTTGGATGCTAAACATCAGTTTGGGGCTTGAGCGCGTGCGAGGTTCCTATGTAATATGAAAAGATACACATTTTTATCTAATTAGGCTTTGCACTACTAATTAGTTGAGGATATACACTTCTATTCGCGAAAACACTACGGTAGTAAACTAAGAGTTTAAGGCAGTAAAATAAGATTTTACGGCCGTAAACTCCCCCACACACTTTCCTTTGATGTTTTGGTGGTCCTAGGCCATTACAAGTGTTTCTAGCTAATTCTACAAGCCATAGAATGAGTTTAAGGCACCATTTGACTAAGTTTTAGGAGTTTACAACCTAAGAACCCATTATTGGGGGGTTTCGGCCATAAGCTCCTAGGGGGTAGTTTTGGCAGGTTTAAGCTCCTTAACTTGATTGCGGTTGCTTCTAGACTTTATTCCAAGGCTATTGGTGTGTTTAAATGGCATTTTAACACTTTAAATTGAGTTTACTCCCCATGAATTGGTGTTTACGGTCCAAGCATGTGCTTGGGCCGTAAACTCTTGTTTACTCCGTAAATGATGAGTTCAAGGTGTTCTAAGTCCAGTTTGGTAAGCCCCTAAGTTATATCTAAGCTCCAAATGTGGTTTGGAAGGGTTTTAAGGCTCAAAAACCCCATTTTCATGTGTTCACGGCCTAAGGATGTTCCAGGGCCGTAAACACATGTTTATGGTCCTATTCCATGATTTGAACACGAAATTGAAGGCTAAATATGTTATACTAGGAGCTAAGGATGGTTACCTTGAAGATTTGGAGCTTGAATTTGATGATTTTGGACCTAGAGCTTGGATTGGAGGAGAGAGAGTAGAGAGAGAGAGTGGAAAAGGCTTCAAATGAGGCTCTCTCAACTTTATATATGCTTAAAGTTTGAGACACGGTGGAATTCTACCCGATATTGATGTTAAGCGAGGCTTTTGGTCGCACCCGATTAAATTGTCGTAACCCGATATGATTGAAACTAAAATTTTTCTAATTACTAGATTGGGGCGTTTTCATGAGTTTCTAACGTGTTTGGATACTAATTAAGTCATAATAGAAGTCTCGAAATAAATGACTTAATTTTAAAATGTAAACGGAAATGATTCGAAAAAGATAAATTTTATGGACGGAAACAGGTTACGACGATGGAGCAAACTTTGGGTTGTCACCGCATCAAATGAGGCGAGAGATCATTTCTTCTGTGTGGGCTTCACTATCTTTATAACTTTGAACAGATGAGGAATTATTGCGAGAAGTGTCTGTCGAAACTGTATGTACCACCTCAGCATGTTAATGAATAATATCTTATCAGCACCACTGTTCTGATCACACCTCTGGATGATATCTAAGATATGCTCCAGGCATGATATTTAGAAGACGTGTTTGTCAACAAGAGCGAACAGAAATTTCTGACCTTTGCCCCTGAGGAACATAACAGTTTGGTAATCCATATCAATCTTCCCCTTGACCATAGTGTTGACATTGCCTGCCTTTCCTATAGCTTTGATTGTAGTTCGTTTGTGAATGGCTGAGGCAATCTCCTGGTCCATCTTCGCTACCTCGTGAATGTAGCATACAATCATTCGCTTGATATGGTCAGTTATGGGCTGGTACTCCTGTGGATTTGACAGTAAAATATTGTTGAGGAGTATCCAGTCGTGGGGATTCAGTTTTGGCAGATCAGCAAGGGTGAAGTTGTGAACTGAGCCTTCGTAGCCTCGAGTCACTTTGAATTGAACATTAGCAAACTTCTCCACTGAGTAAGTCTTCAAAACCTTGATAGTTTTAATCTTCATCAATCTCCATATCAAGTACTGGGGTTCAGCAAACTCCAGGTAGAACTCCAACAAATCCCTATCTACCTTCGGGTCTGGGGAAGGAACATCAGCAGTTGGATTAAAGCAATGGAAGACAAATGTCTTTCGGGTGATTGGCATGTTGAACTGTGCGTCCTTGGAGTTCTTGAGCCCAAAAGACATAACTGGCTCAAGCTAAAGTATGCTTGGCTCATCAATTGCGCATCTCTGAAGCGAAACTGCAGTCCACATAGGAAACATGGACTTTTTCTTCTCTAGGACCTTTGTCTCCTTTTTCTTTCGCTCTAGCTCAGCCTGTTGTTTCTTGAGTTTTTCTTCCATCACTTTCTCAGAGAGCTTTGTCTTTTGAAAAGGATTTTTAGGATTTTCAGCATATACGTCATCCTCATCATCTGTGTCATCTTATCCAATTTTCTTCTTCTTCTTCCATTTGTTACTAACCGAAGCTTCATTACCCTTCGGTTCAGTTGATGGTCTCGGTTCAGTAGGAGGTTGAGTTTGCTTTTCTTGACTTTGCTTTTTCCCCCTTGTGTCGGCTGGACACCAGTCACCGGAACACCCTTGATACGACTAAGGATGTCCAATGTTGGCCTAAGTTTATCAGCCAGATGACGTCTAGTGGTTATGGTGATGATTGGATCGTGTGCTTCAAGGAGATGAAGGAGGTGTTGGATAAGGTGTCTAAGTCCATAACTTATTTGGTACATACTTAACCCGACCCGGCATCGTCTATTTAGGTTGCATTTCATCCAAACGATTTATGGATAATTTTATGAGAATTGTATACTTACGATTTATTAATATATTATAAGTTATAATATATTAATATGAAGACATGTTATTTAATTAGTTTTAGTCTTAAATTAATTATGAATTAATTTAGAGATTAAAAAGAAGACTGATTAAATTATGGGCTATTATATTTTATATAGTGTGGGCTAATACACATTTGTTAATGGGCTAAGCTAATATGAAAGTCCATGGATGATCCATGGAGCTTTTAACCCATGGATCCTTGGAAAGGAAAAGACATGGGTTATTAGGGTTTCACCCTAACCATGCACACTATATAAAGAAGCATATGATGCAAGAAATATGGCCCTAGGTGTAGACTCTAGTTGTGTGAGACTTGGTGGTGGACGATTCCACAAGAAAGTATACTACTCTCTCAAAGTTTTCCAAACGTTTGTGGTGATTTGTGATTCCATTTGAGGCATTCACACTATTAGTGCTTGGCTCTCAAACTCCAAACAATCAAGCATCATCAAAAGGTATGTATTTCTACTAGTAGTTTTATGATTCATAATCCTTATGCTATGCTAGTTAGGAAGAAACCTTGGAAATTATTATTTGCATGTATTTTAGAAGAAAACATAGATCCAAGGTTTATTAGGGTTGCATGCACACTTAGGAAGTGTTAGATTGCTCAAAACCCAACAGTGGTATCAGAGCCAAGGCTTGTTTTCTTGAATACTTGATGCAAATTGCTGAAAAATGTCGAAAAACTACATTCTGCATAGCAGACTCACCGAGTCCATTCATGGTACTCGCCGAGTCCATGTGTAGATTCAACCAACTCGCCGAGTCAGTTCATGCACTCGACGAGTTGGTAGGCTTGAGTGCAGATTTTCGAGTTTTGGTGTTGGAATTGGTCTAGAATCATTACCTTAAACTGTTTTGATCTTATAAAACCTGTTTTTGATGTGGTAATGATGATGGTGGACCAATTTCAAAGTTATAATCAAAATTTCAAGTTTATATGTGTTCATATGATTCTTGAAATTGTTGATGTGGATGTTCATGTTCATATGAGTTTTGTTAGATCATAGGAATTATTTGCAAATTGTTTGTTAGTTAATTCTTGATCTTAATGTGTTTTAATGGAATTCATAATTTGTCCTCAAGTTATGGAATTCCAAAAGTTTTTTCTTTTAAATGTTTTTTAAGAAGTCATAAGTTACACTTTTGAAGAGTTTTTCTAATAAATGCTTTTATGGACTTCATAACTTGTCCTCAGGTTATGGATTTCAAAGAGACTCTTCATTAAAAGTATTAAACACTTAATTAAAACTCATAAGTTATGAATATCCAAAAGTTTATGAATTGTTCAAAACTTGCCCTCAAGTTTTGGAATTTGTAAAGTCTCACACAAATTTTAATTCCATACCCTAGAAGTTTTAAAAGTTAAAATTCTACCCTTATACTATTATAAGATTAATGGTTAATTACTATATATATGTATAAGAACAAGTCGTTTTACCGTTAGTAGGCCTCATTCACGAAGTCGGTCTATAAGGTGTGTATAAGGTTGTTGCCTATAAAATGGCAACTTAATGGGTGTCCACTCTCACCCACCGCTTGCTTGATCGGTGGAGGGTCGTTAGCCGAACGAGTAGGACAATGAATTTAAATTCTCATTAAAAGGATGATGCATATTATAAAGTAACGAAATATTTTTTTATTTTTTTGTTAATTCCTAATCTTAGTTACTTTAGGAAAAATATGAATTTGGTGCTAGCGCATGGAATTCACACTTTGTACCTTACCAAGTCGTTGGTGGAGCGTGTGTGGTTAACCGACACACTAACTTGGACTAGTAAGGATCACGAAGGGTGACTTAATGTTTGTCATAGATCAATGGAGCGTGTGTGGTTAACCGACACATTGATTAGGTGATAATATTAAGGGTACCAAGTGAATTGGTATGGTTATTCACACCTTGTTTTGTGATCCTCGGCATCCCAGTCACAAAATTTGAGAGGGCACACTCGAGATTGAAACATGCCATTGAAAAGTTCAATGAATCTCAAAAGATCTAGGAATTTCAAATCCAATTAAAACCTAATAAATTATTTCGTTTTTCATGGTGGAAATTGGTGAATCGTCATTCGCCTACCTTCAAATATTTTATAGCTTGGATTACGGCATCCCTCTTCCAAATTATAAAATATTGTGTTGGGTCCTAGCCTTAATATTTCATATTGGATGTTATATTAAGGACTTTGAATCAACTAACTTGATTTTCTCCCATTATAGATGCCTGGTTCAGACAACGATGATCTTTCCAAATCTCTTGAAGATGGTGTCCCTCAACATCATGCTTCACTTCCTCCGCCTCCTCCAATTATTCTCCCTCACCCACAAGTTCTTGAAAAAGTTTAAAGTCACTCAATCCCTATTGGCAAGCATAGTCTATGTGTGCTCACATCTTGGAGATAAAGTCACATATTGACAAGCCGGGAGAGTTGGGAGTCAAAGTCTCGTGAAAGTTGGATGTTTAATCACTTTCTTAGTAACATAGTGAGTCTCTTTGGGACTACTATGAGACAGACTATGACACGAGCCTTAATGATCTTATCTATTTGCTCAATGTTGCAGATTTAGCAATGATTTGGAACACTAGTAAAGCAAATTTTATTAGATGATCAACTTCCCAAACCTTAAATGGACATTGGCAATGGTAGCATTGGATATCTAGAAATGAATTTCTCTTCCCAATGGAAAGGGATCGGCCATAGTCAACTCGGTTGACCAAATGGTAAAGAGAAAGGCTAAATCTGAGATAGTCTCATGTGCCATTACCAAAGGGTCTATATGTTTTATTGCCAAAGGGAGGGACACTGATTGCGAAGCTGCCATATTTACCTGAAAGTTCATAAGATTGATCAAGTCAAAAAGTTTGACTCTACCTCAGTTAAAGTCCACTGACTGACTCTATTAAGTTCCTATTTGGAGATTCTTATTACATAATGTGAATGGGTCACATGTTGATGTTTTTTAAGAATCAAAGAAAAGATAGGAAGCTTAAAGTATGTGTATGTTGATTCTGATTGTGAAGGTGGGTTTCGATCGCATGGTTCGGTAATCAAAATTTTGATTTGTTGCTTAAGAGTTATAATATATTGCTTAGGAATAGATAACAACAAGGTTTTCATGTTGATTGTAAGGATAAGTTTTTCCGTAAAGTTTAAAAAAAAAAAAAAAGGTTTTAATTTTATTTATTTTAAAAATATCCTTACAATGGCATCTGTGGAAAATTGTTGCTTATATGTTTCCAGTAATAGCAATATTGGAAAGTGGATTTGATTCCTTCATTTGTGGTATTGTCTGAATTTACCAAATGAAGAAAGTTTTTCATCACCCAAGTTTCAATTGGACAGAAAATTGGAATCATACAAGTTGTATTGTATGATGAATGAGAATTTTCATCTTTGAAAATTAAGACTAATTCTTTGATCACATGTATATGTGAGTCAATTGAAGGACTAAGGAATTAGGTACACTGGGTGTGCGTTGGTCAAGGTCCACCACAAAGATTGATTTGTCATGATTTACTAAAGATTAGTAAATATGATTATACTTATAAGGTTAAGTATAATCCTGTAACATTGGAAAGGTTACAATGTATGACAAAACAAATGAGAAGAATCAAGTTAGGCAGAAAGATAAAAGTTCCTCAAATCTGAAAGGATGGGAGAGTACTTTAGTATCGTATTTCATGATCATCTTAATGATTATGAAATCATATCAAAAATTCATACTCTAAGGACGTCTTAGTGAATTGTTATGGCTAAGAAGAGAGGTCATGAATTTTTAAATTGGTTAAAATCAAGAAGATGAGTCATACTTCGTTCCAAAACAATTCTTAAAATCATGCTCCAAGATTGTAACCTTGAGTAACATAAAGGAAGATTTATTAACACTAGTCAAATGTAAGAGTAAAATGTTTTCTACTCTTGTACATTTGAGATTGGTAAGTTGTGATGTCTTGGAGGAGACAAAGACCAACTAAGACCAATTGTGTGAAGTGTTAGTCTTGATAAGAATCCGCACTATCCCTTGAATATTTGTTTTGTCAAGGAATGGTTCTTGACTGGGGAAACTTATATGTCAAGGGGACAGTGGGAGCCTTAAAGATCCTGAAAGAGTTTCAAGATTTAATCAAGAGTAAAACCTGTAATTTATCACTAGCACACGACATTAAGGTTTGCAACCTATCGTGTTGACATAATTCTTATTTTTGTACCTACTTCAAATAAGTTGAATTTTCATGTGAGTTATCAGAGTTCAACTTGGAAGCATTGGTGGGCCTTGTGCTACCAAGGTGACAACAAACTAAGATTGAACGAGTTTAATCCATGTAAGGCTGAATTTCTCACTAACCTTATCTTGTGATTATGGTTTTGACAAATTCACATGGATAAGAACTCATACACTATAAAATCTAAGTGTCATAAGGTTTCTTTCCAATTCATGAAAATGATGGTGAGGAAACGCTTTCACTAAGTAGATTTTACGTAGATATCAATTATGTTATTTGCATTTTCAAAAGTTGTTAGTGGAGCGCGTGTGGTTCACCGGCACACTAACATGGACTTGTGAGAAATGGCAACGGTCTAAACAATTATGACTATGATTATGGTATCCCTTTTCATAGTTCTGAAAAAAAATTTAGACACACATGTGAGCTATCTAAGAAAGGGTGTATGAATCTAAATTTCAGAAGTCCAGCAGATTTCTAGAAATATGTCAAAGCTAATGGGAGCATAAGTGTTATGCTGATAATCATCATGTTAGTGGGAGCATGATTATTATGTTTAGTGTTGCAAGTTAGCAATGTTAATTATAGAAAACAAAGTTTCAATTCGTGAAGTTGCACGGGTTGAAAAGTTGTTTTGCTATAATTAAGGGAGAGGACATTATACTTCATTTCAATTCTAAAGCTTAGATTGAGATTTTAATCATCTTTAGTCAAGAATATATATGAATTTTGTGTTGGAATGGTTCAACTTGAAGAAATTCTATATATATTGTGTTTTCAAAATTCGATTATGATTACGACATCCCTCTTCATAGTTAAATTTTGAAAACATGGCAAATAAAAAATATTGTAGCAAATGACTGGTCTAGTATCATGTCTTTATGTAAAACATCATGAATCGTGTCCCATATGCTTCGGATATAGGATCGATTGCATGTGCTATAATATTCATCTTTTCTAAGTTTTCCAAATGTTTAAGGCATTGAGAAGGGAAAAGTCTAGAACTGGATATGACTAAAGTGATTAAGCAATTGTCGAGGACAAATCTGTGGTTCGCCAAAGATTGGTTGCTCAGGGAAAGTTGGAAGTGTGATGTAAGTTTTCGGAAAGGACCATATTGACATGTTCTGAAAAGAAGTAACTCTTGTTCGGAAGTGATAGTCAAAATGGGACTATGGAAATGTCTCCATAGGTGGAAGTTATTCAATCTATGTAAGATTAGAAAACCTTAATGCAAGAAGGAAGTTCAAAGCAATGTACTTTGAATATGAGACTTCCGTTCCATAGAAGTTGACCTTCTTTGGAATACTTTGTAATGACTGGTGACAAGGTTTTGGTGACTTTGTGAATAATCATTACAAGAGGAACATTGCATAAAAGTTTAAAATCTAACAGATTTTTTGGTAAATGATAGGAATCGGGGATTCTCACATTTACAATAAGGATTTGGAATTGTGAACTGAGTATTATTGGAATCATGTTCAATTGATTTACATCACAATGTAAGGATCATAGACAAACATAGTGTGCATACTTGGAGTATGGCATAACTATTGTTTAGAAAAACAAAGTGTACATGCTAGGAGCATGGGATGACTGTTGTTTTTATTCAAGTCTTAAGTTGATTGTTTGAAACATTATACAATGAATAATGTGTAATCAATATGGTGATAAATAAATGGTGGTTCTATTTATATTCAAAAGGGTTTTGAGACCATATTGGATTCAATTATTATTGTGTTTCACTTTACATGTTTTGACTTCCAAAATAGCTAGGTTATTCTTTCCGAATGACTAAGTTATTTAAACACTCCACAGTCGTTTATATGTTGGAAGTAGGTATGAATCAAGACTGTCATGAATCGATTTTGTAGATGGCTAAATGGTTTTAGTTATAGCAATGGTTGCTACAACATTCATGAGTGCTCATAAGTTATGAGTATTGGAATAAACCCACGCTCACTTGTATCACTTCATGGAATTTATCTCGAGTGATCGTGAGACGGTAATATTATATAAATCTTCAAACCTAGAGATATGAGTTGTTACCTATGAGTTGGTTGTGCATTGATTGCACGTAAACGCATCAGTAACTTGATGTTATAATACGTGCCTTTGTGTACAATTCAACAAGTAGTAGAACAAGAATATGAGTCGAAGTTTATCTGTTCCTTCGAGAAATAGAAGCGATATCTGGGCCCCTCGATGATTTTGTTGTGACCTATGTGTTGGGCTTTGTAGATTGCGTCTTTTGGGCTCGACTGATTATGCTATTCTGTATTCCGGTTTGGGCCTGTCCAACCGTGAACCTTTTATGTTTTGTATATAAGTTTACGCTTTTATGCATATTAGGTTAAGGTTTCAGAGATCTGAGAATAGCGATACATCTAGACGACAACAGGTTTCTTTGATAGTTCTTGTAACCTTCCAATCCTCTACAGTTGATGTTCTTAATCGAGCTCTTCTGAGGATTTTGTTTAATCATTCGACACGTTTGATTCAATCTTGTCTCGTTCTTATTATTGTGTTTTATCGTCTTTGTTTACTTACTTGTTCAAGATCTAATCGATCTTCATAGATTAAAAGATTGTTAAATCTCATCAATTCGTATCAGAGCAGGAGGCTGTGTAATTGATACACATCTTTTCTGTGAAAAAGATTTCCATTAGGGTTTTTCCACAATCATCAATATTTATTGAGCCGTCATCTCTTTATTGACGTATCTTGATATTTATTACTTTGCCCTAATCCGCTTTATTACAAGTCTGATCTTTGAACAGGTTTTTACGATCATAATGGACGCGACACAATCAAACGTTATTAATATTTCCAACAGCATTGGTTCGACGACAAAGATTCCGATCTTATACACCCATGATTATGAAGTATGGGCACATCACTTCGAAGACTACGTTATTGGATTGGAGGATAATGGGTATCTCATTTGGATTGCAAGAAAAGAACGTCGTATCCAGTCTCGGTTCGTTGGCCCTCCTATCTAAAAGTAAAGCTGAGATGGAGGATGAAGATCTCAACCTGGAGGAATATGATCTCACGTCTGAGGATTATGCCATCATGGTGTCCAATCCCAAGAGGTTCATAAAGAAGAGATTTCCCAGCAACAAAAACCGAAGCTGGCAGGGGAGTTATAGCTCTGAAAAAGTGATTAATGAACCGAAAGCTGAGGAGCACAAAAAGGAACCGAAGGTGGATGGCGATTCTGGAGTAAGCTGTTTCTATTGTGGTGGGAAGAATCACTATGCTAAGGACTGTGTCCTTAAGAAGATGGCTGAAAAAGATGATGGGAACGACGAGGAAGCCGTGTTGCAGAAAAGACTGGATGAGTTGAGAAAGAAGAAGTCTGTCGTTAACCCTTCTATTAATGCTCTTATTGTGCAAGGTTCGGTTAAAGGTGATGAATTCGGCAGCACGGAAGTTTGGTCTACCGACTCAGAAGACGAGGAAGTGAGGCAGCCTACTCATGGAAAGGCCTACGTGACTAAGGAAGAAAGCAGTGGTGGAAAATGCCTCATGGTTTCTGACGTATCTCAAATGAGGGGATACAACACCGATGGAGGCAGTGATGGACAGAAAGCAAAGGAGGACATGTGCTTTACAGCCAAACCGCTCAGCCAGCAGTTCAATGAGCTCGATGAACTGATAAAGAAGGTACAATCTGTTTTTATTTCATGCAAAGTACCATCATCCTCTTATGAGAAAGAAGTAAAAAACATCAATACAAGAATATCTCATCTAGATAGTAGCTTAACTCAAACTCGGGTCACAAATTCTAACCTAACTGATCAATTGAGCAGGGCGGCGTCGAAGAGTGAGGAGCGGAGAATGTGGATAGAGTTAAAGGAGTCGGAATTAGTCAAAGTTAAAGATGAAAACATTTATTTGCAAAGAGACAATTTGAAATTGTTAAAACAACTAAATGTTTTTTGTTTAATTGCTAAACGTCTGTATTCTAATATTACTCAGCTTCACTTGGATTGTGAAATAGGCCAAAGGATTCACCACATGATTTTGCCCTTCCTAGAGTTTAAGGAAGATGAAATCGATGTTGAAGCCTATAATTGTGAGAGTGTGATATCGTCTGACGATATCAATCCCACCTACATGTATGGACTGGACAAAATTGAATCCTTCATTAAATCCAAAGACCACAAAGACATGCTTAAAAAACTTTTGGATGAAAATGACAGACTTAAACTGAGAACCAGAACCATGCAAAAATTTGACTCTTTAAACGCCAACGTAAGCTCAGAAAACAAAATTGATGTTGAAAATGCATCTGAGCTTAACGAGGACGATAACATGAGCGAAATTTCTGTAGAGGACACGGTTGACTGCTCAGAATTTATTAAAACTGAGCCTGGAAATCACAAGAATCTAATTTCTGAAAATTCAGTGGAGTTCGCTCGGTTGTCCCATCAAAAGTCCCCAAAATTAGTTGAGAAAGCTGTTGTGTATCAAAAGGTCAGGACTACTCCAAATCAAGTATACAAGGTAACAGGAGTAACCGAACATCAAACAGCTGAACTTGTAGCCATTGTAAACGAAGACAATGTTGATGGCTGTGATGAGTACTTCTGGGAAGCTCCAATTGATAATGCAGACGAAACCATTGGTTTATCTGAAAGAACTTCCTGGAAGAGCAAAGGAAGATACATACCTGAACCCTTGAATAAGCCGAACAACTTCGATGAGCCAAGCACCAGTGGTACAAAAGATATTCCTCAGAAGAATGATCACTCGGCAAAAGAAGACATTCCCTCGGCTCCTTCGGCTCAAAGTAAAACTCCTGCAGTTCAAAAGGAACCAGCCAAGGAGTCACCAAAAACGAAAGCAAATGTTCATCATCAACCTTCTCAGATGAGGAATAGGAAGATAGAAAGGAACAATAGATACAGGAAGAACCTTTCTGAAAGGAAACAATTCTGGCATTCCCAGAATGCATATTTCTCTCATCAAGACAAGAATCTAAAGTATGAAAACAATCCTGTAGGAAAGCTTGAAAGTCACAAAAACCGAAAGCCAAGGTTCGGTTCACAAGAAGATATCAACCGAAAGCCAAGGTTCGGTTCACAAGAAGATATCAACCGAAAGCCTAGGTTCGGTTCACAAGAAGATATCAACCGAAGGCAAAAGTTCGGTTCTGAAAAGGACTTCAACCGAAACCAAAGGTTCGGTTCCAAAGACAGTTCCAACCGAACGCAAAGGTTCGGTTCTGAAGTCAAAAGAGAACAAAACTCTAAGGTCATTCCCTCCAATGATCAAAAGCAAAAGGGTCACCTAGAGTCTCAAGCCCGGAACTTCTCTCAATCCAAACCCTCTTGTTCAAATTCTTCTCGTTCTTCTAATTCCTCTTCTCGGTCTCATAATTCTTCTACTCCCACCGATTCGTCTCCATCTTACTCTAAAGCTGATTTCTCTTGTTTTCAAAAATCTCGTTCGTCAACTGAGCAAAAGTGGAAGAAAAAGGTCAATGAATCCCAACCAGAATCCAAACCTAATTCACCCAATCCTAACAAAATAAAAGTTTTTACCATTAAAAGGAAAGATGCAACAACTCTTATAAAACGAACTTATCTTGTTGATGTCTCTCTTATTGTTCCCGTTCCCATGCAAAGCTCACGTGGATCCAAGAAATTTTGGGTTCCAAAATCTGTCTAATTTTTGCAGGTTATAAGTGACGAGCAGTTCGACGAAGAATGGTACATCGATAGCGGCTGCTCACGTCACATGACAGGGAGGAAAGAGGAGCTTAGGGAATATAGATCTCTTGCAAATGGTGGCAACGTCAAGTTTGGAAACAATTCTTTTGGCACCATAAAGGGATACGGGATGATAACAAATGGAGACTTTACTATAAGGAAGGTGGCTTATGTGGAAGGACTCCAACACAACCTCATTAGTGTATCTCAACTTGTTGGAGGTACAGGTCTCAAAGTCTCGTTCGATGATGAAGGTTCTGAAATCATAGAGAAAAAGTCAAAGAAAGTGATTCTCAAGTCAGAGCGAAAGGGTGAAATGTTTCCCTTAAACCTTATACCCATCAAAGGAAACCCAGCTATATGCTTGTTGTCAAAAGCTCAATCCGACGAAAGTTGGTTGTGGCACCGAAGATTATCTCATCTTAATTTTAAAGATATCAACCGTCTTGTTACTGGAGGTCATGTTAGGGGCCTTCCATTGCTCAAGTTCGACAGGGATCATCTGTGCGCTGCATGCGAAATGGGGAAGCAGAGTTGTCAAAGTCATCCATCTATAATCAACACAAAAGTTGTTGAACCACTCGAATTACTTCATATCGATTTGTGTGGTCCTTCATCTATCGAAAGCATCGGTGGTAGCAAGTATATTCTTGTTATTGTTGATGACTTTTCACGATTTACATGGGTGTTCTTTCTAAAGCTCAAATCTGAAGCGACTCAAAAGCTGAAAATGTTTATCAAGCAAATTGAATTACAGCTTAAGAAGGTTGTTCGTAACATCAGAAGCGACAATGGTCTCAAATTCAAGAACAGGGAGTTTGAAGAATTTCTTGCAGAAAAGGGAATTAGTCATAATTTCTCAGCTCCCTACACACCGCAACAGAACGGAATAGTCGAAAGACGAAACCGATCTTTGTGTGAAGCTGCCCGAACTATGCTAAGTTTCGCTTCCTTACCTCTTTATTTTTGGGCTGATGCTATTTCGGCTGCTTGTTTTACACAGAACAGGTCATATCTCAACAAGAGGTTCACGCTCACTCCATATGAGATACTGAACAACAGAAAGCCAAATGTGAAATTTTTCCATGTGTTCGGCTCAAGGTGTTTCATTTTTAATTCTAAAGAACAACGCAACAAGTTTGATGTCAAAGCCGACGAGGGAATATTTCTGGGTTACTCGCTCACATCCAAGGCATACAGGGTCCTAAACAAGCGTTCGATAAAAATTGAAGAGACATACTATGTGACCTTTGACGACAACTATGTCAAGAAGCTACAGGCTAAAGAAGACATCACTGGGGAAATCTTTCCTCTAAATGGCCAGGTTACAGTCTCGGTCGCCAACTTATTCGAGACATTAATGGACATCTTTGACGAACCGGAGAACGCTTCACTTTCCGAAGCAGGTGCAGCAGACAACAAAGTTGATCACATGGAGCAGATTGTCGAAGACGCTGCAAGGAGAATGCATGAAGAAGCATCAATCTCTAACGACTCTCCTTCCAACGATGCTCAAGTCGAGGGGGAGCCAAGTGCTCAAGTCGAGGGGGAGCCAAGCGCTCAAGTCCAGGGGGAGCCAAGTTCTACAACTTCAACCAAAGAGGTCTCAACACCAGAAAGCTCCGAATCACACGAAACACCTGAACCTCATGTCTTTCAAAGCTCATCAACTGAGGGGGAACATAATGATATGACACTCGGTTACGATAGCCAATCTGAGCCAAACGAAATAATTAATGCTGAACTAGACCCAACCTTTGATCCAAATTACCCTCCTCTTATCAAATGGACCAGAGATCATCCTGTCTCTCAAGTAGTTGGAGATGTCTCTGAAAAGGTCTTGACCCGATCACAACTGAAAGCAAAACAGACTTCCTTATTTTCAAAGGTTGAGTTTTGCATGTTCAACTCATTTGTATCAAAAGTTGAACCAAAGACAGTTAATACTGCCCTCGATCACTCTGATAGGGTTCAAGCAATGCAAGACGAGCTGAACGAATTTGAAAGGAACAAAGTCTGGCGCCTCATTCCAACTCCTCCAGATGCTTCGGTTGTTGGTCTCAAATGGGTATTTAGGAACAAAATGGACAAGGAAGGTAATGTTATACGGAACAAGGCTCGTCTGGTGGTAAAGGGATACTGTCAGGAGGAAGGGATAGACTATGAAGAGACTTTCGCTCCAGTAGCTCGGCTAGAATCTGTTAGAATATTTCTGGCTTATGCTGCTCACAAGAACTTTGAAGTTTTCCAAATGGACGTCAAGTGTGCATTTCTCAATGGAGAACTCGAAGAAACGGTGTACGTGGATCAACCTCCTGGGTTCGTGAACGAAAGGCATCCAAATCATTGCTATATTCTGGATAAAGCTGTGTACGGCCTTAAGCAAGCTCCGAGAGCCTGGTATGAAACGCTTACAAAATTTTTAAAGATGTCTAAATTCAAACAAGGTTCAGTTGACCCAACCTTCTTTCGCAAAAAGGAAGGTAACCACCTTATGATAGTTCAAATTTATGTCGATGACATCATCTTTGGTTCCACGAATCCTAGCTTAACAGCTGAATTCAGAAAGTTGATGGAGACTAAGTTTGAAATGAGCTCAATGGGTCCTATTAATTTTTTCCTCGGTTTAAACATAAGACAGGGACCCGAAGGCATCTTTATTAATCAGGCAGCCTACACGAAGACTCTCCTAGCAAAGTTTGGAATGATGGGAGACTCAAAAGTCAAAGTCCCAATGGCATTCGGCACCAAGCTTACCCCATCCCTAGACAAACCGGTTGTTGATATCACGCTCTATCGTCAAATGATTGGCTCATTAATGTATCTAACCACTAGCAGACCTGATATCATGTTTTCTGTTTGTTACTGTGCTCGATTTCAGGCAAACCCACGCGAACCTCACATGCTTGCAGTGAAGAACATCCTACGCTACCTCAAGCGAACCACCTCCTTAGTTCTATGGTATCCATCCAACTCAGGCTTCTTTGTTCAAGCCTATTCTGATGCTGACCTTGGAGGATGTGGACTCGACCGTAAAAGCACAACTGGTGGCTGTCAATTTCTTGACGGGAAGTTAGTCAGCTGGCAATCCAAGAAACAAACACGCGTGTCGCTATCTACTGCCGAAGCGGAATACATTGCAGCTGCATCATGCACGTCATAAGTGATTTGGATCCAAAGTCAACTTCGAGACTACGGACTCAATATGAAGAAGATCCCACTATATTGTGACTCTGAAAGTGCAATTAGGATCTGTCATAACCCAGTGCAACACTCCAAAACCAAACACATAGCACTGAGGTATCACTTCATCATAGATCACGTGGAAGATGGAAACGTCGAAGTTCACTTCATAAGAACCACTGATCAACTAGCTGACGTCTTTACAAAAGCTCTTCCTGAAGCATCATTCAATAAAATATTGCAAGGACTAGGTATGATGGAATCAGAGTCAGTACCTCACGCTACTTCTCAAACTCAAACATAAGAACCGAAACCAACCGAGCGTTCGGGTTCGGTTCAACTATCTGACCCACTCATTTCTTCAAAGGTAGTTTTTCAATGTTGTATATTACTTGTACAATTCTATTTTTCCTCGTTTGATTCAAATATATATATATATATATATATATATATATATATATATATATATTCTTGTTTTCTTACATTTCCAGGTTCTTCAAAATTTTCTAGAACCGAAACCAACCAAAGGTTCGGGTTCGGTTTTTTCAGAATTTTCTAGAACCGAAATCAACCGAAGGTTCGGGTTCGGTTTTTCAAAACTTTTCTCAACCGAAACCAACCGAAGGTTCGGGTTCGGTTTATCTCAAAAATTCCAAAAAAAAATTTCTTGTGTGTTAGTGTTCGTTTATGGGGATACATTTGATGAAATACCTAAATGTCCCTAGAAGCATGCTGCTGTATGTGTCTCAAGCCTCATAAGATTTTGAATAATGGCCTTCATGACCTGGTATACACAAACCTTGTCTTCCCAATAAGGCCAATTCATTTATTCTAATCGTGAGCTACCTCACTCTTTTCTCACATGAGTTAAGAGTTTCCTGCTTGGTCCTTCTTTTCGCAGTAGAGGTACTTTGTTCTCTTACACCATCTCTACATTACTTCTCCACTACACTCATTCCATCATGGTAACCCTTGAGACTCTCAGAAATTACCACTGAGGTTTATGGTTACACAACATCTGTGTTTATGATCTTAGTATTGTGTCACTACGAACTAAGTGAAACCCAAAATTCCACACCTAACGAATTGACGGTGAACAATTAAATTGCTCAAGTTCTCACTACAGAATTGATGAAAGTACCCTATTAAAATCTCCAATTTTATGTGATTCCTATGAAATTGTTACAAACCCATAACATTTCTTCCCTTGGGATCTAGTTCTTATTTTTCTTTCTGAGATTTTATTTTCAAGCCAGTCGTTTTTAGCCTAATTAAAAGAAGCCTTTCAACATTTCTTTATAACTGGTTGATCATAATTTTAACGGACATTCTTTTAAACCTTAAGTTCTTTCTTGTCCTGTGGCATTCAATGCGCGTGGTTAAACAGTAACGGCTTGTCCCTATGAAACGGCGCTTATTGGGCGGCGTGGTCCTAGGAACCTGACACTCTCTCTCCTACGTGATCATCGCACGTTCCAACTGTCATCCATAAGAGATTTGAAACGATTTTTCTCTCTCTAATCACCCACTATAAATAGCCCGTTACACCTCCTTTTACCTCTTTACCACTTTCAAAATTTCCGAAACGCAAATACTCCCATACAGTTTCCTGTTCATCATCTTCTTCACACCTGCATCAATGGCTGACTCCTCTTCAGTTCATGCTACCTCCCAGATTCTTCCCATTCGCCCACAGCAATGTTTGGTCATTGATCTTAACCCAATGGCATACGACTCTTACATGTCGCCGGTCATAGAGTGCTTAAAGTATTCCCAACTTGTTCCAGCACTTTCCAGAATCGAATCGGTGCTGATGGCGGCCTTATCGCAGGTCTACGCGACTGCATATTACGACAACGCTGTCGACCGGGTATTTTTCGAGATTGGAGACCACAAAACCTCCGTCTCTCGCCCGCGTTTCTGCACTTTGCTCGGATTTGCTACTGACCATTCCAGAGTTCATCCGGAGTCGATACAGATTGGTCATCTGTATAACATGTTTTACAACATGGGATACACAGAGGTTCTTACATCAGTTGCAAGATTCAAAAAGTCATGCTTGCCGCCACAATGGAACGGTTTATTTACAGTCCTTTTCAAGGGATTGTCGGAGAGAAGTTCAGGTTCAGATGGTGCAAGTCGTCTGTTCCTCACCATCATGTACGGAGTTTATAATGGGATCAACTTGGATTATGGGTTTGTTCTATGGCAACAACTTATTCAAAGCCTCTCCTCTTCATCCAGACACTCTGAAGTTTCGTTGGCCCGATTCTGGATACTGATAACTAAATGGGCCATGGATAGATTCGATGTTCCCACTGCTGAAGGTGCATCGATGTCTTCTGTTGGTACTTTCCATACCAAGAAGATCATCGTCTCAGATGCATCAAAATTCTCCTTTATTGGCTCTATCCCAGAGTCAATGTATGGTGATGTGCCTTCGGATAGCAGGTTGATTCGGAAGCTCAAGGAGCTAAGGCCATCTGGTCCAAGGGATCTGACCCCGGATATGCTCAGGTCTATTCATGATGCAGATAAACCGGTGAGTAGAGGTAAAAAGGCAGAAAAAGGAAAGCAAGCTTCCAAAGCTTCAAACGGACCTTCTCCTAAAAAGAGGAAACAGCCAAAAGCCGCACCATCCCCACCACCGAAGAAGAGGAAGACCCAACCGAAGCGAAAGCTTGTTATACCCTCTTCTTCGAGTGACTCTGAGGGTGAGAGTTCGGGTTCTGAAGACACTCAAGGGGATGCATCTCCTCAACGCGGCAATACACCACCTCGGTCCCCTACTCCAGAGATTGAACTACCCATTTCCCCAATTCCTTCCCCTCCACCAATCTTTACAACTACAACCGAATCACCACATGTAACCGAACCTCCTCAACCCAAAACCCACACAACCGAAACTACTCATACTCAACCACCAACCGAAACTACTCATACTCAACCACCAACCGAAACTATACCATCACCCACTCAACCTGCTCCTACCAAACCCTCAACACCCCCAACCTCTCCACCCTCTTCATCTCATGGAAATGCATCTGAGGGTGAAAACCCTTATCTTGGGGGAGAAAACATGATCTTTGATTCGGTCTACTATAGTCCGTTTCAAGTTCAAAGTGACGAGGAGGATGATGCTCCAGTAACCAAGAAACATCTCAAAGAGCTCAACGAGAAGATTGACCTACTTCTCGCCTCCTCGTCTAACCAACAGTCCACTTTGTCTGAAGCTGCCCTTCAGAAGATTGTTGATGCCTTCTCCAGGGCTCAACATGATTCAGCAGCCTCAGCAACTGCTGCCATTCAGGCATCTACCAGGGCATGTGAGGCAGCGACCGAAAAAGTCGATAAATTATTTTTTGATGCCTCTACCCTGCTGCAGTCCCTGCAGGAAAGTGCAGATGCCACAAAGGCATCTTTGGAACCAATTGTCCAATAATTGGTCCATTTTGTCTCATTGGAGTTGCCTTCGTTCGCAACTCTACGTCAAACCATAAGCGACGACAACTCGGCCTTTACTGCCTCCATTGATGCTCGCCTCGCCAAGCTACAAGAAGATCTGGCAACCGAGCGTTCGTTAATGGACGATCTGGCAATCAAAACAACTGCACTTGAGGTCAAGACCACTCAACTCTCTCAATCCCAACAACAACTGGAAGATCTTCGATCTGAACGGGAGGTGGTCAAGACGTGTGTTTCGGATGTCCACGCTGTTATCTCCAACATTCTGGAAGCACACGATCCAATCTTAAACTTTTCGGTGAGGCGTTCCCTTGCTGAAAAGCTCTCTCCAGCCATCGATCTTCTTAACAAAGTCGAAGGCCTCCCAAGTTTTGTGTCCATTCCGAAACAAGGGGGAGATGAGAAGACCGAATCAAAACCACCTCCTTCCTCCAAAGCTACTCACACGACCGAACCATCTCCAACTGATCAAACTTTAGGTTCGGGTGTGAAGAACAAAGGCAAAAACATAGCTGAGGACGAAGATGAAGAAGGCGACAAGGAGACCATTGCTGACATTTTAAAACGAAAGAACAGTCGCAAGGTTGGTGAAGATGCCAGTCGTGTGGCGCGTGAGGCTGCCGAAGCCGAACGCAAACAAAAAGAAGCCCACGATCTCCTTGAGAGCCGAAAGACTCTCTTCCCTGCCTGGACCAGGGAACGCTTAATCAAAGAGGCCATTGAAACTCCCAGCATCTTATGGCTCGAGCCGGTTATATCGTTCGACTGCAGCAACACTGTCGATTCGCAGTTCGATATGCCGCTGACTCGAAAGGCGTTCATCTTCCACGTCTTCTCTAACATCTTTGAAGTCCCTCACCCGAACGCTGAGCTTGACAGGGAGCTCATTGACTTCTATCTGGCGGCTGCTCGTCCACAATTCCTTACATGGAGCGCCCAGAAGATTGTAAACGTTCGGGTGCTAAAACCTTATACTGAGGGATGTTTTATAAACGTTCGGTTCAAATTGATTCGGGGATCTGCAAAAACTGCTCATCTTATCTCCCTGGCAGATCTACCGAATCTAAATCCTCATGATTGGATCGTCCTGTATAATATCCTTTTGACTAATGAAGCTGAATATGGTCCCATTCTAGACCATGTCAAAAGGATGTTAATCTGCTACATCATGGAGGTTGCCCTAATGGATCAGGAGGTCGCCACAGTCTTCAAGAAGAAACCCAAAATTGCTCCTGTGGGATCGGCCAGTGATCTCAATCAAATGCTACTGGGCAGGATCGACCCAAGACGTAACACGGTTATGTTCACTCGAGCGGAAGGACAGAAATGTCTCTTCGCTTTAGCTGACAAGCATCTTTACACCACAACCTGTTTGGAGCATGTGCTGTTCATTGTCAAACGGTGTAAAGAGAACTCGGCCGATGATGTCAAGTATTTTGAAGATATGATTAACTGGTACATCCGGTTTAGACAGACCATTCTTTCAATCACCAAATGTCTGTTTAGTACCGTGAAGAAGGTACCGGTTTCAGCTGCTGGCCCAAGTAATTAGTGAAGGTCTCGCTCCAAATTGACGCAAAGGGGGAGATTGTTGGGCTTTGTAGATTGCGTCTTTTGGGCTCGACTGATTATTCTATTCTGTATTCCGGTTTGGGCCTGTCCAACCGTGAACCTTTTATGTTTTGTATATAAGTTTACGCTTGCATGCATATTAGGTTAAGGTTTCAGAGATCTGAGAATAGCGATACATCTAGACGACAACAGGTTTCTTTGATAGTTCTTGTAACCTTCCAATCCTCTACAGTTGATGTTCTTAATCGAGCTCTTCTGAGGATTTTGTTTAATCATTCGACACGTTTGATTCAATCTTGTCTCGTTCTTATTATTGTGTTTTATCGTCTTTGTTTACTTACTTGTTCAAGATCTAATCGATCTTCATAGATTAAAAGATTGTTAAATCTCATCACTATGTACCGGCCAGTCAGAACTAAATTGATGTCTTCAATTAAGTTCTTTGTCAAACAAATCGAAAATCGGGAAACAAACTGCTGGACAATAAGTACGACGTTGCTCCATGTATTTGTCCGGCTGATATCATGAGAACAGAGGATTATATGATCACTTATCTAAAATGGCGCTTCATAGTTCAACAGAGTTTTCGAGAGCTACGATTGCTGGTTGGTTCCTGAAGTAACATACGCAGATATAGTTATTAGACTTATCCAAGTGGGAGTCTATTGGATAAGGTATCTAAGTCCATAACTTATTTGGTACATACTTGACCCGACCCGGCATGGTCCATTTGGGTTGCATTTCATCCAAACGATTTATGGATAATTTTATGAGAATTGTATACTTACGATTTATTAATATATTATAAGTTATAATATATTAATATGAAGTCATCTTATTTAATTAGTTTTAGTCTTAAATTAATTATGAATTAATTTAGAGATTAAAAAGAAGACTGATTAAATTATGGGCTATTATATTTTATATAGTGTAGGCTAATACTCATTTGTTAATGGGCTAAGCTAATATGGAAATCCATGGATGATCCATGGAGCTTTTAACCAATGGATCCTTGGAAAAGAAAAGACATGGGTTATTAGGGTTTCACCCTAACCATGCTCACTATATAAAGAAGCATATGATGCAAGAAATATGGCCCTAGGTGTAGACTCTAGTTGTGTGAGACTTAGTGGTGGACGATTCCACAAGAAAGTATACTACTCTCTCAAAGTTTTCCAAACGTTTGTGGTGATTTGTGATTCCATTTGAGGCATTCACACTATTGGTGCTTGGCTCTCAAACTCCAAACAATCAAGCATCATCAAAAGGTATGTATTTCTACTAGTAGTTTTATGATTCATAATCCTTATGCTATGCTAGTTAGGAAGAAACCTTGGAAATTATTATTTGCATGTATTTTAGAAGAAAACATAGATCAAAGGTTTATTAGGGTTGCATGCACACTTAGGAAGTGTTAGATTACTCAAAACCCAACAGGAGGATGGAGTGAACATCAGCCACCGAACTCCGAACGACTTCCTTCTATGACTTTAGATCATTGAGCTCAGTAGTAGCAGTACGCAGCTTGAGGTTTTGCATTTTCAGCTGGGAGGTGCCCCTGTCAGGCTCATCCATGATGCTATTCTCTACAGCCAATTCGGCCTCAAGTTGAGTGAGACGATCATTGACATTAGCATGTAGAGAGGCATTTGTAGCTTCAATCTCTTGGCATGTAACTTCAAGTTTGGATATGTCAGACTGAAAGGACCGCTGAAGATTATCCACCGAAGCATTGACAGCTTGAGCATTCTTCTGAGCAGCAGCCTGTAAGGAATCTAAAAACAATTGAATTTTAGAAACTAGTTTATCGACTTTTGCGGTTGCTTCCTTGCACCCCTTAGTGGAAGCATCAACAACAAGTGAGGCTTGTTGACACTGTGAAGTAGAGGCTTCATGTAACGACGTAAATTTTAAAACAAAATTTTCATTTTTTACAAACATCAAAACATCGAGTAATAATTTAGATTCCAATGTAAACAATATTGTCACGACCGATTACATAACAAAGATCACAAAAATAGTTTTCCCCGAGTGTGTGTACGATCACGCCGGCGCCTTCCCACGGTCCTCGCTGGTACCTGAAACACATAACACAACAACTGTAAGCATAAATGCTTAGTGAGTTCCCCAAAATACTACCTACGCACATATGCCTTTCCAGGCCCTGACCTTCCGGTCCATGTGTCTCAGGGGACTTCCGTCCCGACTGGGTAAACCTTCCGGTACTACCCACGCCAACCTTGTGGTCTATTACAACACCTTCCGGCCCATAACATATTCACCTTCCGGCCCATAACGTAATGCCTTCCGGCCCATATCAAGCATATCAATAATGGAACATATAACGATTAACTTATCACACATAATGCATATATCTCATATCATATTCGACCTTCCGGTCACACAGTCAAACCCTTCCGGGTACAGTATAGTGAGAAGACTCACCTCGTATATCTCGATAACTTGCAAACCCTGTCACTCGTGCTCGAACCCCCGAGCTATAATACTCCTATAACATCATATATCTCTAATTAATACTTTTACCACTAAGGTTGACTATCCCTATCAAGTCAACACTGGTCAACTCTGGTCAACAGTCAATGGTCAATTTGACCGGACTCGGCGAGTGCACTAGAGCGACTCGGCGAGTCTAAGAGTTTTCACCAACTCGCAAGGATTTCCCTTTGACACGTCGAGTACTCCCCTGACTCGACGAGTTCCACCTGGTCATGAATCGCAGGGCCACCGCGACTCAACTCGCCGAGTCGCAAGGACAACTCGGTGAGTTCCAGCTCGACTCAGTCCACCTGTCAATCCCTCTCTAACTCCCAATGACTCACTGAGTCAACCATAACTCGGCAGGACCACTCACTAAGTGGTTAAGGACGATCTTCATGCTACTCGTCGAGTCTGTTCTTCAGACTCGGCGAGTCCATGCCATGCATCGACTCAAACTTGCTTCTGAGGTCAGATCCGCTCCATAAACTGATAGATCTGGCCCTCCTAAGCTCATTTATCATGTAAAGTCACAGTCTTGGCCGCCATGCAACACTTACAAGGTTCTTTTTGGAGAAATGACCACTAATATGGCAACCCTAGCCTCCAACCCAAAAGGAAGGACATAAAGCATAGCATTTGGGACTTTCTGGACTTGCTAAGGTCCAGATCTAGGTACCATATCTCCATGGGACCTCTCACACTTCAATTACAAAGCAAATAAGGCAAGAAGAAACCCTAGATTTAACCATATCAACATAAACACGGAAATAAGCTCTGAAAGATACCTCAAGAAGCTTCCCTTGGCGAAATGGAAGTAGATCCAAGCTCCCAACTCTTCTAGCTTGACTTTCCCCCTTCCTTTCTTGCAAAAACACACAAATTTGGTAAACAATAGCCTCTTATCTCACTCACAGGAACCCTTAGCTGCTTTGGTGCTCTCTAGGATCAAGGTGGCCACAATGAAGGGCCATAATGTCCTTTAAATAGAGCTTAGCACCGGAAAATTAGGGTTTCATCAAACAACGCGGACTCGCCGAGTCCAGGCACGAACCCGCATCCAGAACCGCGACCCTACTCGGCGAGTTCGAGCTCCAACTCGCCGAGTCCCCTAACAAAACACCAAAAAATATGCGAATAAAAGATACCTGAAAATTCGGGCTGTTACAATTCTCCCCCACTAGAACTAGACTTCGCCCTCGAAGTCTCGCTCTGCAAATAGCTCCGGATGCTGGTAACGCATCTCACGCTCCGGCTCCCAGGTCATCTCTGAACCCTTCCGATGTTGCCACTGAACCAACACCAGGGGTACCTCCTTGTTCCTCAAAACCTTGATCTTCCGATCTCTGATGGCTACTGGTCTCTCGGCATAGTTCAGGCTCGCATCTACCTGAATATCCTCTAATGGAACCACTGCCGATTCGTCGGCTATAAACTTCCTCAGCTGCGACACATGAAAAGTGTCATGAATCTGCCCCAACTCTGCTGGAAAATCCAAACGGTAGGCTACCCGGCCTACCCTCGCGATCACACGGAAAGGACCAATGTATCGGGGCCCCAACTTGCCCCTCTTCCTGAATCGAATCATTCCTTTCCAAGGAGAGACCTTCAGGAGTACAAGATCGCCGACCTGAAACTCAAACTCGGACCGGCCTCTGTCTGCATAACTCTTCTTTCGGCTCTGAGCGGTCAACAACCTCTGCCTGACCTGCTGAATCTGCTCGGTCGTCTGGAGTACGATCTTCGTGCTACCCATCACCCACTGCCCCACCTCACCCCAGCAGATGGGGGTGCGACACCTCCGCCTATACAACAGCTCAAAGGGTGGCATACCAATGCTCGAATGATGGCTATTGTTATATGAAAACTCTGCTAAAGGTAGATATGTGTCCCAACTCCCTCCGAAATCCAAAACGCATGCTCGGAGCATATCCTCAAGCGTCTGAATCGTCCGCTTACTCTGACCATCTGTCTGGGGATGATATGCGGTACTAAAATGCAGTCTAGTACCCAATTCCTCATGGAACTTCTTCCAGAACCTGGAAGTGAAACGCACATCACGATCAGAAACAATCGAGATCGGCACCCTATGCCGCGATACCACCTCCCTCACGTATAATTCCGCCAACTTCTCCGCAGAAGAGCTCTCGCTGATGGCCAGAAAATGAGCGCTCTTCGTCAATCTATCTATGATCACCCAAATCGCATCGACTCCCCTCGCAGTCCGTGGCAATTTGGTGATAAAATCCATGGCAATCTGTTCCCACTTCCATTCGGGAATATCTAGCGGCTGCAATTTACCGTGTGGTCGCTGGTGCTCGGCCTTGACCTACCGACAAGTCAAGCATCTCTCAACAAACCATGCAACATCCCTTTTCCTACAGGGCCACCAATACTCCTTCCTTAGGTCCAAATACATTTTCGTAGCCCTGGGATGAATCGAGAATTTCGATCGATGGGCTTCCTCCATCAAAATAGCACGCGCACCACCCACAAACGGTACCCAAATCCGACCCTGAAAAGTCATAAGCCCTCAGCCATTCGTGACGAATCCTGATACCTGACCTACAACCCACTCCCTCTTCTGGTTTTTTGGTTTCACAGCCTCAGCCTGAGCTCCTCGAATAGCATCCAAAATCGGGGTCATTACCATCAACCTCAAACAAATATCTCGGATCGAGGCGCTTTCCGTCCTACGGCTCAACGCGTCGGCTACCACATTAGCCTTGCCTGTGTGGTACAGGATCTTACAATCGTAATCCTTCACCACATCCAACCACCTCCTCTGTCGCATATTCAGATTTGGCTGATCCATCAAGTACTTCAGGCTCTTGTGGTCCGTGTAGATGGTACACCGAACCCCATAAAGATAATGCCGCCAGATCTTGAGGGCAAACACCACAGCCCCTAATTCCAGGTCGTGGGTGGGATATCTCGACTCATGAGGCTTCAACTGCCTCGAAGCATACGCTATCACATGACCCCTCTGCATAAGCACCGCCACCAATCCCGATATAGATGCATCACAGTACACCACAAAATCCTCCATCCCTTCCGGGAGTGCAAGCACCAGAGCCTCGCACAATTTCTGACGAAGCGTCTCGAATGATGACTGTTGCTCCGGTCCCCATGAAAACACAGAACCCTTCCGGGTCATCCTAGTAAGTGGCATAGCAATCTTGGAGAAATCCTTGATAAACCTGCGATAATATCCAACCAAACTTAGAAAACTCCTGATCTCAGTGGGCGATCTCGGCACCTCCCACCTCAATACCACCTCAATCTTGGCTGGGTCGACCAATATCCCTTTCTGGTTAACAAGATACCCAAGGAACTGGACCTCTCGTAACCAGAAATCACACTTGGAGAATTTGGCATACAGCCTCTCCGATCTCAATACCCCAAGGATCTCCCTCAAATGTTCCTCATGCTGATCCCTAGACCTTGAATACACCAAAATATCATCGATGAATACGATCACCGACCGATCCAGTATCGGCCGGCACACCCAGTTCAGAAGATCCATGAACACAGCCGGGGAATTGGTGAGCCCAAAAGGCATCACCACAAACTCATAATGTCCATAACGAGTTCTGAAAGCAGTCTTCTGGATATCTACCTCTCGAACCCTCATCTGATGATACCCCGACCTCAAGTCTATCTTGGAGAACCAAGATGCCCCCTGCAACTGATCGAACAGATCGTCGATCCTAGGTAACGGATACCAGTTCTTAACCGTCAACTTGTTCAACTCCCGATAATCGATACACATCCGGTGTGAACCATCCTTTTTCTTGACGAACAAAATCGGCGCTCCCCAAGGTGAGCTACTCGGTCGAATGAACCCCTTTCCCAACAGCTCCTGAAGCTACGAGGATAACTCCTGCATTTCCGGTGGAGCGAGACGATAAGGCGCCTTGGCGATGGGCGCCGCTCCCGGAATCAAATCGATACAAAACTCCACTTGCCTCTCCGGAGGCACGCCCGGTAACTCTTTGGGGAACACATCCGAAAACTCGCATACAATAGGAACGTCATCAATTGAATTGGGCCTCCCCGCGGCCACTCGAGTATCCATCACGTAGGCTATGAATCCATTGCAGCCCTGCTGCAAACTCTGCCTTGCCCTGGCAGCCGAACAAAACGTCGACCCACACCGGGTCCCTTCGCGATAAACCATAAGCACTCCCCCACTAGGGTCTCGAATCGGCGGACTTGGTCCGCTTGGCTGCCGGCTGAGACTGATCCGGCCGCCGATCCACCCGTTGAGACTCGGCCTCCTCCCTGGCCTGGGTCTCCAGCTCGATCTCACGCTTCCTGGCATTCGCCTGAAGCTCAGCAAAACTCTGATATGACGAGTTCGATACGAACTCCCGGATATCCCTCCTCAGCACTCCCAAATACCGACTCATCCAAGCCTGCTCCGTGGACACCTGCTCGGGGCAGAACATCACCCTCTCATGAAACTTCCGCGTGATCACCGTGACAGAATCATTACCCTACTTGAGGGTCAAGAACTCCTGAACCAACCGTTCCCTCTCCACCTTGGGAATGTACTCATCTCTGAACATAGCAGTAAACCTCTCCCAAGTCACAACTGAAACCTCTGCCAGAGTGAAGTTCGCCATCACGAACTTCCACCAATCCTTTGCTCCCAGGCGGAGCTGGTTCAAGGTGAATCGTACCCTCAGATGCTCCGGACATGAACAAGTGTAGAAGCATCCCTCGATATCAGCAACCCATCTCATCGCAGCAATCGGATCCTGCGTCCCATCAAACTCCGGTGGCTTCGTGTTGCTGAACTCCCGGAACAGCAACGAGTCACCTCCCTGTGGTCTGGCAGCGGCCACAGATGCGGTAGCTGCAGCGGCTGCAGCCTCAGTGAACGCGGCGTACCGCTCATCAAATGTCTCGATCAGCGTGGTCTTAATAGACCCAAACATCTCCGGAATCTCATCCCGGATGGCTGCAGCTACCTCCTCATGAATCATCTGACGAAGCTCTTCGTCAGTCACACTACTCGTACCAGGTCTGTGGCGTGGTCCAACCATGATGTCTCTGAAATACAACATAAAAATATCAGAGACTCCATCGAGCATAATCGCACTCGATAACGCAGTCCTACTCAGTCTCCGATACCCAGGGATTCTTACTTGGGTTGCCCTTTGACCCGGTGTCTTTAGTAGTACAGGCCCAATACTACCAACTACACCGCGTCAACATTCACCCCAAGTCCTCCTCCCCAAACCCCGGATCCTGAGTACTCTATTCTTGCCATGCACTAGCTACCCACTCGCTCTCAAAGCACCTCATAGAAGCAAGTTTCCCTAGACTAAGGCATCACAAATCAGGCCACTCTAGTCCTAATATGAATACCTAGTCTACTAGTATGCGTATCATATCATATCTGATACCAAAGCAGGTTTGAGTTCAGTTACGCCCGAAGGTGTACCCGAATCCCTCAAACCAAGGCTCTGATACCAACATCAAAACATCGAGTAATAATTTAGATTCCAATGTAAACAACATTGTCACGACCGATTACATAAAAAAGATCACAAAAATAGTTTTCCCCGAGTGTATGTACGATCACGCAGGCGCCTTCCCACGGTCCTCGCTAGTACCTGAAACACATAAGACAACAACTGTAAGCATAAATCCTTAGTGAGTTCCCCAAAATACAACCTACGCACATACGCCTTTCCAGGCCCTGACCTTCCGGTCCATGTGTCTCAGGGGACTTCCGTCCCGACTGGGTAAACCTTCCGGTACTACCCACGCCAACCTTGCGGTCCATATTACAACGCCTTCCAGCCCATAACATATTCGCCTTCTGGCCCATAACGTAATGCCTTCCGGCCCATATCAAGCATATCAATAATGGCACATATAACGATTAACTTATCACACATAATGCATATATCTCATATCATATTCGACCTTCCGGTCACACAGTCAAACCCTTCCGGGTACAGTATAGTGAGAAGACTCACCTCATATATCTCGATAACTCACGAACCCTGGATATCACTCGTGCTAGAACCCCCGAGCTATAATCCTCCTATAACATCATATATCTCTAATTAATACTTTTACCACTAAGTTTGACTATCCCTATCAAGTCAACACTGGTCAACTCTGGTCAATAGTCAATGGTCAATTTGACCGGACTCGGCGAGTGCACTAGAGCGACTCGGCGAGTCTAAGAGTTTTCACCAACTCGCAAGGATTTCCCCTTGACACGTCGAGTACTCCCCTGACTCGACGAGTTCCACCTGGTCATGAATCGCAGGGCCACCGCGACTCAACTCGCTGAGTCGCAAGGACAACTCGGCGAGTTCCAGCTCGACTCAGTCCACCTGTCAATCCCTCTCTAACTCCCCGTGACTCACTGAGTCAACCATAACTCGGTAGGACCACTCACTAAGTGGTTAAGGACGATCTTCATGCTACTCGCCGAGTCTGTTCTTCAGACTCGGCGAGTCCATGCCATGTATCGACTCAAACTTGCTTCTGAGGTTAGATCCGCTCCATAAACTCATAGATCTGGCCCTCCTAAGCTCATTTATCACATAAAGTCAGAGTCTTGGCCACCATGCAACACTTACAAGGTTCTTTTTGGAGAAATGACCACTAATATGGCAACCCTAGCCTCCAACCCAAAAGGAAGGACATAAAGCATAGCATTTGGGACTTTATGGATCTGCTAAGGTCCAGATCTAGGTACCATATCTCCATGAGACCTCTCACACTTCAATTACAAAGCAAATAAGGCAAGAAGAAACCCTAGATTTGACCATATCAACATAAACACGGAAATAAGCTCTGAAAGTTACCTCAAGAAGCTTCCCTTGGCGAAATGGAAGTAGATCCAAGCTCCCAACTCTTCTAGCTTGACTTTCCCCCTTTCTTTCTCGCAAAAACACACAAATTTGGTGAACAATAGCCTATTATCTCACTCACAGGAACCCTTAGTTGCTTTGGTGCTCTCAAGGATCAAGGTGGCCACAATGAAGGGCCATAAGGTCCTTTAAATAGAGCTTAGGACTGGAAAAATAGGGTTTCATCAAATAGCACGGACTCGCCGAGTCCATCCCTTGGACTCACCGAGTCCAAACGCGAACCCGCATCCAGAACCACGACCCTACTCGGCGAGTTCGAGCTCCAACTCGCCGAGTCCCCTCACAAAACACCAAAAAATATGCGAATAAAAGATACCTAAAAATCTGGGTTGTTACACTTCAATAGCTTTTGCTGCAGCAGAGAGTGAGGCACTATGTTCTTGGACAACAGAAGAGAACAAGGCCTTTAAAGATTTTTCAGAGTGAGCTCTAGAGGAAGAGGATGAGAGCAGTTGATCAAGCGTTTCATTTACTGCTTTGAGATGACGCTTTGTAACTGGCACATCATCATCATCATCACTATGTACATGGTAAGGACTGAAATATGTGGAATCAAATTCCAAGTCCTCACCGCCTAGAATAGGGGTGGTTTCTGTAGATGGAGTGGGAGATAAGGGTTTGGTTGTGGCTTGAGGTTCGGTAGTGACAGGTGGTTCGGTTGATATTGGTGGAGTAGTGGCGGTAGAATGAGCACCTGTTGTGGTAGTGGTGGTGTCTTTGAATATGGGAGTAGGGATGGGAATTGTAGTAAATGGTTGAATGGTTGGAATGGGAAAAATGAGAGGGATAGATACAGGGATGGTTACAGGTGGAGGTGAAGGAGGGTGAGAGCGAACTGGAATTTATGGGGTAGGGGAGCGAGGCGGAGTATCACCTCGGCCTGAAGCCTCATCATCAGAGCTTTCGCTCTCAGATTCTGAAGGGGAGGCAATCTTATGTTGGGGAGGAACATATTATGAATCTGTTTCTCTCGAAGATTGTAGTATGAGCCTCCTAGCAGGCTTCTTCAGCTTCTTCGGTTTAGGAGGTGAGGTAACAGCCCTATCAGACTTTCGCTTCTGAGGGGTTTTCCCTTTAGTGGGTTTGGAAACTTGAGCCTCTTTTTGGGTTTCCGGTTTCTTACCCCTTTTTGCAGGTTTGTCAGCCTCATCAATAGAGCGAACCATGGCTGGGGTAAGCTCCCTCGGACCTAAAGACGGACGCTTCCTTTATTGTTGGAGAACGTTACTCGAGGTAGAGATAGGAGCGAGCATGGCCTCTGGAATAGATCCAATAAATGAGTACTTGGTGGGATCGGTGACAATAATTTTTGTAGTATGAAAGGTAGCAATGGAGGAGAGAAGAGAATCTGCCATTATTGGAACGTGAAAGCGGTTCATTGCCCAGTTGGTGATGATTGTCCAAAATCTATCACACGAGATCTCAGAGTGCCTAGATGAAGAGACCAAGCTTTGTACCAACTGCTGCCAGATGATAGTACCAAAATCTAAGTTGATACCATGTTACAGCCCATATAGCATAGTGATTAAAGACTTTCTTGCACCATCTGAGCTAGCGCTTCACTCAGAGAGTCCTTTGAAAAGCAGCGTGAAAAGGCCATTCCATTGAGGAGGAAGGCAAGACTTCTTGAACTTTGTGATGGTGGTAAGTGTGTTGGTATATCCCATCTGATAAAACATAGAAAACAATTTACCAGTGGTGATGGATTCAGGATTTACCAGAGATTGATCTTGAGAAAGACCAATTAGGGCACAGAAGCGGTTCTTGGAGATAGAGGTCTTCTCATTGTGGATTTTGAAGTGAATGCTTTCATGAACCTTGTCGTAGTAGGCAGTAGAGTAGACAAGAGAACGGCACGATATTGGAACGACTTCTACCTTGGTGAGCGCTTCGAAGAGAGGTGAGTATTTGAGACACTCAATGACGTACAACATGTAAGGCTCATAAAGAAACGCAGTGAGATCGATGATTAGGTTTTGTTGGGGATTGATTGTGAGAAGTGGTTAACGAACGGAAGTATCATGAACTGACGAAGAATCTGCCATTGTAGTTGCTTGAAGAAGATGATGAACAGTAGGAGAGATCATCGTTGTTCATTTAGAGAATTTGGGAAGTGGTAAAGGTTAAAGAGTACCGTTCGAATCCCTTTTATACATACAAGTAGGAGAGAGAAAAATCCGGCTGAGATCATGAATTATTTCAAAAATAGCGCCTGACTTGACTGGTGAACAGTTGGCATACCGAGCATGACGCAGGAAAGAGAAAGGTTTTTTCCTTTTTGGCACGCCATTCCATAAATTGCGCTTTTTCAAATTACCAAACCGATTGGATAAAAAATGAGTCAGCTTCCACTTTATCCCAATCGTCGTTGCCTGTGATGCTTTATTGAACACCAGTAAAAGAACCAGAGTGTGGAAAATTAAAATTTTCGTGCATAGAGTGTGAAAGATGAAGAAATAAAGCAAACGTTTTGGGAGATTCTGTGATGCCTTAAATAGACATAAAAATAATGGATTCTGGGCATTAATCACTTCCTTCAAAGTCAAGAGATACATTGAAGTGATTGCTTGGTTTCCCATTAAATAATGATCAATAACTTGTTAAGAAGTATTGAAAAGCATCTTTTAAAGGTTATAAAGGGTGGCTTTCGCTTCAATTCATAATTTCGATACTCGACATGAGACCGAAACTGAATGAAGTACTTGTGAGATCATTGTGATCTGTTGAACAAGTAGGTAAGATATCTTTTATAGTGACAAAAGGAAGTTTAGAAATCTCAAAAAAAAAAAAAAAAGGTGGATCTTTAAAGGAAGAAAAGCCTTGGTTTCAGAGAAATTCATAAAAGATCACACAAAAATAAAAAGAGATTTCTTTAGGTAACAAGTAAGCTCTTGAATATGAGAATTCACCGTCAATTCATTTGAGGTGTTGAATTATGGGTTTCACTTAGTACATAGTGGCATGAGACTAAGATCATTAACATAGATATTGTATAACCATAAACCTCAGTGGTAAATGCTGAGAGTCTCAGGGGTTATATTGGTGACACGAAGTATAATGGAGAAAAATATTGGAGATGGTATAAGAAGCGAATATACCTCTGCTTTAAAGAAAAAGAGTGACCAAGCAGAAAACTCTGAACTCAATGTGAGTAGAGTAAGGTAGCTCATGATTACAGTGAATTTTATATATATCATGTTATTAAGGCTTCCCTCAAAATCTTTCGAGGCTTTAGTCAACATGCTTCTAGGGACACCTAACTAATGGGATAAAATAAAATAGATATACCTGCTTGAGTTTCACCATCGAGAATTACACTTATACAAAGAAAAGTATTAGATTAAAAATAAAAATAAAAATAAATAAAAAATATATATTTTTGTATTTTGTGAAAGGTATTTAATTGAACAAAAGAGAAAAATATTTTTGGTTTTATGAATAAAATAGAATTAAAAGGAGTGTACAGACGAATACAGCCAAAATGCCTTGGAAGCAAAAAGAAGCGAATAAGTTCAGAAGGACCGAACCTGAAATAGACCGAACGTTCTGTTCATTTCGGTTCTTGGTCAAGCCGAACCTGAAATAGACCGAACGTTCGGTTCTTGGTCAAGCCGAACCTGAAATAGACCGAACCCGAAATAGACCGAAAGTTCGGTTCATTTCGGTTCGCTCTATTTCGCTTCTAACCTTTATTGAAGTGAAGGCGATTTGGGCACTGATTTTGCTTCCATAATTCCTAGGCCTTGTAGAATCATGTTGAAGCTTGCTTCAGGTAAAGCCTTAGTGAATATATCAGCCAATTGATCAGTTGTTCTGACGAAATGGATTTCTACGTTGCCATCTTCGACGTGATCTTTGATAAAGGGAAACCTCAGTGCTATATGCTTGGTCTTCGAGTGTTGCATTGGGTTGTGACAAATCCTAATTGCACTTTTAGAGTCACAATATAGTGAGATCTTCTTCATATTTAGCTCGTAATCCCTAAGCTGACTTTGTATCCATACCACTTGAGATGTGTATGATGTTGCAGCAATGTATTCAGCTTCTGCAGTGGAGAGAGAAACACAGGTTTGTTTTTTCGATTGCCAACTAACCAATTTTCCATCTAGAAATTAACATCCTCAAGTGGTGCTCTTACGATCTAGACCACAGCCACCTAAGTCAGAATCTGAGAATGCTTGAACAAAGAATCCTGAGTTGGCTGGATACCACAAACTGAGAGAGGAGGTTCGCTTTAGATAGCGAAAGATGTTTTTCACGGCTTGTAGATGAGGTTCGTGTGGGTTGGCTTGAAATCTTGCATAATAACAGACTGAAAACATGATGTCAGGTCTACTAGTTGTAAGATACATCAAAGACCCAATCATTTGTCGATAGAGCGTCATATCTGTTGTTGGTTTCTCCAACGAGGGTGTAAGCTTACTCCCAAAGGCCATAGGCATCTTTACTTTAGAGTCTCCTATCATCCCAAATTTAGCTAATAGAGTCTTGGTGTATGCCTCCTAATTAATAAAGATGCCTTCGGGTCCCTATTTAATGTTCAATCCAAGAAAAAAGTTAATTGGACCCATTGAGCTCATCTCAAATTTAGTTTTCATCAACTTCCTGAATTCAACTATTAAGCTAGGATTCGTGGAGCCAAAGATGATGTCATCAACGTAAATTTGGACTATCATAAGTTGGTTACCTTCTCGCTTACGAAAGAAGGTTGGGTCAACCGAACCTTGTTTGAATTTAGACAATTTTAAGAAACGAGTGAGAGTTTCATACCATGCTCTGGGAGATTGTTTTAGGCCATATACAGCTTTTTCAAGGACATAACAATGATCTGGATACTTCTCGTTCACGAAGCATGGCGGTTGCTCAACATATACAGTTTCTTCAAGTTCACCGTTGAGGAAGGCACATTTGACATCCATCTGATAAACTTCAAAGTTCTTGTGAGCTGCATAAGCAAGAAAGATATGAACAGACTCTAATCTTGCAACTTGAGTGAAGGTCTCTTCATAATTGATTCCTTCTTCCTGACAGTATCCTTTGATCACTAGCCTTGCTTTGTTACGAATGACATTCCCCTCCTTGTCCATCTTGTTTCTGAATACTCATTTGGGACCAACAACTGAAGCATCCTTTGGAGTTGGAATAAGACGCCATACTTTGTTTCTTTCAAACTCATTTAATTCATCTTGCATGGCTTGAACCCAATTTGAATGATCAAGTGCTGAGTTAACAGTTTTCGGTTCAACTTTGGAAACAAAGGAGTTGAACATGCAAAACTCTACTTTAGAGAAGAATGCAACCTGTTTCGCTTTCATTTGAGAACGAGTTAATACTTTTTCTGAAGATTCCCCGCTAATTTGACTTTGTGGGTGATCTTTGGTCCATTTGATAAGTGGAGGGAAATTTGGATCATAAATGGGATCCAGATCAACATTTATTTCTTCTTCTAGCTCGGACAGAATGTCATCATCACCGATGTTGGTGTTCTCCCCCTCGAAGACTAATGCCTGTTCAGTATCTGGATTGGTGTTCCCATCTTTTAGTGGACTCTCAGAAGAGCTTGAAGAACGAGGCAATGATCTCTCCCCCTGGAACGATGAACCTTGATCATGAAAAAGAGATGGACCCTCCCTCTCAACACTAGGATGCTCACTTGCAGGTTCTCTTGCTTCTGGCCTTTCCGTTTCTTTAGATTGATCATCAACCATATTTTGAGCAATGTCGTCAATAATTTGTGTTAGATTATCAACTTTGTTGTCTTTTGCCATTGATTCAGAGTCATTTGCCTTTTGAGGCTCGTCAAACAGAATCAAGTATTACTCGAAAAGATTTGAAAGAGAGGCCGTAACTTGACCATTTTTTGGAAAGATCTCTTGCAACGCACCTTTTGTTGATTTTGTCTTCTTAACATAACTATCGTCAAAGGTGACATAGTATGTTTCTTCAATTTTCTTTGAGCATTTATTGAGAACTCGATACGCCTTGGAGTTCAGGGAGTAGCCTAAGAAAATTCCTTCATCAGCCTTAGCATCAAACTTGTTTCAATTCTCTCTAGAGTTGAACATGAAGCATCTTGAGCCGAACACATGAAAGAATTTCACATTCGGTTTATGATTGTTTAGGATCTCGTAGGGAGTGATAGAGAATCACTTGTTCAAATATGATATGTTTTGAGTATAACAAGCAATAGCAATTGCATCGGCCCAAAAATACAGCAGCCAGGAGGCGAAGCAAAGCATTGTACGAGCTGCTTCACATAGAGATCAGTTTCATCTTTCAACCATACCATTCTGTTGTGGAGTGTATGGAGCTGAAGTTGTGAGTCGTTCCCTTTTCAGCTAGAAAGTCTTCAAAGTCTTTGTTCTTGAATTCCAGACCATTGTCACTTCTGACGTTGCGAACAACTTTCCTTAGTTGAGTCTCAACCTGTTTTATGAAGAGCTTGAGCTTTGGAGTAGCTTTAGATTTTTGCTTTAGGAAGAAAACCCAAGTGAAACGAGAGAAATCGTCCACTATAACCAGACAATGCTTTCAATGGACGAGGGACCACACAAGTCAATATGTAACAACTCTAATGGTTCTATCACCTTATTATTAATAATAGAAGGATGACTTTGCCTACTCTGCTTTCCCATTTCACATGCTGCACAAAGATATTCTTTATCAAATTTTAGAACCGGAAGCCCTCGAACATGATCACCCAAAACCAACTTGTTGATGTCCTTGAAATTTAGATGAGAGAGTCTTCGATGCCATAACCAGCTTTCATCAGAGTGAGCTTTAGTGAGCAAGCAAACTGTTGGTTTGCCCCGAATGGGGTTTAGGTTCAAAGGGTACATTTCCCCCTTTCGCTTGGACTTCAGCAGAACATTATTAGATCTCTTCTCGACAATCTCTGAGCCTTCATCATCAAATGATACTTTCAATCCAGTGCCAACTACCAGCTGTAATACGTTGATAAGCTTGTGTTGGAGCCCTTCAACATAAGCCACTTTTCTTATAGAGAACTCGCCATTAGTGATCATTCCATAGCCTTTGATAGTACCAAATGAGTTGTTGTCGTATTTCACAATGCCACCATCCTTAAGAGACCGAAAATCCCTCAATTCTTCCTTCCTCCTTGTCATGTGACGAGAGCAGCCACTATCAATGTACCATTCTTCGTCAAACTGCTCGTCACTAATTACCTGCAAAAATTTTAAGCAAATTTAGGAACCCAAAGTTTCTTGGGTCCTCGTGATCCTTTTACAGAACAGGGTATAGTAAGAGAAATATCAACTAAGTAAGTACATTTAATTAAAGTTGTTTCATCTTTTCTTTTTATGGTGAAAACTTTAATCTTGGTTGGTTTAGATTCTCTAGGTTTGGAATTTTTGGTGTTGACGTCAGCATTCTTTTGGATCTCTTTTGGACGTTTGTTATCTTCTGGAAAGAGCTTTCCTTTTCCCTTTAAATCTTTTGACAAAGGAAAACTAGAATTGGAGGTGTTGGGTTTAGAAGTGTCATTGGATCTTCTGAGTGTCTGACTAAACTTGGAGGGATGAGGACCGAAACCGCTCTTTCGGTTGTTATTGGATGGGGGACCGAAACCACTCTTTCGGTTGCTGTTGGATGGAGGACCGAAACACTCCTTTCGGTTCCTGTTGATCATCGGACCGAAACTTTTCTTTCGGTTGCTGTTGGATGGAGGACCGAAACACTCCTTTCGGTTCCTGTTGATCATCGGACCGAAACTTTTCTTTCGGTTCCTGTCGTTTGAAGGACCGAAACCACCCTTTCGGTTCCTTTCGGTCGAAGGACCGAAACCACCCTTTCGGTTGAAATTGTCACGAGTACCGAAACTATTCTTTCGGTTCCTTTCGGGTGTGGGACCGAAATAACCCTTTCTGTTCCTTGATTCCTCTTGGGATTTGTGCTTCTTTTCAATCCTTACATAGTGTGGATTTTGCGATCTCCAAAACTGTTTCCTTTCTGAGAGATTCTTCTTGTATCTCAGATTTCGTTTGTGTTTATTGGATTCCTGTGGATGTTAGCCTTTTTCCTTGAAGCAGGAGCATAGTTACTCTTTGTTGAGGATGTTTCGCTAGTGGTTTGCACAGGTTCGCCCATTGAAGTTTTGGTTCCACTTGTGCTTGGCACATCATATCTTGTTGGCTAAGTTAGAGGTTCGATTATATATCTACCTTTCACTCTCCATGAGGTTTTCTGAGATAGGCCCTTGGTCTCTTCAGCGTTGTCGATTGGTGCTGACCAGAAATACTCGTCACATCTGCCAGCATTGTCTTCTTCCACCATAGCCGTCAATTCTGCAGTTTGTTGTGGAGTGACACCCAGAACTGTGTAGACTTGATTTGGAGTGGTTTGTACCTTTTGGTACACAACAGCTTTAGCTTTGAGAACTTTGGTTTTGTCAATAGACGAGTGAGCGAACTCAACAGAGTTTTCAGAAATTAGGTTTTTGCGTGACTTAGGTTCACTTTTGACAAATTCTGAACAGTCAACCACATCCTCTACATAGATTTCACTCAGATCATCATCCTCATTAAGTTCAGATGCATTTTCAACATCAGTTTTATTTTCTAAACTTAATTTGGCATTCAACGAGTCAAATTTCCGTACCGCTTCGGTTCTTAATTCCAGTCTATCATTTTCATCTAACAGATTTTTGAGCATGTCCTTGTGGTCCTTGGACTTTATGTAGGATTCAATTTTGTCCAAACCTATTTTATATGTTGGAGAAACCTCGTCAGAAGATACAACGCTTTCACAGTTGTACGCTTCAGTATCGATTTCATCCTCCTTTAACTCAAGGAAGGGTAAAATGATGTGATGTATCTTCTTCCCTATTTCACAATCAAGATGCAACTGAGTGATGTTAAAATAGAGTCTTTTAGCAATTAAACAAAACACATTTCGCTGTTTAAGAAGTTTAAGATTGTCTCTTTGTAAATAAATTGAATTATCCTTAGATCTAATTAACTCCTTCTCTTTCTGCTCGATCCACGTTCTCCTTTCCTCACTCTTTGATGAAATCTTGCTGATTTGATCAGTTAGGTTAGAATTTGTGACACGGGTTTGGGTGAGACTGCTACTTATACTTGAAAATTTAGATTTTAAGCTATTTAATTCCTTTTCATAGTTAGTAACAGGTATTTTTAGAGAGACAAGAATATTTGTACCTTCTTGATCAACTCATTACATTCGTTGATCTGCGCACTGACAGGTTTGGCAGCGAAACACCTATCCTCTCGCTCCTTCTCATCTTCTATTTCCCCGTCAGTTGTATATCCTCTCATTTGAGACACACCTTCGGTCACCACAAAGCACCTTCCTGTTACAGGTTATTCCTTTGCTAGTGTAGCCTTCCCATCAGAGGGCTTCCTGACTTCTTCATCCTCCGAATCTGTGGACCAAACTTCCACACCACCGAATTCATCACAGTTGTTTGTATCCTGCACAATTAAAGCATTCATTGTAGTATTGTTAGTGGCAGACTTTCTTTTCTTGATTTCCTCCAATCTTCTCAGGAGGCTCGCTTCCTCATCTTCTTCATTTTTTCTTTTCTTCTCTCTTTCTTAGCATATAATCTTTTGCAAAATGGTTCTTGCCTCCACAGTAATGGCAGTCAAATCTTGAGTCTCCTCCAACTTTCGCTTCTTTCTTTGACTCTTTAGATTTTGACACCATCTTCGGTTCCTCCTTGATCTTTTCGGCGTTGTAACTACCCTGCCAGTTTCGGTTCTTGTTGGCTGGGAATTTCTTCTTAATAAATTTTCTAGGGTTAGAGACCATCAAGGCATATTCTTCACCGGTTAGATCATAATTGGCAAGATCCAATTCCTCTTCTTCTTCAATCGAGCTTTTTTCCTTTAAAGATAAGAGCTAAAGAACCCAGAATGGAAACCACGTTCGTTTCCTTAGACAGTGCACTTTCATGAGATTTCAAAATACCTACTAGTTTCGCCAAAGAATATGACTTGAACTGTTCATGAGCTTTAACTGTTGATACAACAGCCATCCATTCGGATCTGAGACCGTTCATAAAAGTAACCTTTTGTTCGATAACCTTCCTTTCGAACCCATGCTTTATCATCTTACTTAAAAGATGATTGAAGCGATCAAAGGCTTGAAGAATTTTATCTTCAGGCTTCTGCTTAAAGTCTCCAAATTTAGACAGCAAGAGAGTTTGAATTGAATGTTCCAAATCTTCGTCTGTGGAATACAATTCTTTTAATCTATCCCAGATCTCTTTAGATGTGGCACAAGAACTTACCAAACGAAACGTATCTGACTGTAGCGCAAACCTAATCATCCTCAGGGCTTTGATGTTGCATTGAAACTTTTCCTTCTCGTCTTGAGGAATATCTTTGACATCGTTAACAAGCTGATTGTACTCCTTCTGAGTTTTAACAATCTTAGAAGTGCTTGAGTAAGCGAATGGGCCAACGGTGATCGCTTCCCAGATCAAGTATCCATTATCCTCTGATCCAATCATATAGTCTTCAAAGTGATGCGTCCAGACTTCATAGTCTTGTGTATACAAGATTGGTATCCTTGTTGTCGAACCAATGCTATAGGAGATGTTGATTGGATTGGCTTGTGAATCATCCATGGACATTGTAATGACTTTTGATCGATTACCTGTAAAAGATCAGACTTGTAATATATAGTTATGGTTAGATCAACAATTAATGAGATACATCAATGTGGAATGACTGCTCAATTAATATCAATCAATGCGGAATTAAAAACCCTAATTACTTCTTTAAAAGAAGAGATGTGTATGAATTACACAGTCTCCTGCTCTGATACCAATTGATGAGAATAAAACTCTAGATCGATTAGATCTTTCATATGTATGATTATAGAAATCGAACAAGTCAAAAACCGTATGAAAGTGAACACAAGATGGAATCAAATGTATGCTTATGATTCAAAATAAAGTCACGCCTCAGCAGAGCTCGACAAAGAACTTCCGCTGTTGAGGCGAGCTAGGGTTTACAAAACTTAGAGCAAATAAAATAATAAAAGCGATAACATCTAAGACTGCATGCATGCAACTTATATACTAAACCCTAGTACAAAACATGCACGGTTGGACAAGCCCAATACCGACAATCAAAACTGGGCTAAGGACCGAGCCAATGACGCAATCTATTAATCCCAACAGTATACCTGAAAATCCGGATGTTATAGAAATAACAATGTACTTTAAAAAAAATAATTTAAAGGAATGGTATATTTTCTATAATACTACTTTCTCAAGTTTGATTTTGTTTTTCTTTTTTGTTTTGGATTTTATATTAGTATTATATGTAGTTAAAACAGTTTTAACTTTTTGTTGTTGTTGTGTGTCTTTATGTGTTACTGTGTTGTGTGCTGATCCTGTTGATGTATGTGTTTGTTACTATGTGTTTGGATTTTAAATTTCTATTATCCAGTTAAAAATGATTAAATTTTAAAACTTTCTTCTGTATAAGTTTTATTTTTCCTTTTTAATAATTGCATTTCTTCAACTTCCTAACATTTTATTTATTCATTACAATACTAGGTTATAACCCGTGAGGACTACGTTTAAATATTTATAAAAAAAAAATAAAAAATAAAAAAATAAAAAAACTTTTAATTACTAATCAATTATTGTAAATAAATAATAATTAAGATATATATTTTTGTATTTATATAAAATTATAATTATTGTTTTGAATGAAAATATCAAATCGAAAGGATAATATTATGCTTAATTTAGATCAAGCTGATCTTCAGTCACTCAATTTAGTATATTAGTACAATTTATTTTTGATTTTTTTAAATTCATGAATATTCACTGCAAATGATATATATATATATATATATATATATATATATATATATATATATATATATATATATATATATATATATATATATATATATTGAGTATATTGTAATGTTGTTTACATTGTTTTATTTAAAAATTTGAAAATTACATGATAAGAATGAATAAGTGTTATGCAGGAATTTAGTATATTTGAAAGGATTCCATAATTACTCAATTTGAATTTGCTTTCGTTATAATTTGCACTAGGAATAATCTCGTAATAAGACAATTTTGTTTTGTTCGTTTTTTTCTAATAATTCATGGAGTTACTGTAATTTCTTTCATCAATATTTGTATGTGTGAATTGAATTGAAGGGTTGTTTATTGATCTACTTAAATGGTTATTTTTGTGTTGATTATGATTGTAGTGAATTTCTTGATTAATGTGTACCGGATTATGTTAATTTTTAAGGCATTATTATGTATTTCGGTCAAGGTTTAAAATGACATAATTGAGCCTCGTATTCTTCTTCGCCTCATTAGGCTGAAGGGTGTGGGTACGGTCCCAGACTGTACTTTGTGCCACGTAGATCAAGAACACCGCCCTCAGACTGCGGTCTAGTGCGATCTTGACCGCACTGCGGTTCTTAAGTGTCGTGCTTTCTGATTGGTTGAGAGGAAAAAGGGAGCATCGCTTTTTTTTACATATCTAACATCATATTTTTCACAATACAATCTCTTGTCTCTCTCAAAAAACATTTTTAAAAAAATCATGTGTGTGGTTTTTTAAGTTTCTAACATCATATTATGTTTTTTTATTAAAATAGAAGTTCCGAAAATAATATTTAAAAAAAGAATTTTTTGATTTTTCAATTTATTTTGCATTTTAAAATTATTTTTAGAATATGTACAGTATAATATTCTATTTAGAATATTTCACGTATTTTTCAAAAAAAATTGGATTTTTTTTATTTTTTATTTTTTTTTATTTAATTCAAGTTCCGCAAAATAATATTTAAAAAAAATTTTTAGATTTCTCCATTTATTTTGCATTTTAAAAATATTTTTTAGAATATGTCAGTGTAATATTCTATTTAGAATATTTCACGTATTTTTCAAAAAAAAAAAACAGGATTTTTTATATTTTTTTTAGTTAATTCAAGTTCCGAAAATAATATTTTAAAAAAAAAAAGAATTTTTGGATTTTTCCATTTATTTTGCATTTTAAAATTTTTTTAAAATTTAGTTTTACGGTCTTACAAAATTAGAATGGTTTCAAATGAACCTGAACCTATATATATATATACACACTAAACACATTAGTTGGATCTACAATACAATATAATTGAATCTACAAGGGCTCCAAACATATATTTTTAGAAATTTTGGTTCGACGCTCCCAATCTAAGTCAGAATGTGTAGGAATCCAGAAATTCAAGATTCAAACAACATCTGGTATTGGTAGACTCAATTGAATTTCTGCAATAACAGTTTCATCATCTGAAAGAAGAATTGCCATGTGTGATGCTAAGAAGAACAAAAGAAGACTAGGTGCGATTCGAAAAGAAAAAAAAAAATCAAAATAAATAGGCTAAAAAACAAAGCATATGCAACTCAACCGCTTCTATAATTGAATCTACAATAGTATTTAGCATTTAGCACCATGGACATTTTAATTGTGCATAAATATATAGAAAATGGTTCTCACAAAATGGGAATGTGTATTATATAATGTGAGCATACTTTATAATTTGAACTTTAACTTAACATAAATCAAATATTCATTGATATATACATTAGTCTTCTTACATTAAAAAATGAAAATCTTTTATGCTGCATGTCTCACTTAATGATTTCACTCACTGATTTCCACATGTCATATTTGGTTATTTTTAATTAAATTTTTTTCACATAACATTTTATAATTTTTTTTTGTTTTTTACTACTTTCTTTATTTAATGTTTATGAAATAAATGTCTTTCAATTTCAAAAACTCAATAACGGACTCACTTTTTTATAAATTCAATACTTAACTTATTTTCCTTATAGATTCAAAATTCTCAAATTCAAATAAGTCTTTAAAAAATTACGATTCATGACAATTTTTTTAAAATATATCAATAGTTTTTTTTATTTGTATATATTAAGACAATTTTTTTAAAATATATCAATAGTTTTTTTTATTTGTATATATTGAAATACTTATTCATAATGCTTAAATTTCATATTGAAATATAGAAGGTCTCACAACTTGTTTATAAATAAATAATATATTATAATAAAATAATTTAATAAAACAAATTCGGAATTCCATCTTCTTAAATTTCTAGTGTGGCCCACGTATATGACATGAAATAATGTTAGTGGGATATGAAAGGAAGTTCACATAAAAGCCAAAACTTTCAACATATCATCAACCAAACACAATGGTTATTACATCATTACACAATCACATATAAAGATTTCTTCTTCTACTTTACAACCTTCAACACTTGTTCTTCCTACAAGTTTTAATAAAACAACACCAATTTACCTGTTTGATGGTAAAAATGATTTACACGAGTTAATATAATAATAATTAAAGTTAAAAGTTAAAAAAATCATCCTCCATTGATCATAATTGATCGAAATGGAACCCTTTCAATGTCCACAAAAGTTGAAAACTCATTTTGCAAAGGTTGTTTCCATGGTTCTCCATCCATCTGCATAAAACCTCGTTTCCATGCTCCACCTCTTAACTCAAATCGAATTGCAGCAGCCTTAGAACGACAAAAAGTTTCACTCATTTGTCAAAAGAAATCCATTTTTTAATTTTTATTTCATTTGTGCACAAAAAATGAAGAAGAAAAAGTGAACCTTTTTCTTTCGGACAAAATACATAAAAACACAACTTTCATTATTTTATCGATTTGGTCGCTAACTATTTTCTGTAGTGATTAAACTATTACACAACTTTGGAAATCGTCCTTTGATAATTTCATCATTTATCAAATTAATCATTGATATTATTTATTATGATTATTATAATGATATTTTGATGGCTAAATCGGAAAAAATAATAGTTTAGCGGGTAAATCGTTAAATTGTGAAAGTACGTTATGTTTTTTTGTATTTAATCAGACAAGTACTCTTTTATGATTTATTATAGGATTAATTTCATAAAAGACCTTACATTTTATGTTTTTTCCGAATTAAACCTCAAATTTATATTTTTCTTCAAAAAGACCTTGTATAATATTTTATTTTTTCCGATTTGGCACTTTTAGTCATTTTTTCCAAAAACAATGGTAAAAGATGAGGTTTTTTCGACAAAAAATAAAAAAGTTGAAGGTTTATTTGGAAGTATTTAGAGGGTTGAAGGTTTTTTTCGGAAAAAAAATACGAAGTTGAGGGCTTTTTTGGAAAATAAAAAATAAAAAAATACAAGATTATTTTCGAGCAAAAATTAAATTTGAGGTTTAATCCGGAAAAAACACAAAATATAAGATCTTTTATGAGATTAACTCCTTATTATAATAGCAAATTTGGTGGCTAAATCAATAAAAACAATAGTTCGGTGGCTAAAAATCCTAAAATTATAGAAACATGTTTTGTTTTTTCTGTATTTTGTCCGTGTATCAAAATATAAAGAATAAATTACACGAATGGTCCCTACGGTTTAGAGTAATTTGTATGTTTGGTTCCTAACTTATTTTTTTAATTCGGAAGGTCCTTACTATTTGTTTTTGTTACACGTTTGGTCCCTATCTTACCTAAAAATTATATTTAGCCCTTAACTTTTTAATTTATTTAAATAAACACACCCCCAAACACACCCTCTCACCTTACCTTACTTACCCCATCAATTTCCCTATTTAAATAATAGTCTTTTTAAGTGGACAAACAGGAGGGACCAAGTGAGTTAAAAAAATAAGTTAGAAACCATTCGTGTAATTTATTAAATATCAAAACCAGGTAACTTGAAAATTCTTTTTTTAAGGTCTTATATATACAATAGTTAAAGTGATAAAACCAATAAAACGGTGAAAGTAAAAAGTAACTTTTTGTATTTTTTTTTTTCCATTTTTACCCTTTTGGCATATACCTGTGCGATGTGTTTAGCTGAAATAAGTTCGACCATTACAAACGACGCATGCCATCCTTGTTTAAACCCAAAAACTTCTAAAAGTCCATCATCTGCATTAGCCTCAACAAAACCTTTCTGAAACCAATTGAAAAACCAAAATTACTCATTTGTCCTTCACCACCATTACAATCATAATCAAAAATACCGATTAAGCTCCACAAACGTCTTCAATCGAAAGGATATTTAAGGTATTTCACAAATAATCAAACGTCGATTACCTTTTCCATATACTCGGGCTTCAATTTCCCCCATGGATTTCTTCCACTCGCATAGCTATGAAGATTCAAAGCGACAATAGATCTTACACTGGAATACAAAATTATCAATTATAAATTAACTTTCGAACCTAATCATAATTGTATTTAACTTTAGAAAAATAAAAATAATTAATTAAATCGCTTACGTTGATGGGATAGGAACAACTTCCCAATCGGAGCTGTTGAGTCTTTTCACATGTAGCCTCAATATATTCTTTAGTCCTCTGTTTTTTTTTCCAATAATAATAGATTTTAATTTAATTTAATTAATCGAAATTTTTTTATAAAAATAGTATTGAATTTGAATCATGAAGAAAACGTGAATAATGTGACAAAATTCTTACCTTAAACCTGGATCAGCCATACAAGGCGTAAAAAACCACCCTTGTTTGCAACTATATCCAGAGTAGATTAACTATAATAACAAAATAACAAAAATAATAAATAATAATTTTAATTATATATTGTGTAGGGGTATTTTTGTCAAAAAAAAACGAACTAAGGTTTTGACCTTGTTTGAAATAGGACCTTGTGCAAGGTAAGGTTTATCATTCCTTAAATGATGGAAACCATAAGCCACTTGTGCATCCATTCCTATATAAAGAAATTAATAATATAAATCGAATTAATATATGTCAATACACAAATTATAAAATAATAATAATAAATAAATAATTATACCTATGCTGAAATAATTATAGAACACTCCTTGGTAGCATGAAATTTTTTCAGGCAACTTTCCTTCAATTTCTAAACCCTGAAAAGAAGCCAAATTATAAAAAATGGTTTGACAAAATGGACTCTGAAAGGTGTTATAAAATAAAAAAGTAAATAAATTGAATTTATTATTACAAACCTGATCAAGAACAACCTCCTCTGTTTGTTTCAAAGAATGAGGGGTATCTAAATCTATTCCAGCAGGCATTGATATCAAAAGTTTCCAACTGCATATATTACATGATAATAGTAAATTACTAAATTCAAGTATAAAAAGCAAAAATATGCATACATAACAAATTTTTTCTTCTTGCCAAAAAGTCAATCTAAAAGGACTTTTGGAATTGTCAAACACTTTTTTTAAACACCCTCTTATTAATATTATAGCTTCCAACTTTCATTTCTTCCTATTATATTTATATGATTGTAAATCTGCCTATTTATAGCAATATTATCCAAATAAAAGTAGGATGCTATTTCTTGCATTGAACCCCATACGGAAATTTGTCATATTTAAAATCAACTCACCTATCCAAACGGCTAGTTGGAGAATGAGTGGCCTTATCAAGAGTCTTTTTTATAGCCGCCCTCCAACTAAAAGGAAACGAACCACCCTATAAATAATTCCAATCGCACCTTAAAAACCGCAAATAATATAAAAAAAAAAAAAAAAAATTTTAAAAAATATTAGGAGACGATTAGATTTACCCAACCAAAACTCCGTGACAAATCATTTCCGGTTCCAAGTGGTATAACTGCGGTCGGTGGAATCGGACTTCTTCCCTGCTTATGAAGCTCTCCGAGACATCCGAGAACCCACCCCACTGTCCCATCGCCACCCGCAACCTATCAAATCAATACTAATTGTTATCTAAGAAATACTCTGATATCTGTCTATAAAGTTGGTATCAGGGCACTGGTTTAACCTGTGTTTGGCGCGCCACTGCTAGCTTATTTTTTGAGCTTTTTTAAGTTGTCATGTTTGGCAAACCAAAATGTGGCTTATAAGCTAGCTTTTTAAAAAGCTACTTAGACTAGCTTTTTAGGAGCTTTTTTTTTATTTTCCAAATATACCCCTTAATTAATTATAGAAACACATTCTTTTAAATGTTCTTTTATGTCTTTTTATATTTTTCAGCTAGCTTTTCAGCCAGTTTTACCAAACAACATTTTTTATCAGCTAGCTTTTCAGCTAACAGGTAGCACGCCAAACATAGCCTAAGTGATGTGAAGTTGAGTTAGACAACCTAACTTAAGGGTTGTTTCTTTTTGAGTTAATGAGCTTAATGGGTTAAGCACTTAATATGTATAGCTTTATATGGTTGTTTTCTTTTTTTACTTGATCCAGATAGAATGTATGGCTTCATGTATTTACACACTAACACTTTACGGTTTACCTATTTGACTTCCTACTTTTTTTCCTCTCATGTTAAAACGATAAGTATTGTGAAATTTGTTATTTGGAATGTAAGGGTAAAACGGTCATGTAGTCTCGCTCTATAATCTATATATACAACATTTACTTTATTCATACATCATTACCCGTTCAACCACTTTACATCGTTGCCCATGTAATCATTATAAAAAGATTCAAGATTCCTTGAATTTGTCATGGTTGAAGGGTATTTTAGACATTTAACTAAAAATCAAACATACTTAGGAATAACATAAGAATCATACCACAATCCTTAACTTTTCACGAGTTTCTTTGGCACAATTGTCACCAAGACTAGCAAACTTCTCCAAGCAACCCAATCCATACTCAACAAACTCATGGGGCCTCACATTAGAAAGGTCAAATACCTAAACACAAAAATAAAAATAAAAAAGTATTAGAAAATTGTTCTTTTGGTACTAAATGAAAAGAAAAAAGATTAATAATTGTGCTAAAGATCACCAAAATGTTCAAATATATCTAGTTTCAAAGAACCAAAATCAGTGGGCCCCACCATGGTGTCTAACATAAGTGTCCGATTTTGACAGGTTTATAGATCTTGGGCACTTTTGGAAGATAGATTTTGAGAAAAAAAACTAAAAACTAAAAACACAAATTCGTTTTTATGAATAAATGAAACTTGTATGTGTAGATTGTTTTGTGTATTGTCAGATCCAGGAATTATAACTAAAAATTAAAAAGTTTCAAAATCAACATTAGCAAAATAATTTTCTTGAATTCGTATTGTTCTTATTTGCACTTTGTATTGACTTTCAATGAAGCAAAAGTTTTCATGAATCATGCGTTTCCTGATATGACAATAGACTGATTTTATAAAGCTTTTGTAATCACAAGATTTTAATCAAAATCAATTGAGTTTGACGCAATTTTCGCAACTAGATTCTCGGGGAAAATTAGATGATGAATCAAAATTCAAAATTATGCAATAATTGAACATTTATTTATGAATTTTTATATCGAAAAAAAAAAAAAAAAAAAAAAAAAACCTGTTCTTCGCCCATCAACTCCTGCAACCTTGCTTTAAGATGTGGACCATGGCGTCCACCGCTCTTGGAGTTAATAAAAACAACCAACGGACACTCAGCGGCGACGGGAGACGGTTTATCGCCACCACCACCACCACCGGCGGTTGCAGTAGTGGCATCGAAATGACGTTTTGCAGAATCAATATCTTTTGAGGCAATGGAATCCCTTATAGCAAGACGTAAATACTCAGGCATCGTGATCTTCTGCCGCAATTCCTCTTTAGGAATCCTTATTCCCGATAAAGACCACCGTTTAATGGAGTCTACCATCGACGACTTTACAGCCACTCTATTCACCATCTTTTCCGGCCCCGGCGAGTCCATCGTAGTCACTCTGTTTCTGGGTGAAGATGGGAAGAATCAGACTCGAATCTGTAACTTTTTTAGGCAAAAAAAACTGGAAAAAAAAATTGTTCAATGTTCAAAACTCAAAACGATGGTTACAAAGAAACTGTCGTCGGTTTTTCTAGAGTGAGAGAGTTTGTGCGTGTGGGTGGAAAATGGGGCCGGCGAAATAGTCGCTTTTCAACTTTCAAGTCCGGCAAGGGTGGAGTTTTGAAATTTTGTTCTTTTTACTTTTTGTATACAAGATTTAATATAATGTATTTTTTTGACTCGTTTTGACTATTATGCCCTTCAGATTTGAGAGAATTACGAAATTACCTGCTTTCGTATAGTGCTGTTTCGTTTTTAGCCATCCATACAGCGACACATACGTCTGTGCATACTTTTGACATTTATAGAACTATGTATTTACAGTTTATACCCTTTGAGTTGAGGGTATTTTCATGGGAACTCCTTGTTTAAAGTAAGTTTCATTTTCTGCCCCTCGTGTTTTGGTTAAACAGGTTTAGTTGGCTTATTCATTTTGAAACACAAACAAATTAATAGGTATTTGTAGTTGAGAGTAATTTAAGTATATTATTACAATTATTTTTACTTTACTTTATACACCCATGACAACCAACTAAATTCTTGTTTTATTCGGTGTAACATGTTTCAAGCCAATATTTTGATTTTATTATCTTACTATGTATTCAAATGTTTAGGACGAGCCGGAAAAAAAAATGTTATTAGTTTCTAACATGCAACGAATTAAATTATATAAATGTTATGTTTGGCGTACTAGCTGATAGCTGAAAAGCTAGTTGTTTAATAAAAAATTAGTTGATAGCTGAAAAGCTAACTAATAAAAAATGATGTTTGGTAAAAGTAGCTGAAATATATAAAATTACATAAAATGACATTTAAGAGCGTTTTTTTTATAATTAACTAAGAGGTATATTTGGAAAATTTTTAAAAAAACTCTTTAAAAGCTAGTCAAAGTAGTTTTTCAAAATGCTAACTTATAAACTAGCTTATAAGCTACTTTTTGTCTTGTCAAACACGACAATATAAAAAAACTCAAAAACCAAGCTAGCTGTGGCACGCCAAACACAGTCAAAGTAAAGTTTTTTTAAAACGAATATAAACTTCATAGCAATAAACATAGCTAAATCATAGTATTTTAATGTGTAATTACATATCATAACAACTAGTCGAATACCCATGAAGCACTCCTAACATTCTTGATAACAAATTGGTTGATCAATTATGCATAGTCTATACTCTCTAAGATTTCGTTCTCGATAGATATCATCATCAAACCGCTAAGTCTTTCTTAGGTCATTATGGAGCACAAGTAAGATTTCAAAAACTTTAATTTCGAGAAACTCCATTCTGCAAATGTCACCATTACTGAAATAGTCAACAATATTCTATATGCAATGATTGCATTCAGGAAATCAGCTCTAACTTGATCAACAATGTATAAGAAATAAATGACTCAGAAATCAGCTCTAAATAAAACCTCTCGCTACTTGAACTCTTATTAAACCTTTTTTCCTTTGAATCAAATGTATTTGCGGAAATATTAGATCAATACACATTTCAATAGCAATCTCCTTAGCTTCAGCAATCACTTTTTAATAACTACTTTCTTTATAATCCTTGAAGTAATCAATCAATATGTTTATTTTTGTAATAACATTATCAAGATGCATATCATTTTATTGTATCTTTTTACTCACAATATTCACCTGTTTTAATACTTGATACCAGATAATAGTTTATACCAAAAATTTAAAGTCACCAAATTTTTTTTTGCTAGTGAACTTACTTCACTTACAATTACAAAATCATTATCCTTTTTCTCCAACTTGAAGTAAAGCTTCTCGTACATCGACAAATTGCAGTTTAATAGCCTTTTACACTCTCAACCGGACTTTCCCAACGTGTTTCTAGTAATCTCTTTCTTTCTTAAATTGCTCGTATTGAACTTTATCAATTGTTTTGTTCAAGTTCAATCTTGTACGCATATCAAACCATTTATTCCTATTTATAAGATGATCCAAGGAAATTTCATATTCTTTAACTCTAGTGGTAACATGGTGTCAATCTGCATAACCTTTACCATCCAATTTACCTTTCGAAATCCCTTTTCTAAACACTTTACAACATAAACAAAATACCCTTTCTAGATCTTTCAAATATATTAGCCATTATCTATCACACTTCTCCAAATTTAATAAATTCATGCATATAAAGTTGCAGAAGATAGTCTACCAAATTTATCGTAGAGACCATACATAATACTAGTATCTCTTTTAGGACCTTTTTCAACAAAAAGTTTAATCTCCTCATAATTAAGTTTTTCCCTCTTTCTTGGATCACATATATGAACAAGCTCTTTAACAGCCTCTTGCTCTTATAGCTCTTTATTTTTGTTTCTACATTCTCTTGCTCTTCAACATGCTCTTCAACGCGCTCTTCAACATGCTCTTCAACAAGTTCTCTATAGATAAGATTATATAGAGCATCGACGTCGGCCTTTCTCTTTTCTTCATCTAGTTTTCTTTTCATTTTTTTACGTTTTTGACTACTAGATGGTTGTTTAGACTTCATCATTACAAATTCACTAGTTTCAACTTTCAACATTCAACATTTATTCAAATTTTAGAATTTCAGTACGAACTATAATCCGATAAAGTGATTTTGATAATCTCTACATTCAAGTATAAAGTATTCAAATTCAACATTTAATTTCTGATAATATAAATTAGTTAATTTCTGGATTCTAAATTCTAGAACAAAAAGTAAACTAGATACACGAATGTTTAATGAAAATGAATGTGTACTTGATTAGAAATCAATTAACAAAGAGTAATTTTAATCGCCAATCAACCCTCGGTGGTTGCACTTGCTGGATGATCAATGATCGGCAGTCGGTAATGACAATCTCTTATGTGTTGCTTTCTCAAGTTCTGTTGATCTGCTCGACCCGGACTTGGACTAAAATAAAAAAAATTGGCCACTTAATAAAATGGTCCATGTACGTATGCGCATATTACGCATGCTCTTCATCGGCCCCGATTACTTTATTCTATTGTTTTGGCTCAACATAGAAACATTCATCCAAAATTTATGATGTTTATTGAAATGATTTGCATTATTAACATAATGGTCGAATGGGTATTAAGAATGATTACAAGATACAAGATTGCAATGATAGTCTTGTAAGTAAGATTGATCTTGGAGAACGTCAAACTCCAAATTTTAAATTGGGTGTTGAATTGGTATATTGTCATTGTTTAGATGAGGTTTGAACGATGCGATTTTCTTGATATTATTTTGGACCAGTAATAGAAACTATTTAGAATCATCATTAAAAGTTAATGAAAGGACAATGTGATTAAAGGGATCAACAATAATTTATGTGGAATGATCTTGGAAAGGTAAAAAAAATCTCAGAAGACAGTATCACAAGTGATAATGTATCCTTAGAGATACACTTCAAAATGACAAGGGCTATCTAGTAAGATCCTTGCAGTGCCCTCTGGTTACCCAAAAAGTTCTTTTCAGCGATCGGCCCACCCAACAAAAGATCAGTCGATCCGCCTTGTTGCCCAGCAATCATGTTGGCCCGTAACAATATATTCCATCAAGGTGCTTCACTACCTAACACCCATGTTGGCTCGGAAGATAATGTCACACCCCAAAACCGGAACGACGGAAATGTTCTGGGGCGGAGGACGTCATGTAATGTATCATAACAATGCAAAGTAGTAAACAAGCAACAACATCATCCATTGCATTAATAGTATAATTTTAATTACAAGTGTTCTTTCATAGTATAAGACACATAATGAACAATCAAAATAAAATAGGAGTCTTGATTCCTTCGTCTTCACAAAACCTGGTTGTCGTACCTGTCTATTTGTGACCTGAGAATACAAGTATTTTGAAAGCGAGTATCAACAATAAAGCTAGTGAATTCATAAGTATTAATGTGTCTTAGATTTGTAAAACTAGAAAGTAAAGACTTGTGAACATTTGGAAAAAGTTTGTATAAGTATGAACTGTTTGAAAGTAGTTGAAAACGTTTGAATACCCTAGAAAATCCCTATGATTTCTATTAGTATAAAGAGTAGTCTTCTACTAAGACTAGACTGTTTTGAAAGTAACAAAGCTAGTTTTTCCCTTGTATGACTACTATTAACAATATATATAGTCTACCTCGTCGTTTATTAAAAATTTTCCTCTGTAGCTAACAGCAGGGCATAGGAATGATTAGTCCCGTAAAGGTACCCTAGTATAAGTATTAACCGTAGGCATCCATAGATGTTCATTACCTCCGTTGCTAACAGTTGGGTGCCGGAATGGTTAGTCCCGTCTAGTATCCTTTTGTACTAGGATAGACAAAACTAATCTACACGTATTATATGTAATAGTATCTCATAATATAGTATCTAGGTACAAGTATCCATGTAAGTGTATCCAAGTAAATGTATCTCTTCATTTAGCATTTAGTATAGACTCATGTATGAACTGACTCTGGTGTAATTCCTTGTAATAGGAATAGCAAGTAGTATCTCCTAACTATACCTATAATAGTTACTAGTAATGTACAAGTATCAACGAAGGTTTACCTTTGCTAGCCAAAGGTACTGAACTAACTGAGGGCACTTTTATGTCTACATATGTATACATGATATATAACTAATATTTAGACGACATTCGGATGGATAACCGATACCCCATAGCCACATCCCAACAAGGAAAAGGAAATAGAGGGAGTTAGCCTTCCTAAGTCCTTTAAACATTACTTATATAACTATACGTATATGGGCATGCATTTGATAATATAAAAGCATAAAAGGAGTTTTGTAAAACCTTTGAAAAGGATTAATATCCAAGAAAAGATCGACTTGATGTCAGTTTATAAAACGGTTTGAAAGTATTTTGTTTGAATAAACAGTTTAAGTATAAAGAAAACCTTTGTTTCAAATACATTTGTAACAAAGTTTGAACAGAAACATACAGTGTATAGAGTAGTTTGATAAAGAGTTTTAAACATATAAAAATGTTTAAGGAAAACATTTGAAGAAATATGTTTAGTAAAACAGCTAACGTATAGTAAATCCATTTGCATGTTAGTTATTAATCACATGTGATTGATATAATAACTAGCATGATTCAACTTGTATTCCCCCCCCCCCCAATAAATCATTTAAAAACATTTAGAAACATTTAAAAGGTTAATTCAAGGGGTATGAACTCACATGTACTTGGTGGTTTGGATGATCGGAAGATGTAGGATGCTAAGTGTCAAGTGAGGACTTGCACACACACAATGATCCTAGTTATCATATAATAAACATATATGTAATATAATTAGTCAATTAATAACTAATTAATCATGTTAAGACACCCTAGGTCATGGAAATACTTTGATTCAAGTGCTACAGGTACCAAAGGGTTGCACCTAAGGGTTGTATGACATGGCATTGGAGTTTATGGCCTATGAACCACCCCTTTTTGGAGTTTACGGCCCATGACCATTTCCCCATGAGTTTAGGGACGTAAAATCATGGTACTAAGTGCCAAATTGTGTTTTGAGGTCTTACAAGTCATGATTAGGCATCAAATGATCAAGTCCAAGCCTTAGGATAGCATTAAGGGCACAATAACACTACCTAGTAGAGTTCACAGCCTAAGGACCCTTTCGTTAGGTGATTACGGTCGTAAACTCCTATGGGGAGTTGTTTTGATTGTTGTTTAAAGTCTTAAACATTTATAGGAAGGATCAAGGTTGGCACCCAAGGCATAGGATGGAACTAATGTCAAATTTACCAACTTGAAAGGGGTTTACAGCCCAAGATCATCCTTGGCCGTAAACTCCTTTGTTCTATGGTTTCTTGATGATTTTCAAGTGTTATTAAGATCATACTAAGCATAAAAGAAGCTAGGGCAAGTGCACTTACAAGATAGAAGCTCGATTGGGTGTTTAACGTCCAAGAACACTAGTGTGTGTTCTTGGTGTTTTAAAGATCTAATAAAAATCAACAATTGAATGGATGAAATGATGTATAATGACTAGGAGATAGGTTATAACAACAAATGAAGTCATTTAATACTTACATTTTTGGAAAATCGGGTGAAGAACGGTATGCTACTTGAGAGAGAATGGATTTGGTTCTTGAGTTAGGAAAAAGGGAAATGATAGAATGGAGAGTAAACTCATGCTTAAGGCATGAGTTTTTGGCCCTAAGAGAGTTCACGACCCAAACTCTCTTTGTTTGGCCGTGAACACCAATTCAAGGTGTTGATCGTTCCATTACATTCCCGATTAACTAGAAATCACTTCCTTTTATCCGTCCGATTCATGAATAATTAATTAAAATACTCAAACGGACTTTAAACTGGCTAAAAATTAGCAAAAAGCATTTAACATTTAACTTTAAACGAACTTTCACTAATGGGAGGCGGCGTTGCTTCATCCGCTTGACCTCTCGATCGATGGGCACTGCAATTTTTCCATGAAGGCAAGGATCTCATTGATCTCGATCTCGTCGAGCGGGAATACGAGATTCCTGATAGAAAGGTACGTTTTCAAGTTCGAGATATGAAAGGTAAAATGTATGTTACTAAGTTCGCGGGGTAGGTTAAGTTGTGGATGCTTCCTTGCCTTTTCTTACTACGAGAACAGATAGGTATGTCATTTACAAGAACAATGACGAATCGATCCAAGTAAGAATGGTGCACCCTATTCAATATGTTTATGAATACCACGGGAGTATTAGTCCTATCCGAGGGGTATTACTACGGACTCGTAGTTTCCGCATCGAGTTTGGAAGATTTTCCTCGGGACATCCTCCTTTAGAACTCGTAACTGATGATGTTCGGCCCTCAGACCTATTTCTGAAAGGTAAATAGTTCCTTGTGGTGGGTCAACCAATTCATCTATGCGAGGCAGAAGGTAATGATTTCTACTGGAAGTCCTGTCGATGTCTGCACCACAAGAACTTCCGAGGGTGTCACCCATCCTAGTATTTCTCTCTCCCAAGCACGCTTAACTGCGGAGTTCTGATGGGATCCGGTGCATTAGTGCTGGTATGATCGCACCCGCTGAAGTCTGTCTTCTTAAAGAATAAGACCGGAGCTCTCAATGGTGAGGATCTTGGTCTTATCATTCTATTGCTGAGTAGTCGTTAAGCTATCTGAGCAGTTCTTGTATCTCCGTTGGTGTGAGACCGTAGGGCGATCGGGTTACAGGAGTCATATTGGGTTCTAAGTTTGTTCGCATGACGATGCGATCACTAATAGTCTTGGGCAGTTCTCCATCCTGAAGTTCATTTTAGAAGTCATACATGGTTCATCAATCGCAGTCTCGTGTATACAAGTCGTATATAATTAAGATTGAAAAGGTAGTCAAATAATTGATTCCTCTTTAAGCTCACATCCAAATAAGGAAAAGAAGTTAAAGTGGAATCATCAATTCTAAACCTGTAGAACCTTGATTATATACCACCCCTATGTATACATTCTTCAGCGATAGATCAACCGTATGGATCTTTGGATTGAACTTGACGTACTGTACGAGTGGTACTTTAGGAAGGTGTGCTGAGATTTCTTCGGAAAGGATTAGAAACATGAGGTACTCCATGAATGAGTACTTCGGTGTTTTGGAATGATAACTTTGCTAGAAAGACGATTTCGGAGAAAGAGATGTGCGCATGAGACTGGTATTGCAAGTATCGAATTGACTCAAGTTGTATGATAACGTCGGAATCATACGAAAACTAAAGACATTAGATTTGAACTTAAGGTCTTACAGACAAAACACAATAGTGCAACCTTTAACAGAGTTAATGTACTTTAGATTTACTACAAGACTATTGTTGCAAACAAGGTATACTACAAAAGACAAGTATATGTAGCACGAGGATCCCTTAACTGACGAGACCTCACAAAAGATAAGACTCTTAGTTGCACCAGTTCTAAACAGTTTATGAGTCTGTTACAACGAATGACATAGATACTCTAACATGGGTCCGGAGTAGTCTCTCCTGCGGCGGTGATCGTTAGCATCCTTCCGTCTGAGCCAACATTCGCTGCCTCTGGGTAGTTTCTTTTGTAGTGACCCACCTTGCCACAACCGTAGCAAGCCTAGCTCACACCGGCGTTGGGCACTTCGTTGACCAGTCTTGCTGGGCTCTTGTAGTAACGTGTGGTGTATCCCTTTCTATTGCAGTTTAAGCACTGCATCTCCCGACAAGGTCCATGGTGGTGATAGTTGCATTTGTTGCACTTTGGGAGATTTCCCGCATATGGCTTTGCTGGCAATGGGTTAGTAGAGGCTATTGTAGGTACTATAGCAGCATTGACTGTAACTTGTTGTTTCCTTGATGATCCTTCTGAGGACTTGTCTTTCCTCTTGTTTTTGTTGTTCTTTCCTTCTTGATGATCTTGTACATAAATTCTTGAGTTCCGATGGTTTCCATGGTTAATCAGAGATTGTGCTAGTTCTTTGGCACTATCGAAAGTATCGGGCCTTGATGCTAACACACTTGACTAAATTTAGGGAGACAGTCCCCAAATACACCTCTCTAATTTCTTGCTCTCAGGAGCAACCATATCCGGGCACAGGTTTGCCAGATCACAGAACCTACCCGTATAGGTTGATATATTGGTACCAACCATTTCCAGACTCCAAAGTTCCTGTTCGAGCTTTTGAATTTCTCATCAGCATGATCTTCAAGTTTTCCCAGCTTATCGAATTTGCCACTACTATAGTCAAGGACTTAACATGGCCATTCCACCAAGTTAACGCTCTGTCAGAAAAGGTACAAGTAGCAAACTTGACCTTGTTGCCCTCCGGGCAGACGCAGATCTCAAAGACTGCTCTGTCTTTTCAATCCACTGCCTTAGGACCATAACCCCACAAATTCCATTGAAGTTTCGGGGTTTAGCATTTGTAAAGTCCTTATATGTGCATTCCCTGGGATGCCCATGGCTCTCGCCATGGTGAGAAGGAAGTGCACCCATTCCCGATCCAACAGGGACAGGAGTATTGATGGCCGACATGACAACTGCTACTGCATCCGTGAAGGCTGCTTGGAACATGGCAGTGTCGAAAGGAGGAGGTGGTGGTATTGGTGTTTCGTTATTAAGGTTACGCCTTGGAATTCTGCGAGGCGGCATCTTTTGACTGTACGATTAAAAGATGACAATACGGTAAGAATACATGAATAATAAGAGTGACTCATGGACTAAGTCTCCATAGTCCAACAACACAATTTAATAACACATTTGAATGAGGATCTAGTATCGAAAGGTGAAAGTACTTGGACAATAACGTCCATACGATTTGGTACCTGTCAAAAATACTAGAATTATAGATGTAACATGTTCTGGAAAAGTGACCTAGGAGTAGGCCTTACATCAACCATTGATGGGAAAGCTTTGACAGGACAACAACTTAATCAAGTCCTAATAGATCCAAGATTTACAACGATAGGAAATTAGACCAGAGTTTTACATAAACTAGGTTATATCCGAAGGAGGAGTCGATGAGATTCTATCAGCAACGAGAACAATTAGAAAAGTCTTCAGTTGAGTGATCATTATAAGGGATTGGGTGGTCATTCTCTGGCTCCTCTCCGAGCCATCCAACATTGTCGTTGTTAGGGTAGTACGAGTTGTCGTGGAGATGGAATCCAACCATGATATCTATACGAGAAAAGGGATATAAGAATTAACTAAATAGACGAACTAACTAAGATAATTATAAGATAACCTTTATCAGTAGCTTCAATACTTGTTTAGTGCATACCAATTATATGTAGTTAGGATAGGATAGACCTTCGAATAAGTGACCCTAACCCTAAGCCCCCAACCCAACGAGAACTGGACATAAGGCAAAGATTCACAGATTCTAAGTCTATGACATCCTAGTACATATAACCTTAGTGTATCCACTAAACAACTATTGACATATTAATAAAGATCTATTTAGTTCTCAAATAAGTAATCATAGTAAGACCAAATACCCCTACGGTAGTTCTTTATGGTTGTGTTGGTAAGTTTTTAGACTTGTTGCCACATCACAACCATTCTTGGGCACATGCTAATCACTCCTTGGACCAGCATAGTTGATCAGGCTATGCTGCTCCCAAGACTGACCATACATCCCCAAGCTTACTTGTGATGTTCAACGATCGTAATACTTTTGTTCTTGTCATTGTGACACTGATACTAGTATGAATGCAGGCACGTATACTTACTTAAATTTTTTATTATTTAAAAGTATAAACTCTTGGTCAGAGTATTTTAATCTCATTGTATTTATAGTATGTATATCTTTTATGGGTTGATATACTATATTCACTATAAACAATGCTCTGATAACAATTTGTCACACCCCAAAACCAGAACGGCGAAAACGTTCTGGCGTGGACGACGTCATGTAATGTATCACAACAATGCAAAGTAGTAAACAAGCAACAACATCATCCATTGCATTAACAATATAATTTTAACTACAGGTGTTCTTTCATAGTAGAAGACAACAAAATGAACAATCAAAATAAAATAGGAGTCTTGATTCCTCCTTCTTCACAAAACCTGGTTGTCATACCTGTCTATTTGTGACCTGAGAATAAAAGTATTTTGAAAGCGAGTATTAGCAATAAAGCTGGTGAATTCATAAGTATTAATCTGTCTTAGATTTGTAAATCTGGAAGGTAAAGACTTGTGGACATTTGGAAAAAGTTTGTATAAGTATGAACTGTTTGAAAGTAGTTGAAAACGTTTGAATACCCTAGCAAATCCCTATGATTTCTATTAGTATAAAGAGTAGTCTTCTACAAAGACTAGAATGTTTTGAAAGTAACAAAGCTGGTTTTTCCCTTGTATGACTACTATTAACAATATATATAGTCTACCTCGTCGTTTATGTGAATGTATCACAAAATAAAAGTAATAGGGAAAATATAGCCATGTAAGTGTTATCCTTTTGTATTAGGATCAACCCGACATTGCGACTGTCGAAATAGTATTAACCTTGAACGTCCGGAGATGTTCATTTTCCTCTGTAACTAACAGCATGGCGTAGGAATGGTTAGTACCGTAAAGGTACCCTAGTATAAGTATTAACCGTAGGCATCCGTAGATGTTCATTACCTCTGTTACTATCACTTGGGGTGCCGGAATGGTTAGTCCCGTCTAGTATCCTTTTGTACTAGGATAGACAGAACTAATCTACACGTATAATATGTATTAGTATCTCATCATATAGTAATTAGGTACAAGTATCCATATAAGTGTATCCAAGTAAATGTATCTCTTCATTTATCATTTAGTATAGACTCATGTATGAACTGACTTTGGTGTAATTCCTTGTAATAGGAATAACAAGTAATATCTCCTAACTATACCTATAATAGTTACTAGTAATGTACAAGTATCAGCGAAGGTATACCTTCGCTAGCCAAAGGTAGTGAACTGACTGAGGGCACTTTTATGTCTACATATGTATACATGATATATAACTAATATTTAGACAACATTCGGACGGATAACCGATACCCCATATTCACATTCCAACGAGGAAAAGGAAATAGAGCGAGTTAGCCTTCCTAAGTCCTTTAAACATTACTTATATAACTATACGTATATGGGCATGCATTTGATAATATAAAAGCATAAAAGGATTTTTGTAAAACCTTTGAAAAAGATTAATATATAAGAAAAGATCGACTTGATGTCAGTTTATAAAACGGTTTGAAAGTGTTTTGTTTGAATAAATAGTTTAAGTATAAAGAAAACCTTTGTTTGAAATACATTTGTAACAGAGTTTGAACAGAAACATACAGTGTATAGAGTAGTTTGATAAAGAGTTTTAAACATATAAAAATGTTTAAGGAAAACATTTGAAGAAATCTTTTTAGTAAAACAACTAACGTGTAGTAAATCCATTTGCATGTTAGTTATTAATCACATGTGATTGATATACTAACTAGCATGATTTAACTTGTATTCCCACCCCCCACCCCATAAATCATTTAAAAACGTTTAGAAACATTTAAAAGGTTACTTCCAGGGGTATGAACTCACATGTAGTTGGTGGTTTGGATGATCGGAAGATGTAGGATGCTAAGTGTCAAGTGAGGACTTGCACACACACAATGATCCTAGTTATCATATAATAAACATATATGTAATATAATTAGTCAATTAATAACTAATTAATCATGTTAAGACACCCTAGGTCATGGAAATACTTTGATTCAAGTGCTACAGGTACCAAAGGGTTGCATCTAAGGGTTGTATGACATGGCATTGGAGTTTATGGCCTATGAACCACCCCTTTTTGGAGTTTATGGCCCATGACCATTTCCCCATGAGTTTAGGGACGTAAAATCATGGTACTAAGTGCCAAATTGTGTTTTGAGGTCTTACAAGTCATGATTAGGCATCAAATGATCAAGTCCAAGCCTTAGGATAGCATTAAGGGCACAATAACACTACCTAGTAGAGTTCACAGCCTAAGGACCCTTTCGTTATGTGATTACGGTCGTAAACTACTATGGGGAGTTGTTTTGATTGTTGTTTAAAGTCTTAAACATTTCTAGGAAGGATCAAGGTTGGCACCCAAGGCATAGGATGGAACTAATGTCAAATTTACCAACTTGAAAGGGGTTTACAACCCAAGATCATCCTTGGCCGTAAACTCCTTTGTTCTATGGTTTCTTGATGATTTTCAAGTGTTATTAAGATCATACGCACCATAAAAGAAGCTAGGGCAAGTGCACTTACAAGATAGGAGCTCGATTGGGTGTTTAACGTCCAAGAACACTAGTGTGTGTTGTTGCTGTTCTTGGTGTTTTGAAGATCTAATGAAAATCAACAATTGAATGGATGAAATGATGTATAATGACTAGGAGATAGGTTATAACAACAAATAAAGTCAAGTAATACTTACATTTTCTAAAAATCGGGTGAAGAACGGTATGCTAATTGAGAGAGAATGGCTTTGGTTCTTGAGTTAGGAAAAAGGGAAATGATAAAATGGAGAGTAACTCATGCTTAAGGCATGAGTTTTCGGCCCTTAGAGAGTTCACGGCCCAAACTCTCTTTGTTTGGCCGTGAACACCAATTCAAGGTGTTGATCGTTCCATTACATTCCCGATTAATTAGGAATCACTTCCTTTTATCCGTCTGATTCATGAATAATTAATTAAAAATACTCAAACGGACTTTAAACTGGCTAAAAATTAGCAAAAAAGCCTTTTACTTTTAATTGAAGTGTTTGACTGTATTGGATGGAAAATTTCGGGTTGTCACAGATAAGTTATGCTCTAATTCACCAAGGACTGGTCATACCTTGTACATGTGTAACCTCATGACAAGATTGGTCAAGTGACGATAGTATGAGGTAATGCCCGTGCCACTACCAACAGTCTTTCCGCACCAATCACAGTGCAAGAAAAACAAATAGATGCCAACTTCTATGTCTTTGCAACCTGACAGGTCTTTTTCACTGGTCCCTTGTATAGGTATCACCAACCCTTACTATAAAAAGGCTAACAAACCTTAGGTACGCGGATCATCTCCTTTACTCTCAAAACCCTAATACACTCCTTCTACTTGATACTAACTTTACCGTCGGAATGTCGTCCTAGGAAGAGAAGTGATTGAAGTAATTTCCTTTTTGTGTGTAATTGTAGATCCTTTTCTACGTAATTGTCACCACCTTACACTAGACGGATGACATATCACACCAGTAAAGAAGAAAAAAAAACTAATTGGTACCCAAATTAAATAACTTATATTCCTTCATGTTAGGTGGGTATCCAACAAAAATGAAAGCTTTAGCACGAGGACTTAAGTTTTTTCTCTTTACATTTAAACTGAACCAAATACTCAACATCTAAAAGCACCAAGTTGTTTATTTTAGAGATATGCACACTAACACGAAAAAAAATTAGTGACATAATTATTAATTACATGGGCCTATCGGGTTACACACCTGGATAAAATTGAAAAGTAAGAATAAATAAATAGAGAGACTGATTTGTTATTTACTAATAGGATTGTTGTCACTATAGCCCAATAACATTATGTATATTGATTTAAATGGTCCCTCGTGATTTTTTTTTTCTTTTGAAGGGTACAAATTCATGTTTTTAAGGTTTAAAAAGTCCTTTTGAAAATTTGAAGGGGTCATCCGGTGAACCCTTCCTAGTCAGTAGGTTTAATATGCAAAGTCAATTATTAAACTCCCAACTCAATTGCCACGTTACCGGACTTAACAATAACCCTTAATACAATAGCGATGGCCATGAAATCAACAAAGTCTGCTTATCGTTTATAGAAAACCAATAAGCACGTATGAATTGCATCACAAGAAATCAGACGTTCCTATCAAAAAAATAGCAGTAGTGTCTCTTCTGATTTCAATCAATTTTCTTTTGGTTCTTCACTCTATTCTTCATCTTCTTTGTTATCGAGAGAGTCGTTTGATCATGTACATTAAATCTTGATCATCGATGGTTCTTCACTCTGTTCCCCATCTTCCGATTTCAACCAAACCTAATCATGAACATCAAACTTCATCGACAATGGTGATTTTGATTACGATTCAGTTGTCGGACCGACTCCTAGATCAACACCTCACAAACGGGTTAGGGAATGCTCGTCAAAATTAACAACATTCTCTCCACCATCAGTACCACTGACGATTCCTGTGGTATCATCCTCGACCAGGCCTCTTGTCGGCTGCTCCAATGCCTACAATTTCTTCACCATTATGAAGTATGCATATCGGTACTTCGAATTTTGTTTAGTGGGTTGAACCGGACAAAGCAGCATACGTGTCCGATTCAACTCATTTTCATAAACTCCTGTATTATAAATGGCATGAAACAAAATAGCAAGTAGGATCAAATCTTATAATTTCATGAGTTTCAGAACTTTCTTACTCTCTAATTATATAAGGTTAAGAAGATTCAAGTTACAAGTAGCATCATTTCAAAGAATTTCTGTATCCTGATTTCAAAAGATATTACACTAAGATTCAAGCTACAACTAGCATCGATGCTTGAAAATTTCAGTAATGTGACAGTTCCCAGGGGCAATCCCACCAAGGGCGATGATGATTTGTTGCACTGTACTTTGTATATGGTTGTTTATTGTGTTGGCATTCGAGAGGTTGAGTTTTGTTGTGGGTATGGCATTAGCCAACACTTGTAGTCTGACAGTCAATTAGTAGCCTCCTCCAGATTCGGTAGAGTTCCCAGTGGTGGTAGTGGTGGTGGAGGTGATGTTTTCATTAGGGTTTTGTTATTGATGGTTGAACTTTATCATATCAGATAGTTGTACCGGAGGAGCAAAATAGTGAGGAAGCAGAGGTGCAGGCTGATGAACACACTAGATGAATCATCTCAGTTCTTTGATTTTGTTTCAGGTAACTAAGAATATTGATGTAGAAAGGGGATGTAGAAAGGGAAGATCTCAACAACAGCAATGTGGGATTAAGAATGAATTTAAATGAAGGTGAAGGAGATGGAGACAATGGTGGTGATGATGAACAAGACTAATTAAAAGAAGGGCCCACAAATTTATTAATAATTTATTTTATTAACAAGGCAGTGTAACCTTCAAAAACATGTAAGACATTGTGAATTGTATCCCATATGCTTTGGGTATAGGATCGATTGCATATGCTATAATATTTGTTGTTCTGATTTTCCAAGTGCCCAACGCATTAAGAGGGAAAAAGACTAGAACTTGATATGACTAAAGTTGTTAAACAACTATCGAGGACAATCTAAGGTTTACCGAAGATTAGTTGCTTGTGGACAGTTGCATGTATAGTGATGGATTGACCGTATTGATATGATTCTGAATAGATAGGATTCTATTTAGAATGGACAATCATATGCCAATTATGGAAATGTTTCCATAATGGGAGTTGGATATTAAGAATCTATATGTAAGTTAGAAACTTTTATGCAAGAAGGATGTTCAAGGAATGTACCTTGAATGTGAGACTTCGTCTGAATGGAATTGTTCTATAACAAATCTCCAGTCAAATGTTTGTAATATCATTGGCAAAGTCTCTGTGACTTTGGTGCTTTTACATTACAAAAGGATCATTGAATGTAAGTTTAGATCTAACATGGTTCTAGTAGTGGTAATAATTTTGTGTTCTTACACTAACAATAAGGATTAGGAAATTATGAAATGTGCATCATTAGAAATGTGTTCAATTAATCTGTTTCACAAAATAATGACCATAGATAAACATAATGTGCATGGTTGGAGCATGGGATGATTATTGTTTTAATTCAATTATCGAGTTGATTGATCGAAACAATATATAACGAGTAAGGTATAATTAATGTGGTGATTAAATAATCAGTGTTTTATTTATACTCAAAAGTTAGAGGCCATATTGGATTAGGTTATTCTTGTGTTTCGTTTCGCATGTTTTACTTTCCGAATAATAACATTATTCATACATCCACAGTCAATTATACTTTGGAAGTAAGTAATGAAGTAAGACTATCATGAATTCGACTGTAGATTGTTTAAGATTTTAGACATAGCAAATGTTTGTTGGAGTGTTCATGAATACTCATGAAATAAGATTTCAGTATTTGATTAAACCCACGCTCACTTGAATCACTTCATGGATTTTATCACTAGTGATTGTAAGACGATAATATCTTATATTCTTGAAATGGAGACATATGAGTTGTTGTTTACGAATCGGTTGCGCATTGATAATACGTAAAAACATCAGTAACTTGATGTTATAAAACGTATTGTTTTGTGTGATTTGATGAGTAAATAGTACAAGCATATGAGTCAAAGTTTGTTCGTTCCTTTTACCCAAAGTGGGATTAAAGCGATATTTATTGGCCTCTCGATGATTTAGTGATAACACCCTAAGCGCTTGGCCAAGCCTGGATTAAGTTGATGTGTTCAAGTGTAGTCCGAGTCAGTCGTCATAAATCAGAAATCGAGAAACAACACATGGACAGAGTAAATGATTATAATCGATGTCTCATGTCCATACGATATCTTGTATAATAGAGGAATGTTTGATCCCTTATCTAAAGGATGCGTTACTAATATGATCAGAGTTCAATAGCGGTATTTGAAAGCTACTGTCACACCCCAAAACCGAGAACGGTGGAAACATTCTGGGACGGAGGATGTCGTGTATAGTATCACAACACAGTAATAGTAAATAAGCAAACAAACATCATCCATTGCATTAAATATATATTTTTAATACAAGACACCAAAAATGAATAGACACCAAAAATATATAATTAAATATAGTACCAAAAATGAATGATAAAAGACGAGTCTTGTATGTGCTCCGTCTTCTCAAAAACCTGCCACCGGTACCTATCTACTGATGACCTGAGAATACAAGTTATTTTGAAAGGATAGATCAACATTTAAGCTGGTGAATTCATAAGTATTTTAATGTTTTTGATTTGCAAAACCATAAGGAAAGTCTTGTAAATGATTGATGATACAATTCGTATAAGTGTGAAAACCCTAGAAAATCCCGTATTTCCTACTAGTATAAAAAGTAGTCTTCCACCAAGACCCGACTGTTTTGTATGTTTGTTTCTTGTAAAAGTATGTAATTTTCGCATGTGTAACTATTATTATCAAAATATAATCTACTTCATCATTTATGTGAATGTGTCACAAATTAAAAGTAAAAGGGAAACATTATATAAAAATGTAGGTATTATCCTTTGGTACTAGGATAAACACTACAAAGTAACTTGTCGAATAGTATTAACTGTAGACATCCGTCGATGTGCATTTTCCCTCTGTAGCTAACAGCTGGGTGTAGAATGGTTAGTCCCGTACTTATACAATTGTATCTACTCATATAATATGTAATATTAACTCATCATATAGTATGTAATCATATCTCTTCCTATAGTAAGTAATAGTTTCTCTTCATATAGTATGTAATACAGTTGTATAGACTCATGAATGAACCGACTCTTGTATCTTCCATTTGTACTAGGAATAGTAGGTAGTATTTCCCCAAACTATACCTATTATACTTTGCTAGTAATGTAGTTTGAAGTGCCCATGTAAGTTTATACACCTTTGCTATACAAGGTGTTGGAGCTGAAAACACAGCCATCTTATTCAATTGCATATATATATATATATATATATATATATATATATATATATATATATATATATATATACGTAGTACATAAATTCATAGATATGGTTTCTATGAATATATAAGTGAAAAAAGAGGTTTTGTAATCCATTTAAAAGGGTTTGAAACAAGAAATAATCATGACTTGATGTCAGTTTGTAAAGTGATTCAAAAGTAGTTTGTTGGATAAAACGGTTTAAAAGTATAGTGAATCCATATATTTTGTAGTTATTAATCACATGTGATTGATATAACAACTATGATATTCAACTTGTATCCCCCCCCCCATAAAAGTATTGAAAATCATGTAAGAGCATTTAAAAGGTTGTTTAAGGGGTATGAAGTCACCTGTAGTGAGTGGTTTGGATGAACGGTCGGTATAGGATGCTAAGTGTCAAGTGAAGACTTGTACACACTCAATGATCCTATTTAAGATATAATAACACATATATGTATCCAATTAGTCTTTTAAACAACTAATTAACTAAGTTAAGACATCCTAGGACATGTAAAACACCTTTTATAAGTGCTATTAGTCCTAAGGACTGCATCTAAGCGTTGTAGGACATTGCTATTGAGTTTAGGGTTCAAGGGAAGCCCTTATTTGAGTTTACGGTTTTTGTGACCATAACTCATTGACTTTATTGTCATAAACTCATGAGTTTACAGCTATAACCTCATGCTTCGTTGACCATGTGTTGTTTTGAAGCTCTACAAGTCCTTAGAAGCATTTCTACTTGAAGTATAAGCATATGGAAGAGATTAGGGCACCATTTCACTCCTTTTAGGAGTTTACCGCCCATGGACCATTTGTCTTTGGGTTTACTTCCGTAAACCCATATGGTTTATGGTCTTTTGACGTTTTCATGTACTAAGCTCATCAAGGAAAGGATCTATGCTAGTTTCCAAGGCTTAGAAGGGACTAGGGCACATTTTGGCACCCATTTATAGGGTTTACAGTCCAAGAACATCTTGGGCCATGAACACATTTGATCCTTGGTTTCTTGGGTGTTTTTTTTTATGTTTAGAAATGTAACAAGCTCTATAATACTCTAGGATAGAAGTACTTACTATGTAGAAGCTTGAAAAGGTGCTAAAGGTCCAAGAACATTAGTGTGTGTTCTTGGTGTTTTGAAGATCTAAGTAAAACACAAAATTGAATGGATGAAATGATATATAAACACTAATTGTTATGTTATAACAACAAATCAAGTCAAGAAACACTTACATTTTCAGGAGATCGGGTGAAGAACAGGATGATAGTGGAGAGAGAGTGGGGAGTAAACTTGAGGGTGGAAGTTGGAAATGGAGAGTTTGCGGAGTAAACTCTCATTTAAGCCAATGAGTTTTCGGCCCTAAGGGAGTCCATGGCCCAAACCCATTTAGTTTGGCCGTGAACACCAATCCAGGGCATTAATTGTTCCATTGTTACCCCGATGTCCTAGAATAAAATTCCTTTTTATTCGTTCGTTTCAAGAATAATTATTAAAAATACTCAAACGGATTTTAAACCGGTAAGAATTTAGCAGAAAAGTGATTGACTTTTAATTGAAGTGATTAACTTTAGGGTTTATACAAATGAAAATTGCAGGTTGTCACATCATCTCCCCGTTAAAAGGAATTTCGTCCCGAAATTAAAGTTTAAGAAAGTAAAGTAGTTACATATAACTAAGCGAACAGATGAGGATATTTCAATTTTATTTGATCCTCGCGCTCCCATATGAATTCCAGTCCTCGCTTGGCGTTCCAGCGAACCTTCACAATCGGGATGCGACTTTTCTTCGTCTGCTTGACCTTACGGTCCATGATCTCTACGGTTTCTTTCACGAAGTTAAGGCTCTCGTTGATCTTGACATCATTGAGTAGGATTACAATAGTCTTGTCAGACAGACACTTTTTCAAGTTTGAGAAGTGGAATGTAGAATGTACGTTACAAAGTTCGTTGGGTAGATTGAGTTTGTAAGCTACAGGGCCGATTCTAGCGAGAATCTCGAAAGGCCCTATATATCTTGGATTTAGCTTTCCACGCTTACCAAAGTATGTCAAGACCTTCCAGGGTGAGAATTTCAAAAAGACTCGGTCTCCCACCTAGAATTCCAAAGGTTTCCTTCGTTTGTCTGCGTAGCTTTTCTGACGATCTCTAGAGGCTTTCAATCGTTCACGAATCTGAACGATCTTCTCTGTCGTTTCCCGTATGATTTCCTGACCTGTGAGAGTGCTGTCAGGAACTTGTCCTCCAGCTAACTAGGTGTCACCCACTTCAGCCCAGCATAGAGGGGATCTGCACTTTCGGCCATAGAGGGCTTCAAATGGAGTAGCCTTAATGGTTCTGTGATAATTGTTGTTGTAGGAAAATTCGACAAGGGGAAAATGAGTATCCCATACCGTCCCAAATTCGATCATACAGGCCCTCATCATATCTTCCAAGGTTTGGATAGTCCTCTCACTTTGCTAGTCGGTCTGTGGATGGTAGGCTGTGCTCATGTCCAGCCTCGTTCCTAGGGAACTTTATAGTGACTGCCAGAACCTCGAAGTGAATCTACTATCTCTATCTGAGATAATGGATATAGGAACACCATGCAGTCGTACGATTTCCCTAATGTATGTTCTCGTAAGCTTCTCCATTTTGTCAGTCTCATTGATTAGTAGGAAATGCTCGGATTTGGTCACTCTGTCGACGATGACCCAAATGGTGTCAAGTCCAACCATTGTTTTGGGGAACTTGGTTATAAATTCCATAGTAATCTGCTCCCATTTCCATTCAGGTATCTCTGGTTGTTGAAGTAAACCTAACGGTTTCTGGTATTCGACCTTAACCTTAGCACAAGTAAGGCATTTGCTCAAGAAGGTAGGAATTTCTGCTTTCATGTTAGGCCACCATTATAACCTTTTAAGATCCAGATGCATCTTATCTGAACCCGAGTGAATGGAATACCGAGTGTTGTGCGCCTCGGTCATGACCACGTCTCTGAACCCACCGTGTTTCGGGGTCCAGATTCGGTCCATGAAATATAACGCTCCACCACCCTTGCTTTATAGGTTCTTATCCATTCCTCTCAAGGATTCACTTGCCACATTTTCGGGTTTCAAAGCGTCGAGCTGAGCCTCTTTGTAACATCCCGGAATAGAAAGAGTAGAGTTGAAGGACTAAAAATGTAAATTTTGAAGGGCAACTCGGCGAGTCCATGGATGGACTCGGCGAGTAGGGTCGCGACTTGGTTGCGAGTCAAGTGTCCTACTCGGCGAGTCCAAAGATGGACTCGGCGAGTAGGTGCTGAGTGGAGAAAACCCTAAATCCGGGGAATGAGCCCTATTTAAAGAACATTATATCCTCTCTCCAGTCTCTTTGATTCCCCTTGAAGTCCAGAAGCCCTAGAAAGCGTGATTGAAGAAGATTGGAGTGCATTTGGAGCTTGGGGAGGTGTTTGTTGAAGAAATCTTGAAGGAGAAGAGGCTTGGATCAAAGGGCTTTGCTTAGATTCGAGTTTCATTGCATTTGGGGCATTCTTTTGAGGTAATATCTCGTTCTTGGGCTATCACTCATATGGATTCATCATTTTGGGGTTTGTGGGGAGTATATCTTGGTATGTTTAAGAGTTTGGAGGTTAGATATGAGGTTGCTACCTCAGATCTGGAATATTGAAGGCCTAGAGTGCATTAAAGTTCCTGTGTTTGAGTGCTTAGTGAAGCCATCATGTCCCAAACCCTAGTTCTAAAGTGAATAAGGCCTAGATCTCTTTGGATTCACGTAAAGTTTTCCACATTACGTGATGGATGGATTGTAGGAGGCTAGATCTATGTTTTGGATCAATTGCATGGCCTGGAATGCTTCTGTATGGATTCAGACCGGTGGTAATCGGCGAGTCACATGGGTGGACTCGAAGAGTTGCTTGAAGATGAGCTGGAACTCGACGAGTTGGATGAACAACTCGGCGAGTAGGTTGAAGATAACCTTAGACTCGGCGAGTCTGTTCTTGGACTCGACGAGTCTTGTCGAAGAGTCCCAATATTTTCTGGTTGAGTCGAGAATCGGTGAGTCAATGGATGACTCGGTGAGTTGGGTGCGAGTGGACTCAGAGTTGTTGGACTCAGCGAGTTAGGTCGCGGATTGAGGGAAGTTCTAAGCATAGGGACTCGGTGAGTCATCGGGTTAACTCGGCGAGTAGAGTCAGTCAGAGGTTGACTTTGACTTTGTCCAAGGTTGACCAGTTGTCGTCCAGGGGTATTTTGGTAATTAAGGGTATATATTGAATTGAGTGTTTTGGTGATCAGTGGAGGAGTTCGTGTTAGCGTTCGAAGCAGCGAGATCTTATCCTTTCAGTCGGCAGTTTCAAGGTGAGTTATCCTCACTATATCGACAGGGTCTACGGCACCAAGGCCGACCCTTTACTGGATGGAAATCCAGATAGTTGTCCATTATGATATGGGCCGGAAGGCATATGGTGTGGGCCGGAAGGCATTTTATGTTATGTGGACGGGAAGGTCATGGCCTGGAAAGGCATATGTGTGTAAGTAGTATTTTGACTGAGATGTAGGGTGATATATACTCGTGATCAGCTAGGTCGGTATCCTGGGTAGGGTAATGATATGTTATGTGATCTGCTTGATCGATTTGTTGACTGCGAACTGTTATATGATTGAATGTTATGTGCTCAGGGTTGGTCAGACTGGAATTTGACCCGATATGCATGGTTGTTCTATGTTCTGTTATGTTATGTATGCTTTTTATGTTATGGGCCGGAAGGCAACATGTTATGGGCCGGAAGGCAATACGTTATGGGCCGGAAGGCAATATGTTTTGGACCGGAAGGTCGTGGCCTGGAAGGGCGTATAAGTGGTTGGTGTTTTGGGGGTATCTCACTAAGCTTTCAGGCTTACAGTTGTGGTTTAATGTTTTTTTTTTTCAGGTTCTTCAAGAGACTGTGGCAAGGCAAAGGCGTGATCGTACCATTCCTCGCGTTTATGTTTTATTAAATGAACTTGGGAATAGTCTGATAAATAATGTATTGAAAACCCTTTTGTAAGAATATTATTAAAATGGATGGTTTTGAAAGTTTAAATTATGTTGAAATTTTTGGTCGTTACAAGTTGGTATCAGAGCCTTGGTTTGAGTGAATTGGAGTAACACTCGTGTGACTCCAATCTCAAATCGAGGAGGGTTTTAAAAAGAGAAAATAAAATGGTTTTCAAATTTAGTAAAAGGAGGACGTGGAGGTACGATCAGCCAGAGCCAGTAAGTAACCCCAAATTACCATTCATGACATTTGTTTTATTGAGCTTTGATAGAACAACATGCTAGTGTTAGGCTAGGGATCTTCAGGATTTCATGATGATGTTGCCTGTTTTATGATGCCTACTAGCCTAGGGTTTTCCTCTATTGAGATTTTCAGTGTTCCTCTAGGAGTGAGGATCGAGCGCTTGCTATGTATAGTTGTCACTAGAGTGTTGTGGTAGTACTTCATACAAATATGGGTAGGCGTGGAAGGTAGTATGGGCCCGTACTACTGAAAGCACAGGACCCATACGCGTATCGGGGAAACCATGAACTCTAGGGTTGGGTTGAGAGTTGGTTCCCGGATTGGTGGGAAGTGTCTGAGGTTTTGTGGGTTGTTTTCAATATGGAGATTTCGAGGCATGCTGGGAGTGGATCCGGGTCAGGATCGGGTGTAGGAGAAGGAGTTGCGGACGGATCAGTACCGCCCGAGGTTATCGGTCAGATGAGTATGCACGAGTTGGATGCGAGGATTCAGGAAATCCTGCATGAGGAGGTTGCTGCTTTGTTCTGGGCCGAGATGCTGGAACTGTTTGGGTCGATCAAGACCGCCATGGTGGAGTATTTTGATGAGTGTTATGCGGCTCTCACGGAGACGGCTGCCGCAGCGGCTACAACAGCTGTAGCAGCGGCAGGGGGAGGAGCTAGTAGAGGTTTTCAGTATCGGGACTTCGGTAATACGAAGCCTCCCACCTTTGATGGAGTTCAGGATCCGATCGTTGCTATGAGATGGTTAACAGACGTGGAGGGGTGTTTCTTCATGTGTTCATGCCCTGCTGATCAGAGGGTGAGGTGTGCTCTGAACCTGTTGAGGCGCGGGGCAAAGGATTGGTGGAGATTGACCACAGGGTCATACTCGGATGTGCAGAGGGCTGCGATTTCATGGGATCAGTTCAGAGAGATGTTCAGCACTTGTTATGTTCCGCAGGTCGAGAGGGAGAGGTTGGCTCAGGAGTTCCTTGAGCTGAAGCAGGATACGAAGTCGGTGACGGAAATCACCAAGATGTTTGCTGAGAGGGTGATGTTTTGCCCTAAGTTCGCTTCGGAGCAGGCTTAGATGTCCCGATATCTGAGTATGCTAAAGGGGGACATCAGTCAGTTTGTGTCCGCGCAGAGGTGCGAGACTTTGTTGGAGTTGCAGGAGGCCACCAGGCGACGTGAGTTAGAGATTGAGTTGCAGTTGCGTTAGCTGAGGCAAGCTCCAGTTCAGTCGCAGCCGACGACGAAACGGTCTAAGACCGTTGATTCCAGGATGGAAGATCAGGGCAGCCACGTTTGTGGAAAGTGTGGGAGGGGTCACGCCGGGCTTTGTCAGTCCGGTGGTGCATGCCACAAGTGCGGAAATGAGGGGCACTATGCGAGGGATTGTCGGCAGTTAGTGCCAGTTCAGATTTTGAGGATCTGTTATCATTGTCATCAGGTTGGGCACTTGAGGGTCAACTGCCCACAGCTTGTTGCAGGACCGGTGGAGGCTCCAGCACCGGCCATTTTAAGGATTGCAGGTAAAGGTCAGGGTGGAGCGGAGCCCGTAAGGGCTTAGGGTCGTGCTTTTCAGCTTGCAGCGGAGGAGGTTATAGCAGTGCTGGATGCAGCTACGGGTATGTTTCGTCCTTGTTGTCTTGTTTATTTATGATTATTGTGGAGTATCATTTATTTTCTAGTCTCGATGGATGGATATGGATTTGTGTTTTGGGTTTTCGTTTTGGTATCTGTTGTTCCTCGATGGTTTGGCATGGTTATGGATTGTGATTCGGGTTCTCGTTTTGGTATCCGTTGTTCCTCGAGGGTTTGGCATGGTTATGGATTGTGAATCGGGTTCTCGTTTTGATATCTGTTGTTCCTCGAGGGTTTGGCATGGTTATGGATTGTGATTCGGGTTCTCGTTTTGGTATCCGTTGTTCCCTGAAGGTTTGGTAAGGTTATAGTTTGGTGTTTCGTGCTATCGTTGGTTATCATTTGTGAGAGTTATTAATGTAGATGCAGCGCTGGGTTGATTGTCGGGTAGCATTTTCAGTCTGAGGAGTGGTTAGATAAGGAATGAGTACTTTTGGAACAGATTGATCAGTATGGAAATGTGTTTTGCGAAGGTTGCTAGTGTTAGTGGGAATCAGATGCGTGTAAGCGTTGGGTTTTGTGCAAGGTTACCTTGGGAGGCGAGTGTTAACGGCCGGTGGTTGATAGTCGGTGCCCTAAGTGGGGGAGAATTGGAAATTCTCTGGGTGATCGATAGACTTGAGAGGTTGTTTAGCTGCTTGGGTTTCGGCGGTATTCCTTTCAGCCGAGAGCAAGCTGGTATAGGTAAGTAGCAGGCGTACGGGGCGGATTACAGACCTATGGCATTGATTGTGTAGAACCTGGGAGCAGGTTGGGTTCGAGTATGTATGATAGAGATAGAGTTTGGAACCCGTGAGGGGCTACAACAGTATGCAGGGGAGGATTCCCCGGAGGGATAACTCGGATTGATGAGTGCTAGTTGAGCGGTCAGATAGACTGAAGGCCGAAAGGCGGTCCAGCCAGACGGAAAGCCCTGGAGGGCGGCCCAGATTGGCTGAAGGTTTTGAGAGTGGTCCAGCTTGACTGAAGACCTGGTGAGGTGGCCCAGTCATGCTGAAGACTCTGTCGATATTATCGGATCGGTGAGAGGTAATGAATTGAGTATGCTGTGATGTGTTAGCATCAGAAGGTCTGGCCCCAGGTATTGACCTTGATTAGTGGTGATGGTGCATGGACTCGAGAGTCCTTGCGAGCAGATTCAGGGCATATGTGTTGCATGGATAGCGGTTATGCTATAAAGAGGCGGTGTAGTTGGGTGAGCACCGTGGCTCTTGTCATGGTGACGAGGCGGTCAAGTGGTTCTCCTGGGTAAGGAAAGAGGGAGGAATGTAATTCCAAAGGGGAGTGCAAATTCGCGGATGTGAAAGCGGCAATGTAGAGTTATGATCGGAGTGGTTTGACGGTGGTCACTGAGCAACATGATTGCGGTGGTGGTATGGAATGACATCATGATGGGGTGTCTGCTGATGACGTGGAAGGGATTCTGCGGGTGTAGAGTCAAGAGGCTCGTAAGGGTTGTAGATATGGAGTTTTGGATTTCCAGCTTGATTTCGGTAAAGGATTTGTGTATCAGTGGTTCATCCTGAGGGATGTTTTGAGGGTCGTCAGAGTGATGGGTTTCCTAACCCGAGCGTGCTAGAGCTAGTTCAGCATGTGCATTCGATTGCAAGAAGAGAACTCATGGGAGTTGCTCTGAAGAGTGTGTCTTTTTGTCAGCATGGAATGGATAGAGTTGGACTCGGATCGGGGATCGGGTGGTGCATAGTTATTTATAGCTCATATGGGTCGAGTAATGGTTGTGATTTGGAGCTGTGATGCATCATGGGTGGTACTCAGTTGTTGTGTGTGGTTATCAGAGGGTAAAGTCGATGACCGGTTTGAGATGGTGGTTAGGACACCGCAAGGAAGGAGAAAGTGAGTTCGAGTTTCGATGGGTACGCCTTGAGGGACCTGGTCCGCTTAAGACCAGGTGGCATGTTGTGGGAGTATTTTAGAGATGAGTTGCCGTAGGCTTCGAGGACGAAGCCTAATTTAAGTGGGGAGAATTGTAACATCCCGGAATAGCAAGAGTAGAGTTGAAGGACTAAAAATGTAAATTTTGAAGGGCAACTCGGCGAGTCCATGGATGGACTCGGCGAGTAGGGTCGCGACTTGGTCGCGAGTCAAGTGGCCTACTCGGCGAGTCCAAAGATGGACTCAGCGAGTAGGTGCTGAGTGGATAAAACCCTAAATCCGGGGAATGAGCCCTATTTAAAGAACATTATATCCTCTCCCCAGCCTCTTTGATCCCCCTTGAAGTCCAGAAGCCCTAGAAAGCGTGATTGAAGAAGATTGGAGTGCATTTGGAGCTTGGGGAGGTGTTTGTTGAAGAAATCTTGAAGGAGAAGAGGCTTGGATCAAAGGGCTTTGCTTGGATTCGGGTTTCATTGCAGTTGGGGAATTCTTTTGACATAATATCTCGTTCTTGGGCTATCACTCATATGGATTCATCATTTTGGGGTTTGTGGGGAGTATATCTTGGTATGTTTTGGAGTTTGGAGGTTAGATCTGAGGATTCTACCTCAGATCTGGAATATTGAAGGTCTAGAGTGCATTAAAGTTCCTGTGTTTGAGTGATTAGTGAAGCCATCATGTCCCAAACCCTAGCTCTAAAGTGAATAAGGCCTAGATCTCTTTGGATTCACGTAAAGTTTGCCACTTTACGTGATGGATGGATTGTAGGAGGCTAGATCTATGTTTTGGATCAATTGCATGGCCTGGAATGCTTCTGTATGGATTCAGACCGGTGGTACTCGGCGAGTCACATGGGTGGACTCGACGAGTTGCTTGAAGATGAGCTGGAACTCGACGAGTTGGATGAACAACTCGGCGAGTAGGTTGAAGATAGCCTTAGACTCGACGAGTCTTATCGAAGAGTCCCAATATTTTCTAGTTGAGTCGAGAATCGGTGAGTCAAGGGATGACTCGGTGAGTTGGGTGCGAGTGGACTCAGAGTTGTTGGACTCGGCGAGTCTCAGGGTGACTCGGCGAGTTAGGTCGCAAATTGAGGGAAGTTCTGAGCATAGGGACTCGGCGAGTCATCGGATTGACTCGGTGAGTAGAGTCAGTCAGAGGTTGACTTTGACTTTGTCCAAGGTTGACCAGTTGTCGTCCAGGGGTATTTTGGTAATTAAGGGTATATATTGAATTGAGTGTTTTTGTGTTCAGTGGAGGAGTTCGTGTTGGAGTTCGGAGCAGCGGGATCTTATCCTTTCAGCCGACAGTTTCGAGGTGAGTTATCCTCACTATATCGATAGGGTCTACGGCACCAAGGCCGACCCTTTACCAGATGGAAATCCGGATAGTTTTCCATTATGATATGGGTCGGAAGGCATATGATGTGGGCCGGAAGGCACTATGATATGGGCCGGAAGGCATTTTATGTTATGTGGACCGGAAGGTCATCGCCTGGAAAGGCGTATGTGTGTAAGTTGTATTTTGACTGAGACGTAGGGTGATATATGCTCGTGATCGGCTAGGTTGGTATCCTGGTTAGGGTAATGATATGTTATGTGATCTGCTTGATTGATTTGTTGACTGCGAACTGTTATATGATTGAATGTTATGTGCTCAGGGTTGGTCAGACTGGAGTTTGACCCGATATGCATGGCTGTTCTATGTTCTGTTATGTTATGTATGCTTTTTATGTTATGGGCCGGAAGGCAACATGTTATGGGCCGGAAGGCAATATGTTATGGGCCGGAAGGTAATATGTTTTGGACCGGAAGGTCGTGGCCTGGAAGGTCGTATAAGTGGTTGGTATTTTAGGGGTATCTCACTAAGCTTTCGGGCTTACAGTTGTGGTTTAATGTTTTTTTTTTCAGGTTCTTCAGGAGACTGTGGCAACGCAAAGGCGTGATCGTACCGTTCCTCGCTTTTATGTTTTATGAAATGAACCTGGGAATAGTCTGATAAATAATGTATGGAAAACCCTTTTGTAAGAATATTATTAAAATGGATGGTTTTGAAAGTTTAAATTAGGTTGAAATTTTTGGTCGTTACACTCTTTAATTTGTGTGTACAAGTGTGAATGGATAGTCATGGTCAAGGATTTGACTCTACGACCAGATTATTCCTTCCGACTTTGGGCGTCAGCTACTACGTTGGCTTTGTCGGGATGATAACGAATTTCGCATTCGTAGTCGTTGAGTAGCTCGACCCACCGTCGTTGTCTCATGTTGAGCTCCTTCTAGTCGAAGATGTGTTGGAGGATTATATGGTCTGTGAAGATAGTACTTTTCGTATCGTATAGATAATGTCTCCAGATCTTCAGAGCAAACACAACTACTCCTAACTCAAGATCCTGTGTGGTGTAATTGACCTCGTGCATCTTCAGCTGTCTCAAGGCATAGGCAATGACCTTTCCTTGTTGCATCAGAACACATCCAAGCCCTTGGTTAGATGCATCACAATAGACCAGAAAGTCATTTATTCCTTCTGGGAGGGATAGTATTGGTGCGGTGCATAAGGCTCGTTTAAGCGTTTGGAATGCCTTCTCTTGTTTCTCTTCCCAGTCAAAGGCCACGCCTTTCTAGGTCAATGTGGTAAGTGGTTTCGCGATACTAGAGAAGTTCTGTATGAACCTACGGTAGTAGCCAGCGAGACCTAGAAATTGAAAATTTTACGTAGGTGTCTTCGATGCTGACCATTTCTCAATAGCTTTAATTTTGGAAGGGTCCACGTGTATTCCCTTTTCGCTAACGACGTGGCCCAAGAATTTGACTCTTCGAATCCAAAACCGCACTTAGAGAACTTTGCGTAGAGCTTCTCTGATCGTAATGTTTCTAAAACTTTCCTTAGGTGTTGGCTATGCTCCTCCTTACTCTGGGAGTAGATAAGTATGTCATCGATGAAGACGATAAAGAACTGATCCAAGTAAGGATGACACACCCTATTCATCAGGTCTATGAATACAGCTGGTGCGTTGGTTAATCCGAATGGCATCACCACAAACTCGTAGTGTCCATAGCGAGTTTGGAAGGCTATTTTAGGGACATCCTTTTCTAGTACTCAGAATTGGTGATACCCAGATCGTAGATATATCTTTGAGAGGTAATTTGTTCCTTGAAGTTGATCAAATAAGTCGTCAATTCAGGGTAAAGGATAACGATTTTTAACGGTAAGTTTGTTGAGTTCCCTGTAGTCGATACACATATGAAACGATCCATCTTTCTTTTTGACGAACAAGACCGGTGCTCCCCATGGTGAGAAGCTTGGCCTAATGAATCCCTTCTTGAGAAGTTCGTTAAGTTGACAGGAGAGTTCCTGCATCTCCGTTGGTGCCAGACGATAAGGAGATTTGGCTACTGGTGTATCCCCTGGCACTAAATCGATTCTGAACTCAACTTGGCATTGTAGTGGTAATCCTGGTAGTTCTTCTGGAAGGATGTCGGGAAAGTCTCGTACTTCTGGAATGTTCTGAATTTCCTTTACTTCTTGACTCGTATCTATGACGTGTGTAAGGAACGCATGATTTTCCTTTCGTAAGCACTTTCGAGCTTGAATACTCGAAATGATGCGAACGTTCATAATAGATTTGTCGCCATAGATAACCAAGGTTTTGTTGTTAGAGAGGTTAAGACGAACTGCTTTCTCAAATCACAAGATGTCGGCACGAAGATGACTTAACCAATCCATACCGATTATTACATCGAAACTTTTAATTGAGACCGGCATAAGGTCTATTTGGAAAGAATGACCATCTAAAGTTAGAGTACAACCTACATATATTCAGTTTGTACTTTCCGTTTTCCCATTTTCCATTTCTACAGTGAATGACTATTCTAATGTATGTGGTTTTTGTTTAAGCAAGTGAACAAATTTCTAACTTACGAAGCTTCTCTCCACTCCATTATCGAATAGTATGCATGCATATGAATTATTGAGGAGAAACGTACTGGTAACTATCGTAGGATCAGCTACGGCTTCCTCGTGACCCACAGCCATAACTCGTCCCACTCCGCCGGTATTTTCTGCCTTCGGGCAGTTCCTTTTGAAGTGACCCACCTCGCCACAACCTTAGCAAGTTTGGCCCACCCTAACATTCGGAACTTGAGTGTTTGGCTTTGCGGGAGCTTTGCAGAAACGGGCAGTATGCCCCTTTCTGTTGCAGTTGGAGCAATGCATTTCCCGGAAAGGTCCAATGTGGTGGAAGTTGCATTTGTTGCACTTCGGAAGGTTACCCACATAAAGCTTTGTTGGGTAGGGGTTAGTAGGAACAACAGTAGGTACAACAACATCATTTACTGTAACTAGCTGTTGTTTATCTGGGGATTCTTGTGAAGACCCCCCTTTCCTTTTGTTCCAGCCTTTCCTCCTGCTGGTGTTGCTTCCCTTTCGTTGATCAGGTGAAGTAGTTGTTGTGTTCTGGTAGTTCCCGTGGTCGATGATAGATTGTGCCAGTTCTTTGGCACTATCAAAATTCGCAGGCCTTGAAGCGAGCACACTTGCTTGTATTTGAGGCGACAGGCCCCAAATAAATCTCCCTATCTTCTTGCTCCCAGGAGCAACCATATGTGGGCAAAGAATTGCCAGATCACAGAATATAATGGCATAGGCTAATACATTAGAATCAACCATTTTAAGACCCCAGAGTTCCTGCTCGAGCTTTTGAACTTCCCCTCGAGGATAGTACTCTCTCATCAGCATGGCTTTTAGGTTCTCCCAGCTTATTGAGTTTGCCACTACTAGGGTCAGTGACTTAACGTGGCCAGTCCACTAAGTTAAGGCCATGTCAGAAAAGGTGCAAGTAGCAAACTTGACTTTATCGTTCTCCGGGCAGGCGCAGATTTCAAAGATTGCTTCGGTCTTTTCTATCCACTACCTCAAAACCATCATCCCTCCTAATCCATTGAAATTTCGGGGTTTAGCATTTTTAAAATCCTTGTAGTTGCACTCTCTGGGGTGCCCATGGCTCTCGCCATGGTTAGAAAGAGGTGTTCCAATTCCTGATACACTAGGGACAGGAGTTTTGATTTGTGACATGGCAGCCGCTACTGCCGCAGTGACAGCCACTTGGAACATAGCAGTGTCAAACTGAGGAGGTGGAGGCGGTGGTGATGGTATTGGTGCTTCCTAACCATTGTTACGCCTGATATTTCTACGAGGCGACATGTTTCAACTATAAGTTGAAAAGATAAAAACTATGTTAAGAATTCAATAGTATAGAAAATGAATGTGTCTCATGAACTAAATCGCCATAGTTTAACAACAGATGATAGTATGAGTTTCTGAATAGACTAGATAACATGCCAAAATTACTGGTATTAATAATGTAAATAAGTTCGGGAAAATGACCTAACTGAAGGTCTTACATCATACCATAGGGGAAAATATTGGCAGTTTAGAAGTCTAATAAGGTACCTGAAAGACAGGAATATTTTACACACAAATGCTTCATAGAGCACGGATAAGAAAGGCTATTCCTTAATCAAAAGAAAATATGTGCTAGACATCTTCTAACGGCGATGGGAATTCCTCGGGCGAACCCTAAGGCCTTCCATTTGACGAACCACTTCTTGAAGGTGTCGATCATGAGCCCTCTGGCGAACTCGAAGTTCTATGACTTCAGATCGGGAGGTAGCTAGTTGTTGCTGCAGAGTCTCATTGGTCCTCCTGATTCTATCCGTTGCTTCTTCGAGATGGCCAATGCGGACTGTGTTGACACCAGATTTGGCATCAATCTCCGCTACTTGGCCGATGGCTGCTTGACCTTGTTCAACATTCCGAGCAATCCTGCGGACCATGATTGGTAGGGCTCGGTCGGCCGAGCCACCCTCGCTTATGTTGTAAAAGCTTCGATCCCCATTGTAGGGTAAGGGTTGACCTTGTTCAACGCTCCAGGGATTCAATTTTGTTGCCCACAAGGGTGTGGGACCTTGAAACGTGGGTCGGGGGTTGTTATTCAGGGCTTGACCTACTTGAGGTAGGTTGTTGACTTCGGGCTTGGAGTTAGATCCATCCGAGAAGCCTTCTGTGAGGTGGTCATCCAAAGGGATTGGAAGCTCATCCTCGGGCTCTCCTTCAAGCCATCCATCATTGCCATGAGGTCAAAAGTACGGGTCACCATGATGATGGAATCCAGCCATGTTATCTACGCGAGAAGTAGGGGTAAGAGAGTTAGTTTAAGAGACGTACTAACTAGGATATTTATAGTAACACAAAATACTCCTATAGTATTTTAAGTTATAACTTGTTCTAAAGTTCTCATTGCAGTAGTGTTGGTAAGTTTTTAGGCTTGTTGCCACATATAACACTCGTGTTTCTAGCCTAGGCATTTATATTGAGGTGATAGTCGAGGTTAACCTTTGTAACTCATTTTGAAGAAATGAAAAAGGAATTAGTGAATTCTATGTGTTTTATGTGTTTTATGCTTAATTATTAGGGTTTAATTAATTAAGAAAAAATATGAGCGTCAAAAATAAATATTAAATATAGCCGATTTCTTTACATAAAGTTGTAGTGGTCGAAACAACGATTTCAGGGATATAAAGAATACCAAAATCCGAGTTATAACGAAGAATTTATGACCTGTTGAAGTTTCGCGACAAAACTGGCACGACGTTGAATGTTGTAAAAAGTGAGTTTTTGATAAATTACTTTTTAGCATTAGTGATCTAAACGAAAGTCGTAGTATTCGTTCAACTGAGAAGTTTGATAAAAAGAATGCCTAAATCTGACTTCGTATGAGGAAGTTATGATTTTCGAAGTTGCAGCTTAACAGTAGACAGCTAAAAACTTGAATTTTAGATCGAACGATTTTTAGCCGACACAACCTAAACAAGAATCGAAGGTCTCGTCATTAGTAGCACAACGGTAAAAAGTATGATGAAAACGGACGTCGGATGAAGAAGTTATGAATTTTTAACGGATTTTCCTGTCCCGGTCTGTTAAAAATAATAATATAAAATTTAAGATCAAAATTAGCCGATGAAGTCTAAACGAAAGTTGTAGAGCGTAATTTTACCTACGCATGCATATAAATAACGTCAAAAACGGAGCTTGTATGCGAAAGTTATGGATTTTAGAAGCTTTTGCACAAAAACCGAGAAATTCGCATGGATGGACTTTGGCCACGCCACCCTCGCCCATAACGCACCACATATTCGAGTTGCTGACCTTATCCGAAGTGGTCCAGTAGGAGTCCGACGCGTTTTGCCTTCCCTAGCGTGAACAATAGCAGCGTGGCGGATTATGATTCGACCGAAGGGAGGCCCAATCCGAAGCTCGCAGCTGGACTGAGCCTCGCACCTTCTAGCCTCCGAACCTCGCAGGTGGACCAGTAGACCTCGGTCCAATCACAGACCGCCAGCAGCCCCTTCGCATGTGCAGCCCACGTGCGAGCCACCCCCTGCGAACATCGGATCGTCACCACCTGGAAGCTTCTCAGCCGTCCGATCAGAAGCTCCTCCTTATAAATAGAGAGGTGCGAGACCTCCCGAGTATATTTTAGAATCTTGTCATTTTTAGTCCCTAAACCCATATTTCTTCCATCTTAACATCCCCCAATGCCCCGGTATCAATTATAAGCCGCGGAATACTCCACGAAGTGCCCGAGAAGCCCGAAAAATTTATCTTTTCGGTTTCGAAGCCCGACCTTCGCAGAGCCCGGTTTCTCAATAAAATCATGTGAGTGTATAGTCACTTTGAATTTACACATAGATATGAAGTATTTTATATAAATATGTGTTATGTGTGTGTGTGTATATATATATATATATACATACATACATACATACATACATACATACATATATATATATATATATATATATATATATATATATATATATTGATTGTTTATTTGAGACAATTGTTGAATTGATGTTTTATACAAGTTTTAAACTGTATATGCTTTTTATCTACAAAATATGTTGGGTAGAACATGGGTAGATAAAATAGTTGATGTGTGTTAAAATGGTGAGAGGCCTCAATATTGTTGTTGTTGTTGTAGTCATCTAGCGGAGTATAGATGATGACCACAGATCCTTCTAGACAGTCCAGTGGAACACTAGCAGGTTCGCAACTTGTAGGTGTTGATGAACTAAATGTTCATTGGTGTACTCCACCCCCCTCATGGTTACCTTTAGGACATGTATGGCTGAGGAAACCCCTTAGCAGTAGTGTCCATCCCGGTGATATTCTTTGGGATATGTTCCTGGTGATAGGTGTTTAGGGACGTAAAGTGAGGACAACGGGAATGGGTAATCAGGGTTATTGTTGATTGGTGAACTTAATAAGTATATTATTAATGTGGGTTGAAAACATTATATGCTCACCAGGCTCCCAAGCCTGACCCACTCAGTTTTTATGATTTCAGGTAGTGGACCCCGAGCATAGTCGGAGGACGAGGAGAGATTTTTTATTATAGGTCAGTAGTTGTAAATAACTGTTGAAAGGCTTATAATGTCTTGTTTATGATTTTGATATGTATTGGAACATGACATCCCAAGGTTTTGATATGAAATGAAACTATAGATTTCTTAAGGAAAGATTTTGATAAACTTTTATCATGTTTTGTTTTGGGGACCAATTCCGCAACATCTTTTAAAAAGATTTCTCTGATTTTATTATAAAAAACATAAATTAAATCGGTCTTTTCTAGCCGAGAAATTAGTGGATGTCACACCACATCACAACCATTCTTGGGAATATACTAATCACTCCTCGGACCAACATAGTTGATAAGGCTATGCCACTCCCAGGACCGACCATACATCCCCGAGCTTACTTGTGATATTCAACAATCATAATACTTTTGTATTTGTCATTGTGACATTGATTTTAGTATGAATGCAGGTATGTATACTTAGTTAAATATTTTATTATATAAAAGTATAAACTCTTGGTCAGAGTGTTTTAATCCCATTTTGTTTATAGTTAGTATATCTTTTGTGGGTTGATATACTCAATTCACTATAAACAATGCTCTGATACCAATCTATCACACCCCAAAACCGAGAATAGCATAAACGTTCTGGGGCGGAGGACGTCATGTATAGTATCACAACACAATAATAGTAAATAAGCAAACAAACATCATCCATTGCATTAAATATATAATTTTAATACATGTGTGTTCTGTGTAATGTAATAGACACCAAAAATGAATGATAAAAGACAAGTCTTGTATGTGCTCCGTCTTCTCAAAAACCTACCACCGGTACCTGTCTACTAATGACCTGAGAATACAAGTTATTTTGAAAGCATAGATCAACATTTAAGCTGGTGAATTCATAAGTATTTTAATGTCTTTGATTTGTAAACCATAAGAAAAGTCTTGTAAATGATTGATGATACAATTCGTATAAGTGTGAAAACTCTAGAAAATCTCATATTTCCTACTAGTATAAAAACTATTCTTCTACCAAGACCCGATTGTTTTGTATGTTTGTTTCTCGTAAAAGTATGAAATTTTCCCATGTGTAACTATTATTATCAAAATATAGTCTACTTCATCATTTTATGTGAATGTGTCACAAAGTAAAAGTAAAAGGGAAACACTATATAAACATGTAGGTATTATCCTTTGGTACTAGGATAAACACGACAGAGTAACTTGCCGAATAGTATTAACCGTAGACATCCGTCGATGTGCATTTTCCCTCTGTAGCTAACAGCTGGGTGTAGAATGGTTAGTCCCGTACTTATATAACAGTATCTACTCATATAATATGTAATATTAACTCATCATATAGTATGTAATCGTATCACTTCATATAGTAAGTAATAGTTTCTCTTCATACAGTATGTAATACAGTTGTATAGACTCATGAATGAACTGACTCTTGTATATTCCATTTGTACTAGGAATAGTAGGTAGTATTTTCCCAAACTATACCTATTATACTTTGCTAGTAATGTAGTTTGAAGTGTCCATGTAAGTTTATACACCTTTGCTATACAAGGTGTTGGAGCTGAACATCTTATTCAATTGCATATATATATATATATATATATATATATATATATATATATATATATATATATATATATATATATATATATATATATATATATATATATATATATATATACACTTACTACATAAATTTATAGATATGGTTTCTATGAATATATAAGTGAAAAAGAGGGTTTTTAATCCATTTAAAAGGGTTTGAAACAAGAAATAATCATGACTTGATATCATTTTGTAAAACGATTCAAAAGTAGTTTGTTGGATAAAACGGTTTGCAAGTATAGTAAATCCATCTGTTTTGTAGTTATTAATCACATGTGATTGATATAATAACTATGATATTCAACTTGTATCCCCCCCCCCCCCCCCATAAAAGTATTAAAAAGCATGTAAGAGCATTTAAAAGGTTGTTTAAGGGGTATGAACTCACCTGTAGTGAGTGGTTTGGATGAACGGTCGGTATAAGATGCTAAGTGTCAAGTGAAGACTTGTACACACTCAATAATCCTATTTAACATATAATAACACATATATGTATCCAATTATTCTTTTAAACAACTAATTAACTAAGTTAAGACATCCTAGGACATGTAAAACACCTTTTATAAGTGCTATTAGTCCTAAGGATTGCATATAAGTGTTGTAGGACATTTCTATTGAGTTTAGGGTTCAACGGAAGACCTTATTTGAGTTTACGTTTTTTTATGACCATAACTCATTGAGTTTACGGTCATAAACTCATGAGTTTATGGTCGTAATCTCATGCTTCATTGACCATGTGTTGATTTGAGGCTCTACAAGTCCTTAGAAGCATTTCTACTTGAAGTATAAGCCTATGGAAGAGATTAGGGCACCATTTCACCCCTTTTAGGAGGTTACCGCCCATGGACCATTTGTCTTTGGGTTTACTACCGTAAACTTATATGGTTTATGGTCTTTTGACGTTTTCAAGTGCTAAGCTCATCAAGGAATGGATCTATGCTAGTTTCCAAGGCTTAGAAGGGACTATGGCACATTTTGGCACCCATTTATAGGGTTTACAGTCCAAGAACATCTTGGGCCGTGAACACCTTTGATCCTTGGTTTCTTGGGTGTTTTCTTGATGTTTAGAAGTGTAATAAGCTCTATAATACTCTAGGATAGAAGTACTTACTATGTAGAAGCTTGAAAATGTGCTAAAGGTTCAAGAACAGTAGTGTGTGTTCTTGGTGTTTTGAAGATCTAAGTAAAACACAAAATTGAATGGATGAAATGATGTATAAACACTAGTTGTTATGTTATAACAACAAATCAAGTCGAGAAACACTTACATTTTTGGAAGATCGGGTGAAGAACGGGATGATAGTTGAGAGAGAGTGGGGAGTAAACTTGAGGGTGGAAGTTGGAAATGGAGAGTTTGGGGAGTAAAATCCCATTTAAGCCAATGATTTTTCAGCCCTAAGGGAGTTCACGGCCCAAACCCATTTAGTTTGGCCGTGAACACCAATCCAAGGCGTTGATTGTTCCATTGTTATCCCGATGTCCTAGAATTTAATTCCTTTTTATCCGTTTGTTTCAAGAATAATTATTAAAAATACTCAAACGGATTTTAAACCGGTAAGAATTTAACAAAAAATTAATTAACTTTTAATTGAAATGATTAACTTCAGGGTTTGTACAAATGAAAATTTCGGGTTGTCACAGCTACGATTGCTGATCAGATTCTAAAGTGATACTTGCAATAATGGTTATTAGACTTATCCAAGTGGGACATTGTTGGATTAGGTGTCTAAGCCCATAAATATATTTGGTATGTAATTGATTTGATTATGAGCATGGTCCTTTTGGGTTGCCTTCACTCATGCAACTTGATAAGATGACTAGAGGAGAGAGAAAGAGAGAGAGAGAGAGAGAGAGAGAGGGGGGGGGGGGGGAGGGATTTTGTTATATGAATAATAAATTGGTACTCAGAATGATTTTATTAATATATTACAAGACTAATATATTATTTGGAAATCATATTATTAATTAGTAATTAATTTGATATTGATTTTGGGATTAAAAGAACTAATTAATAATTGAGGGAGTATTGTGCAAATCATTGATAGTTGGATAATTGAGCTGATGGACTCCATAGAGTGGAGTGGATGAACTCCTATAGGGAGGCCCTATAGATTTTGTCCAAGGGCTATAAATAGGGGGTCCATGGGCTACTTGGTGCCTAAGTAAGGTATTAGGGTATACACCTAAAAAACCTACCAGCCACAGCTATATAAAGACCCTCATACATGATGAAATCGACCCTAAGCTTTATGAAACCCTAAGGTGGCTAATTTCTAGCATCTCTCCTCTCATCCTTTGCATTGAGTGTTTGTAACTCCATTAGAGGTTTAACACTTGTGGAACTAGGCTTTCAACAGTCAAGATCAAGATAGGATTGTTCTTGTTATTACAATATAATAAGTGAGGTAATCATGAAACCCTAATTTATATGTCAATTTTGAAAATTGTATGCTAGTCATAGGGTTATTGCTTTGGATTTTATATTTACATGTTCAATAGAGGAAAACTTAGGTCCAAAGCAATTAGGGTTGCATGTACACCCTAGGATTGTTGTAATGCTCAAAACCCATCAGACATGTTAGATGTACAAAACATAAAAATATACTAACCACTTGATATATATCGAGTGATGATTGGTCAATTAATGAAAAGAAAAAAGTTATAAGCTTTAACTGTGTTGACATTTAAGTTATGTATTGTAGAAAAGATTGACCTTCACTTGCTTACTTCTAAAAATAATGTATTGCTAGTTATGTTCAGTCCACTACTGCAACTTCTATACCCGGAAAAACTTGACCTTTATTTTGTCACTTCTAAAATATAAATTTATGTTATTTTATATGTTTAGAATTATGTTCAGTGCATAAATTACACATACATCTTTAATCTTATAAGACTTTGAAAAACTTCTACTAATTAGGAACAACATGAAATCTAACAACTTCAAACATACTCATAATAATAATCTAAAATTCAGAAAAAAAAAGTCTAATTCCATAAGTTGCAAATTTAGGGGGAATTCGAAAATTATAAAAAAATATTAACATACTACCATTACAACCCAAATAAGTACTTGAAACAATTAGTTCATATAAATAAATAGGAAATAACTCAATGTTTCATTGTCTTCATGCACTTTGTAGAGAACTCATCCATTTTCTTCAAATCTTCAATCAATTCTCTGAAAATAACTTGCTATTTTTTCAAGGAAAAAAATTCCTTTATGAGATTCTTGTGTTTATAAAAAAAAACCTTCATTAATTTTTTGTACAAATATTTGAGGGAAAAAGTAGGACAATTTTGTCTCTCATAAATCTCGAAGAAGTACTTCATGCTATTGTTTAAGTAAACCAAACCTCTTTCAACTTTAGGAGGATGTATATTGGCTTGTGTGAATTTGCTCAACTCAACATCGAAGGAGGAAAAGTATCTTACCAACTCCATAGAATATTACAATAATCTCTTGAAGAAATTTCAATGGATTTTTCGTTTGCCACAATTGATATAATACATAAGGGCTACAACATCACTATGATTCATCTATGAAAAATAAACGTTAGTGAGATTGTATTCCTGACCATTTGACCTAGTAACTTCAAAATAAAAATAAGGCTTATAGTCATGTAGATGAATTGTCAGAATCCTAACATTTGTAATTCTACAATCAGACCATACTCCATCATGAGGTTTAGTTAAGAGCTCATAAAACTTTTATGACTATGTTGACACCATATTGATTTGATAGGCAGTATGTTTAACACCCTATTTTCACTTTACAATGTAATTTAATATAATTTTTTTATAAAATTCAAAATGGAAATATATTACTCTTTAGGCAAAGTAATCATCGTGAAATTTGTAGTAGACGTCAATACAAAACCATAAATATAAAGAATGTAAAAAACGGAGTTCGTATGAAGAAGTTATGATTTTTCAAAGTTACAGTGCATTAGTATTTGTTTAAATTTATAAATAAAAAAAGGTTTTGATATAGTTGTTGAAGTCTAATAGAAAGTCGTAGTACTAATAATTAAGAAATCTGTGATACAAAGAACGTCGAAAACGGAGGTCGCATTAAAAAACTATGATTTATCAAAGAAAAAGAGAAAATAGTTGGAGAGGGACACGTGGCAACACCAAGGCCAAGAAGCACACCAACCACAAGGACACATGGCAGCACCAGATACCACCCAACCTACCAAAAAAGCACGACATGCCTATGGGAAGGGTGTGGTGGGCCTTACGAGGCAACCTATAAAACGAGGCAACCTATAAATAAGAGGCCTCGCCTCCTCATGTCTTACACCATTCTCTCGCAGGAATTAAACTCTCATCTTCGAGCATTTCGGTCCTTGTTATTCAACTTCTCATTCTATAGTTTCAATAACATCATTATCAAAACTTGGAGGTTTCGAATGTTTTGCGGATATTCGGAGTACGTCAATCGCGTAAGTTAGACTTTTGATTAAGTATATCTGATATGAAGATTACCCATTGTCATTATTATGAACCTGTGTATAAGATTAATCATTGGTCCTAATTATTATATTGATTGATCTACTTATAAGTGTAGTGTCTAGGATAGGCATATTGGTGAAGGTTATTGGATTTTAGAAAAGCTTGCCAAAATGATCATCCCTCCCGACTAACTTGACTAGCTAATCCATATTTGATAGTCATTCAATGTTATTGGGACTAGTTAATGATCTAGATTTTGTTACCTAATTTCCATATATATATATATATATATATATATATATATATATATATATATATATATATATATATATATATATATATATATATATATATATATATATATATATATATATATATTGATAAGTAATAATATTATAGGTTAATATGTGTTTGCACGCCTATTCGATGGTTGGATATCTGTTAGTCATTTGAGAAATTGTTTAGGTGAGTTATCTCACTTTACTATATATTACAATATATATCCATGTATGATAGGATATAAGAGCTAGTAGAGTAGAGTTGTATATATAGAATGGTAGATTATCTATATGATTTAATATTTTTTATATGATTAGTTCATTATGTTTGTGTAAGGAGTTGACAACAGAACGACAATAGACCGCGAGTCTATAGATTCGTGTAGACAACAAAACGGTGTCAGGCCGTAAGTCTAGATACAAAAACTATTGGTATAACGGCGAAAGGTCGTAACCATTATTTATATGCATGTATGTATATTGTGATATATGTTATCTTGGGGAACTCATTGAGCATTGACTTACAATTGTTGAATAAACATTTTCAAGTTATTCCTCTGATAATGGTAAAAATCCAACATGACTATACTTGCATTGAAGAATAATTATGTTTAAACTTCCGCTAGACTCTATTTTATGTTTAATAAATGTATGCCAATGATCTAATAATAAAAAGGGGAGTTTGGAGTTATACGTATGTCTTAAAAATGAAAATTTTGTGTTGAAAATCAAGATGTTATAGTAGGATTCTCTCTTAATTACTGAATATTAAATATTTTTGCTTGAGGAGAAGCCGATATATCCTATGTCTTAAGAATTCAGATTTCCTTATAAGGTGTCCTCATATGATTGATTACAAAAATATAATCCATTTTTGCATAATGTAATGTCCATTTTTATTTATACAATACATTTCTTAATGAATGAAATTGGAAAAACTCTTTATTGCAATCCAAACTCAAGTGACAAATGTGAAATAAAAACTACGAAGCGGAAGTCTTATGATTAAAAAGAAAAGTACTAATATGTAAATGTCATAAGCCGTGTAAATAATGTAAATGTGGACGTTGTTATATTCAAGTTAGGATCTTCCCCTTATCCACCCGGAGGGTCCCGAAAAGCTAAATAATCAACAGATATGTGAAAATCTTAGTTAGCACACAAAAATATAGACAAAACTGCAAAATTGGTCACTATGGTTTGCAAAAAACTGTGGATAGGATCCAAAAAGTTTTCAAGTTGCATGGAAGGTCCAAATTCAAGAATTTTCCGTGGTATTGATCCTAAAATTAAGAAATTCTCGTGGTTTTGGTCCTTGGAAAACTTGAAATGACTATTTTGCCATTTTCATTTATGTATTTATATTTTATTTATATTTCCTTTAATAATTTATTAATTAAAAATAAAAAATAAATAAGAAAAATAAAATAATAGGTTCAACTCCCTCCCTCTCTCTCCTTTTCTCTATCTATCTATCTATCTATCTATTTGTCTCTCTCTCTCTCTCTCTCTCTCTCTCTCTCTCTCTCTCTCTCTCCACCTACCGTTTTCCCCATCCCCTTCTCTTCTTCTGCCCCCTAAATCTCAATTAGGAAAATGATTCCAAAATTCAAAAAACTTTGTAACCTATCTGTAAAATGATACCCATTTATCATCGTCTTCTCAAAACCATCATTAAAACTCAATTTATCGATGCCCATGTTCCCATTCCCTTCTTGTTGTTTGTTTCTGGCCATCGTATTCAATTCAAAACTCGCAGGTTCCTGGTCCGAAGCTAGTAGCCATTTATTCCAGTCAAGAGTCTCCTGAAAATGTTGACTATAAATAATATAGATGATTTTTGAAGCTGAGGTACTCCATATCCCCACTTTCTTCCCATAAATTACATAAATCCCAGCAGTATAGGAAATAATAGCTCATGTTTTTGATGTATCTATTGCAAAGCAAAATCCAAAAATGTTAATAATTACCACCCATATTTCGGTATATCCCTTCTCCGATGAAAGTGAAACCAGAAGCAGATAGACACACACACACACACCAGATACCTGCAAGTCGATCACATGAAAAGTGTTCATGACCTAGTTTCACTAGAGTTGGAGAATTCGTAATAGTCAAAGAAGTAGAACTTGATAGAGACGGAGAATGGAGAATTCTTCGATGGGTCTTGAATCAAAAGAAATGGAGAAATTAGATCTATGGTTATCAAATTTGGGTATTGTGTGTGTTTAATTTTATGAGTATGAGTATTTCCTTAATGAGGTATACGGTCAGATAAAAAAGAGAAAGGGAGGGTAACAATGGAGAAGGGTGGGGTGGGATTATGTTATTTATTTATTTTTAATTATTTAAATACTAAAATAAATAAAGAAAATAAAAAAGAAAAAAATTCTTGATTTTGGACATTTCATGCAAGTTGGAAACTTTTTGCACTCTATCCAGAGTTTTTCGAAAACCACATGGACCAATTTTGTAGTTTTGTCCAAAAATATATGTTCGACTACATACAATGAAGCACAAAATCCATCTAAATGTTACAACAACAAACTGATATCAGTCTTATATCCCCATCTAAATGATTCCAACACTAACTATAGATAGTCACAAATCTCTATATATATGTTATCATCCAACAATAGTCTAACATCCACATTAGAAATTTGTAGTCTTACATCCATCATACATAACACATAACCATACAATCACACACCCACATAGCACAAAATGTCACATGTATAAAAGTAAAACTTGCATGATCTGAAGATAGTCATAAGTACTACTAGGATGTGGACTAGGAGGTAACCAATATCTGATCAACCTATTTAAACTATCACTAGTAACTTCTTTGTTCATAATCTTAATCCTTACTTGATAATACTTGTTTGGTACTCTATTTTAGTTATATATTTTATACAATAGTCCATTCATGGCACATTTTACCTTATTCACAAGCATTTTATTTACAACGTTCTTAAAAAGAATTAAATTAAATTCTCCTAGATTTCCATGGATACTAAGCACATGTTCATATAAATTTTCTATGATTTACTATGGAATTTACAATTTGACAGCTGCAATATTTCAACTTATTGTACCAGTATGTAAATAATGCATCTTTCAACCCATTTGGAGTAAGAATCAGGTTAATTCATCTATAAAGGAATGAAAATACACACACACACATACACACACCTTTTTAATGATTTTCACCTTACCCTTAAATGACACTTTCTATGATTTAATATGCCTTTTGCAACATAAGGACATATTGCAGCTACAAATTGTAGAGTTTAATCAACAACCCTATTATTATAGTTATTATCCTACTTAGGATTGAAGTTATGGGAATGTGATCCATAGATGAATGAAAGTAGAAACACACAAATTTTTAATTCCAATTCCCTCATGTTGTTTTGATTCTCCTACAACTTTATTTAATTTTTATAAAATGACAATTGCAGTTTATCAAGCTCATGCACTAATCTAGGGAAAGGAATGTTAAGGCCTATATAAGGTTAAAATCCTGTCTCGAAGTCTATATAAGGAGTAAATTAGACTCTTATATCTAAATCATGGACATATTACATGAAATCATACTTTATCCTATACTTGCTATCTTTTGGTCCTTTTATTAAGTCATCAATTATGAGACATTTATATATAAAGTTATCATTATATTAGCCTCAAAATAGATCATGTTTAAGATCTTTATAAAGTGGTTAAAAGATGGATTAAACATGGATGATAACAAAGTGCTCATCCACACAAAATCATGGATTATAATCTAACAATATGGAAAAAGGGACAATTTCACAACCACCAACATGGTGGTAGTTTGTTGTGAAATCATAACACCTAGGTTCATTGTGGTTGTGGTTGTTGTTGATGGCTAAAACAAGGTTAGAAAAAGGTTACTTGGATAAGATTAATGGTATCAACTAATGAGCCTCCTTCTTCCTTTTCTACACTCATTATTCCCATCTACCTTTCTCTTTTGCTTTCTTTCTTGCTTCCTTTCTTTTTCCTGCAACGTTCTACCTCTCGGTTCTCTTTATTAGTTACACACAACACTAGGTTGAGTAGAGGAAGTTTAGGATTAGGTTTAAGGGAATAAGGGTGTATATATGTGTGTGTGGTATGGATGGCCTTTCTTGACTTTAGTTGTAAGAAGTTGTGAACAAAAGGATAGGTCATGTTGGTGACCTCCTTGGATGCAACGTTTAAATATTGGCACATATGGTCCCCTAAGGTTTTAGTTCTAGTAAAATATTTGGTCTCTAAAACCAAAGTCTAGACTTATATGTAATCAAAACTTTCTATTTAGTCCTTTATAAACTACTTTGTTTCATATATGATACATTGCTATTATTATTGTTGTTGTTGCTGCTGCTTCTGTTGTTGTTGTTGTTGTTGTTTGTTTGTTGTTATCATTATTTTCTTATTAAAATGAAAGAAAATAATTAAATTGGATAATTAAATGATTTATAGGAAAATGGGGCGTTATACAATGTTAGTAATTGGAGTCATAGGTCTTCCTTCCACAACCTTTCTTGGATACACAATTAATTTAATCTCCGATAAAGGTCTTACTTCGTAAAGTGCACATGAATCACCAAGAACAACTTTTTCTATGATTTTCACAATCAGTTGTTGAACTTATTTGGCAATGGTTTCATCTATCAACCTTGATTTTACAAATATTTGTCAACCGGGTCTTTTTTAGGAAAATCTTTTAACTTTTCGTCTACCTTAGCATCCTCACCAAGTTGAAATTTTTTTACTGGAATGTTCGGACTTATTTCCTTGTGAAGGTCATGGATTCTTTACTTTACCTAAACAATAAACAATACAATATGGTGATTTCTTGGCAAGAGTTTCCACATGTTGTATATGCTTATCAAAAGCAACTATATTAACCATTGTTATGATTTCTAATAATTTTGATTTTTACAACAGTTTACCATTTTTTCTAGTTTTCTTACATAGATCTTCTTCTGGTTGAGACTCCATACTAACTTTATCACCTTGATAACTTGAACCATCATTGTTCTTATTCTAGTTTCAATACCTTTCTTTCTCACATCTTCCTTAAAGCTTTCAAAGAATTTGTTTCACTCCTTCGCAAATTCTTCAAAATCTTCTATTCACTTCTTGGAATTTATAGCTTTATTGGCCATTTTATCTTCAGTACCTTTGGTACAAACTTGGATAAGATTAATTTGGGTTTTCATCTTATTTAGTTGTTCATGTATAGATTTAGAATGATCTTAAAAAGGATTACAAAAAAATACTAGTTATATGAGTTATAATCAATGAGACACAATGAGCTTATCAAATTCGTCAATCTTGTTTTTTTGTTTGTCTATAGTTTCTTATTGATGGGTGATTGTCGATTCTAATTCTTTGAGTTGTTCTCCGGTACGATCTAAAGTCTAATCTCTATCAATTACAAACTCCTTAACTTGTTCCTTCGATTCAAGAACTTCATTACTAAATTATTTTCTAAACTTGGACAATATTCCTTTAGTTCCTAAATTTTGTCCCTTGAGAGTCTTAAAGCTTTCTTTTTATCGCTTGGATATCTCTACTATCCATGTTGTAATAAAATTTAGCCATATTTTAAATTCGTCATCAATTTATTCTAAAATTATTAATCCTAAAATCATCAACAAAATAATTAGGATCACTTGAATTGCTTCAATAAGTATTTAGGTTAACATGGCTTGATTACATTAATTTGTATTCATGTTTCTCTTGGATGAAGCAACATTGTTTTCATCTTGAAAATTAACATTAGCAATCTCTTCATAAACATGACATTTGTACTGTTTATCATTACTCACAACTTTGTATCACTCATTGTCAGGTTTATCAATGCCATAACCACAAAATTAAAATGTTGTATCAGGTTAAGAAAAAACTCAAAGCATTATTATGCTTTTTACATGTTCTCAATGATTCTTACCAAGGTATTCTGATATATCCTAATTACATCCTTTATATCAACATATCAACATACAAATGATATTAACAAAATACTATAATATTAATTTACATGCAATTTAGTATGGATCATTGGTAGGTTCATTGATGACAACATCTAAAACTTAAAAATTGATCCAGGTTTATAAAGACTCAAAACATTGTTCCTTCGACTTTAAAATCAAACTTGTTTATTAAATCCATTAAATCATCCTTAATTTTAGGAAGTGATTATTTTAGACCTTCTTGAATACCATCAACCTCATCAACCAAATCATAAACTCCTTGAACATCCTCAGCATGAAGTACCAAGTTATATTGATTTGTAGACGAAAATGGACAAAATCATTTTGTGGACTCTCCTAAGGATGAGATTGAGGTAGTGTATTTTGGGTTTCTCCAATTTAATTTGGTTCTTCCTCACAAAGAACATTAGAATGATATTGCCAATCAATTGGAGAGTAAGATTGATCATCATTCTTAGCACTCCCATAAGGAGGAGAATATGGTGGTGTTTTTAAGTTTCCTTAGTCTGCTCTAGTTCTTCCTGATGATGAGAATTAGCATTATGTTTATGCTTAATTCTCTTGTACTTTTGGACTACAATTCATGCATGCTTCCCATGTTTTCTTCTATTGTATTCTGATGATTGCTTCTTTGTATAGTTTATAAGTTTGGAGATCTTGGGTGCTTTAGTTAGTTCTAAATTTGGATCTGCAATGTACATTAGTTTTCTATATTTTTTTATCATCTCAAAATTAGGAGTAAACATAGATAAAATATGATGATGAATAAAATTTGAGGCACTATGAGTACTCTGATCATCAAGTATCTAAACAAACATTTCTAAAGCTTAAGTCATATTACATTTATTAATGATTATAGTCCACCACAACCTGAAACAAGGTTTTAATCCTCTAATACTCACTTCAGTGAAGTATACAAAATCATCATACGTTAAATTCAACATAGTTACCTTCCTTCCACTATGGATAACATAACACATAGTAAACAATGTTATATTTATTTGGTCTTGACCACCTGTTCAACAAGTCAAAGATCTCAAGAAGACGGTACCGAGGAAATTCCAATGAGATAGTAACAATTTTTTTCTTGATTTGAATATTGATGTCTCCTCCATTGAAACTATATTCTTGATAATCAAACATCTTTGTCATCTGGTTTAACAAACTCACTATTAATATCTATATGCAACAATTTACCCAATAATTTCTTTGTTATATATGACTAAACATTATCTACAGCATTGAATTCCACCTTGCCATCAATAACCCTAGCAGAGGAAGTTACACTATGTAATAGATAAAGAAGAACATCTTTTCACTTAGACAATGCATAGAACGGTTTCAAATGCTTGAGGTATTTAACAATGATCTTCTCATTCACATTTATATTGAATCAAGTGTAGCCTTCACATTGCATAATATGGTATCGGTAGAAATAGGATTTACAAGGGTTGGTGTTGGAGAGTTTTGTATTGTTTCTGATTGAATTTTTTCTTTTGTGGAAATACGAATAAAGGGTTACATAAAGAATTAATACCAAATGATTATGATTTAGTAAGGAGGGACAAAAAGAGCGTAGTTTGAAGTTCTATAGACTTTTGATGGTTTCTTGCATAACATTCATGAGAAAATTAAAAAAAATTAATTGGAAATAACGATCTATGTGTCATCACTTTATTGCATCCTTAAAACCCTAAAATACAATAAATAATTTGGTCCTAAAGAATGAATCACTGCTCAATTATTTTTGGTGGGAATGACTTGGTGCGTTCATTAGTAAAAAATGTATTTGGTGCAAATTATCAGAACCTTATGGTATATGGAAACCATGCGATATATTTGGTGTTTGAAATGATACCATATTCAGTGTTGGAAATGAACTTTAGGAAATATATTCGGTGTTTGAAAGCATAATATGTTTGGTGTTTGAAAGGTTAATATGTTTGGTGCTGGAAAACAAATTTCAGTCATCATACTTTGTATATGAAAACGTAACCATAACATATATCTATATTATTATTATTATAAGTTAATATATCATTAACAATACACTATAAACAAACCTCTTAATACAATATCTTTAATTTTTATACAACAAATTAATAAGTTCTAGAAAATGTTTGATGAAACATATATTAATTCATATCCTTCTTTGAGATTAAAATCAAGAAAACTTGTCTCATTCAACGATCACATAGGTGCTTGAAAAAAAAAACACCTATATAATCTAAGTTCAAAGAAAAATGATTAAATCTCCTTTAATAACAAATAGCATCTATAACATTAAATAAAAACATACACTAACTATTCGACACCAATCGTACATATTTCACTAGTGGAGTATGGAAACTCTTTCCACGATGATTCTTCACATCTAAGTCATCTTGTTCTACATCTAACACCTAAAAATTCAACAAAAAAGGTAATTTAAATTACAACCATATCTATATGACAACTAAGCCTTATTTATACACATTAATAAATCCGGTTATAATGGCAGATTGAAGATCAAAGGCTGTCATTAAACGGATAAATACATCCTGCAAAATTAACTAACCAAATAATCTCTCCCAATTAAACGACACATCAGAAAACAAAGGTTTCCCAGTGGTTGTTATTCTCAATTGCAATTTCATTAGGCACTTCATCACCGTGTTTCATAAAAACGCGCTCCTTAGGACAAATCAACAAAAACACTCTTATTATTACATAGAATATAAATTATATTAATATATCATCATCATAATATAATACATAATAGATGTAAGATTCTCGATTATATCTTTGGTATGGACATTATTTCGCTACTTACTGTAATTTTGGGAATACGTTGGTAGGTTTTGCTCTTGGGTGATAGTTTCCAAAAGTTTCCATCCTATTAGCTTTATAAAGGTGGATAATACATAGACTTTCAATTTTAACTATCAAATAATACAACAAACTTGGTTATTTTATATCAGGTAAATGTTGCTTTTAGAATTGTCGTGGTTTCTCAACTTTTTATTTTCACGTGAAACCTAAACTTTACTTTATTCCAATGTTTTTAATTTTTTGTCATACCCGTCAAAGTGCTTAAATGTCACCACACGTGCAATTTTTTATGATGTTGACTCCAAATTTGGTTTATATATATATATATATATATATATATATATATATATATATATATATATATATATATATATATATATATATATATATACCCTTAATGGTATATAACCCTTAATGGTATATAAGATTAGGTACCCAAACTCATCATTCTATATCGTTTTGTATCATATATATAAACTGTAATTGTCCAGTATTCTTATAATTCAATTTCTAACTTGATTTACTTCCAATATTTTTATAAATTTCACATTTATCTTTCTATTACATAATTTCATTTTGAACTTTAATATATATAGCCTATAAGGTGTTCGGCAAAAAGATGTGATGTAAAAGGAATATAATAGTGAAATATTAAAAATCTTGAAACTAAATCAAGTTAGGGATTATTTTTTAAGAACAATATAATGAATATATCAAACAAAACGATGTATTATGGTAGGTTTGGGTACCTAAGCTTATATACCCTTAAGGGTATATTCACTTTTTCCATATATATATATGGTTAGGTTTATGTGAGACGACCTAATTTTGTGAGACCGTGTGACGTATTTTTTTTTATTATTTTTATTAATTTTATATTTTTTTTAGTTAATTCAAGTTCCGAAAATAATATTTAAAAAAAGAATTTTGGTATTTTTCTATTTATTTTGCATTTTAAAATTATTTTTTAGAATATGTACAATGTAATATTCTATTAGAATATTTCACGTATTTAAAAAAAAAGGATTATATATATATATATATATATATATATATATATATATATATATATATATATATATATATATATATATATTTTAGTTAATTCAAGTTCTGAAAATAATATTAAATTTTTTTTTAGATTTTTCTATTTACTTTGCATTTTAAAATTATTTTTTTAGAATATGTCAGTGTAATATTCTATTAGAATATTTCACGTATTTAAAAAAAACGGGCTTTTTTTAAATTTTTTTAGTTAATTCAAGTTCCGAAAATAATATTTAAAAAAAGAATTTTTGGATTTTTCCATTTATTTTGCATTTCAAAATTATTTTCAAATTTTAGGTAGTAATCCTTATTAATCTACATACCATCACTAATCATCGACCATACCTCTCCTTTTCATCATTGTAAACGCAAAATCATACTAGAATAGTAAGAGTTATCCTCATTTCTTCTTCATCATTATTCTTCTGATCATCCATTATATGGCATCTAAACTACACTGGGAAACCTAGACATCAATCGGATCATCCGTAGCCAGCACCAGGTGTTTGTTTCCTACGCTCACAATATCTCCTTCTTAGTTCTCTTTGTTTCCCCCTTTTTGAATCGATCAAGAAAAGCTTCAAAAAAATCGAGATACAACCTTAGCGATTTCTCCTTCCACCCCTTCATAAATCGACACCATATATTCCTAGCGAGAAAAACCTTTTAATTCTTCACGATGGTTGGTAAAAGATATGAGCATAGGTTAGACCCCCCCCCCCCCTCATTCTTTTTCTCAATGCAAGTCTGAGATTGTGAAAAAATAGTGATATTCTCTGCCCCTTTTATGTCTGGGTCACGACTTGTCTTCATTTAAAATCGAGCATAACTCCTTTTGGTGTTGGTTCATCTTCTCAAAGTCGATCATAAATCAAGCACAACTCGTCTTCTCAAAATGATGATGATTTTTAATTGTTTCAGATCAAGATGAAAGTGGGTATTAGCGTGAGGTTATTGTTGTCATAAAGGGTAGTCATTGTGTAGGTTATTTTTTGGGTGTATTCTTTCTCGTGTGGGCTTAACAGGTGCAATTTCTTTTGGTTCTTGTATTTGTTGTAGTGTTAATAACCAAGATTCATGTGTGTTTGCTTTCAATTCATCAACAAGTGGTTAATCTTAGTAATACATATGTGTGTTCAGACTAAATAAGAGTGTTGATTGTTCCTCTCTGGGTTTAATTTAGAATAATTTGTTGAGCTTTGGTATAATTCAGTTTATAGTCAGAGGTTTCCCTGACATCACATTCTTGTTTCATGGTTCGATTATAGAGAAAATTTATATGTGAGATAATTATTAGCAATAATCTAAAATTCTAGTTTTAATTAATTTTATGTCATGAAATTAAAATTTCAAATCTATTTTTGTAGATGTTTGAAGTTGAACCAGAAGACGTACAATTCATTATTTGAAAGGAACTATCATCGATATTCTTTAAGAATGCATATGATATTCTTTTAGAATGTACATTGCAATATTGCTTAAGAATTCGTATTCTTTTATCATGTTTCTGTCTTTTTGTTTCCGCAATATTCTTTTAGATTGCACTTGACAAATAATGTAGTATATATTTCAAACAAATACTTAAAGAATGTAGAATATAAGGTTGTGTAGTTACTTCAAAATATTGTATATATTTTTGTTTTATGTTACAAAAATGGTTGTTTTATGTTATAAAAATGGTTCATCGTTTAGTATAATTCCTTAAGAATGCACGTCATTTGTGAAATTATATTTCATTCTTATTTTTTTTCATCCATTCTTAACGGATTCTTAATATATTTTTTTAAGGACGGTTGGAATATAGGAGACAATGAATGCAATTTAGATTTATTCTATAAGAATGTATATTCTTGCATTTGTAATTTGTTATAATAGTGATTATTATTTTGATGCAAACAGTTATTCTTTAAAATATTCATTTGTATTCTTTAAGAATGTTGATTTAAAAAAAAATCTCTTTAATGAAAGAAAAATGCGTGAAATGAATTTGAAAACAAATTTGAATGTGTTGAATTAAATTGTGTTCTAAAAAATCTGATGTAATTTGAATATGTTGAATAAAATCAAAGATTTCATTTATTTTTTATTAATTAATATGAATTTGTTTCCTAATATGTAGCTAATATTAAATTTCTCTCTCTTAATAATATGTCAAGTTTGTTATTATAATTAATTAAGTCAAATTTTATAGTAAATGCCATTCCATTATAATAACATGTACCTTAAGATCACAACCATCCATTCTTTTAATCTAATGGCCTCAATTTGGTCTCACGTTCACACAATACTTGTCATTATCCTAACCCTATATATATATATATATATAAGAAAAGTGAATATACCCTTAAAGGTATATAAGCTTAGGTACCTAAACTCATAATAATACATCGTATTGTATCATATATACATTGTAATTGTCCAATATTTTTATAATTGAACTTCTAACTTGATTTACTTCCATGATTTCTATAAATTTCACATTTATCTTTCTCTTACATAATTTTCATTTTCAACCATAATATATATAGTCTACTAGGTGTTCGGCAAAAAGATGTGATGTAGTAGGAAGATAATAGTAAATTTCGAAAATCTTCAAAATAAATCAATTTAGGGGTTGAAGTTTAAGAACATTCTAATAAATATATCAAACAAAATGACTAATTATTGTGAGTTTGGGTACCTAAGCTTATATACCCTTAAGGGTATATTCACTTTTCCATATATATATATATATATATATATATATATATATATATATATATATATATATATATATATATATATATATATATATATATCAATCGTTATATACTGATAAATGAAGTATTTTTCCTTTCACCACATTCATTTGAAACTTTCATTCATTTTTTCTTTCACCACATTCATTTGAAATTCCCATGACTTTTCAATTTCTCTCTAATAATGATTATAAGTTGTTTAATAAGGTTAAATAAATATAAAACCTAAAGTGTAATCATAAATAAACTAAATTTCAATATTAAAAGAATGTATTTTTTTCTACTTATAAAGTTATGTTTTTAATTTTTAACATATTATACCTAATTTATTAGGTCTAATATGTTGTTGTATGTTAACCATTATCATTTTAAAGCTACAAGTTTTGAACAATTTGTATAAAATACTTTAAATGTTAATTTAAATATAATTTTATAGGATCAACTTAAATATAAATTTAATTCAACTTAAACAACCCAAAGAATATTTCGTAAATAATTAAAATGATAAATTATAGTGTCTTTCTAATAATGATTAGAAGTTGGTTAATAAGGTTAAATAAGTATCAACCCTAAAGTGTAACCATAAATAAACTAAATTTTAATATTAAAATAATATTTTTACTTCTACTTATAAAGTTATGTCTTTAACTTTTAACATATTATACTTAATTTATTAGAGTTAATATATTGTTGTATGTAAACCATTATCAGTTTAAAGCTACAACTTTTGAACAGTTTGGACAAAATACTTAAATTATTAATTTAAATATAACATTAATGGGTGAGCTTCAATATAAATTTCAGTTCCACTTAAAATACCCAAAGAATATTTTGTGAATAGTTAAAAGTGATAAATTGTAATGCTAAATGCAAAAACTAAATTGTAATATCAATTTAACTAAAATATTTCCTAAAATATTTTTATAATCGTTAAAAGTTTTCAAACAAGTAGCTTAAAATAACTTACAATAACAATAATTAAAAATAACTCTATATAAATGACTATATTGTTACCTTTTAAAATAAATAAAAAAATTGTTTGATGTTTTAAATAATTACAATGATAGAAATTAAAACGTTAAGCAAATAAATTTTAAGAAATTGATTAACAATAACAACTATAAATAACATTAACCATATATTATATTTAAATTTATTCATGATTAACTCATGGGTAGAGGTCATTCAAAAGATTAAGATTATGCAGTTTTAATAGATGTATATATATTATCATATAATTCAAAATAATCAATATATTATATCAACTTAGTATACGAATTATAATATAAAATTTAACAACAATATTATTGTTATATTTAAAAAATAACATATATTTGTAAAGATTTCAGCTATATAGATGCGTTTGCGCAATGCGCGGGCATTCGTCTAGTATATATATATATATATATATATATATATATATATATATATATATATATATATATATATATATATATATATATATATATATATATATATATAGATAGAGAGAGAGAGAGAGAGAGAGATAGATAGAGAGAGCGTCCAAATCATAAATAACAACAGCCAAAGAAATTGATGTATATTTACAAAAAAAAATCTCATCCTTTTTTGTTTAATTTTTAGGACATGTTTTTTATTGAAAAAAAACCCAAATATATCGTTGTTTACGATTTTTCATCATTTTTTCATAAAGATGCATGTTGGCATATAAAAATATATATATATATATATATATATATATATATATATATATATATATATATATATATATATATATATATATATATATATATATATATATTTTTGAAAAAAACTCACTTTGTTTTGTTGTTTTCTTTTTCAATATTTAAGTTTATGTTTATCCAAAAAATTAATTATACCAAAAATGTCAAAATTTTATCTTCTATTAATAAACACCAACATCAATTAAAAAATTACTTAAAAAAAACTTGATCAGTTTAGATTTAAATTACGAATCTAAACTGTAAACATTTCAATTTTGGTATTCACAATGTAAATCTGACTTACTATTTCAACTCTATGATCATTCACAAATTAATTTAGTGATATTTATATATGAATCGAAATATATTTCCATCTAATGTTATAATATTTTTTAACAATTTGATTACTCATAAATTAGTTATGTAAAATCCACAAATGAATTTCTTTACATTATAAATCTGAACTGAATATAATTTAGTTTTTAGAATTCACAAAGTGAATCTGACTTACTATTATTCATATTGTGAAACTGAGCAGATTCACAATGTAAATTTGAATTGAATTTTTGATTTTTTATATAAAAATGATTTTTTTATTTACACTGTGAATCTGAACAGATTCAAAAGGTGAACCTAGGGGTGTTCACGGTATGGTTTGAAACCGTGAAACTGGTCAAACTGGTTATCAGGTTGGTTTTACAATTTGTATTTTTTTCTTTACGGTTTGACTTGTAACAGCCCGGATTCTCAGATATTATTCATTCTTATATTTTTGGTATTTTATGAGGAGACTCGGCGAGTTGGAGCTCAAACTCGCCGAGTGATTTGGTCGAGGGTTCGCGTCTGGACTCGGCGAGTCCAAGGAGTGGACTCGGCGAGTCCACGTTGTTTAATGAAACCCTAATTCTACGGGTTTGGAGCCTATTTAAGGGCACTTATAGCCTCCCATTGCGGCTACCAGTCCCTTGAGAGAACCCTAAGAGAGCTAATTCGTTTTAGGAGAGAGGAAGTCACTTTTAGGCCTTTGTATTCTTTGTTTAGCAAGAGGAAGGTGGCAAGAGTAAGGAGGAGGTGAGATTCCAGTAGATCCAGAGTCCAGAGGCTTCATTTTGAGGTAATGGTTCGAATCCCCTTCAATTATAGGGTTGATCTTTAGAGTTAGGGTTTTATAACCCCTTTGGGGAGTGATTATGTGAAGAAAATGGTCCCTCTTCGAGTTTGTGCCTTGGATCTGGACTTAAAGAGGTCCATAGACCTTAACCATTGGAGCTTTTTGGGTTATTATGGAGTCATTGGACCTAGGTGGTTATTTTGGGATCAAATCACCTTTTGATGCCTTGTGGGGATTATACAAGCATCAAGTTTCGAACTTTACATGACATTCATGCTTGGGAAGGCCAGATCTATGGTTTGGGAAAGTAGATCCGACCTCAGAAGGTCAATAAAAGTGTGTGCATAGCATGAACTCGCCGAGTTGTTCTTGGGACTCGGCAAGTAGGGTTGGGGTTTCACGTAAAGTGTCCAGTGAGTGGACTCGCCGGGTTGGGGGATAACCCAGTGAGTCAGGGAGAGTCAATATGGGGTTGAGTCAAGCCGGAACTCGCCGAGTTATTCTTGAGACTCGGCGAGTTGAGTCGTGGTTGCCCTGCGATTCATGCCAGGTGGAACTCATCGAGTTAAGGAAGTGCTCGACATGCCAAGAAAAGATCTGAGGGAGTCAGTGAACGCGTTAGACTCGCCGAGCTGCTTTGGTGCACTCGCTGAGGCCGGTCAAAGTTGACCGTTGACTAGAGTTGACCATTGTTGACTTGATAGGGTTAGTCAACCTTAGTTGTAAAAGTGTTAATTAGAGATATATTGTATTATAGGAAGATTATAGTTCGGGGGATCGAGCACGAGTGATTCCAGGGATTTGCGAGTTATTAAGATACACGAGGTGAGTCTTTTCACTATACTTTACCTTGAGTAGGTAACTAGAGTATGTGATATAGTGTTTGTATGCTATATATGTGTTATGTGTTGCACTGCATTATTATATGTGATTTATGATGTGCATGTTTACAGAGTTAGAACCTGAGGGTTCACAGAGTTTGGGTGCACGGACCCACAGAGTTATAGCCTCGAGTGGCTAATATGTGTTATATGTCGTATTTTGGGGAACTCACTAAGCTTTGTGCTTACAGTGTTTGGTGTTATTTGTTTCAGGTACTAGTGACGACCGTGGGAAGGCACTAGCTTGATTAGTACACACACTCGGGATTTTATGTTATGAGATCTTGGGATTTTTTTATGACATGAATTGTATTTCAAACATGGGTGTTTTTACGAATATTAAATGAATTATGTTTTTTTTATAAAATGCGAAAAATTGTTTTGAAATTTACGGTGTTACAAGTTGGTATCAGAGCCTTGGTTTGAGGGATTCGGGTACACCTTCGGGAGTATTTGAACTCAAACTGAGGATTTGGAAATATTTTCAAAAGAGAACCAAATTTTCTAAAAGAAGTAAAAGATTTTTTTAGAGAAACTCAGAGTAGAAACGTGTGTATGATTAGTCAGCACCTGAACGGTAATTTCCCAAAATACCCTTATATTATATGTTTATGAGATTGATATGATGTATTCTCTTGTTAGAGTAGGCTAGGTATTCCTATTAGGACTAGAGTGCCCTGATTTGTGATGCCTTAGCCTAGGGAAAGGTGAGCTGCTATGAGATGCTTGAGAGTGAATAGGTAGCAGCGAGGAGCTTATGAGAGATCTGTTAGAGAGTGATAGAGTACTTGGAAATTGGGATCCAAAGAGGAGGATTTGGGGTGTATACTAAAACGGTGCGGACAATAGTATTGGGCCCTTACTACTAAAAGCACCGGGGCAGTGTACAGTTCAAGTAAGAACCTTCGGAATGCCAAGGATCAAGGAGGGAAGAGTTGTTGAGTGTGAGTATGCTCGAATGAATTCTAATTTATCGTATGTTGTATTTCAGAGGTAGATCATGGTGAGGACACATCTTTTGCCAGAGAGCAGTGGGGATAGTGATGAGGAGATCCGTCGGATCATCCACGAGGAGGTGGCTGCGGCCATCAGGGCAGAGATACCAGAGATGTTCAAGTCTATTAAGACCACACTGATTGAGACTTTCGACGAGCGTTATGCTGCTCTTTCTGAGGCTACTGTTGCGGTGGCCACTGCAGCTGTTGCTGTTGCGAGGCCGCAGGGTGGTGATGCGTTGCTATTTCGAGAGTTCAGCAATATGAAACATCCAGAGTTTGACGGGACCCAGGACCCGGTGGCGGTTATGAGGTGGATTTCAGACATAGAGGGGTGTTTCTTCACTTGCTCATCTCCTGAGCATTTGAGAGTCCGATTCGCGCTGAACCAGCTTCGCTTGGGAGCGAAGGACTGGTGGAAGTTTGTGACAGCACACTTTTCGCCTGCTGAGCTTGCGGCAGTGACCTGGGAGAGGTTCACTGCCATGTTCCGAGATGAGTATGTTCCCCAGGTGGAGAGGGAGCGTTTGGCCCAGGAGTTTCTGACCCTCAAGCGGGGTACTGAGTCTGTTACGGTGATTACCAGGATGTTCCACGAGAGGGCGATGTTCTGCCCTGAGCACGTGTCCACTGAGCAGGCACGCATGAGCCGATATTTGAGTATCTTGAGGCGAGACATTCGGGAGCTCCTGGCGAACTCCTCGTACCGGACATTTGCCGAGCTTCAGACAAATACCCGGAAGAAGGAGATTGAGCTAGAGACTCAGGTCAGGGAGGAGGCGGAGTTTCAGGGGAGGGATCGGCGATCGGCACAGTCCCAGCCGGCAGCCAAGCGGGTCAAGCCTGCTGATCCCAAATCTGGGAGCCAAAAGGGCCGCACTTGTGGAAAGTGCGGCAAGGGTCATGATGGAGTATGTAGAGCTGGATTTTGCTACAAATGTGGCAAGGAGGGGCATATGGCCAAGGACTGCCCAAGGGGTTTGTAGTATGTTTTCACTGCAACCAGACCGGACACCGGAAGGCGGAGTGTCCGCAGTTGCGGGGATCATCTTAGGGAGAACCTCAGGGATCTGCCCCTGCCGCCATCAGAGTTACCGAGAGTCGGCCAGTGAAGGCCGAGGCGCCGAGGGCACGAGGGAGAGCTTTTCAGTTGACTGCAGAGGAGGTCCGCGCAGGTGCTGAGTCGGCCTCTGAGAGTTTCCATTGCTGACGAGAGGGTGATATATGCCACAGAGGTGATCCGCGGGTGCGTATTCGAAATTTTCGGTGTTGAGTTCCCGATTGACTTGGTTCCTATTGCGATGGGTGATGTCTGTGTCATTGTGGGCATGGACTGGTTGAGAAAATTCGGTGCTGTTATCGACTGCGAGCAACAGCTGGTGACTATACGAGACCCTAGTAGGGGAGTTCTTACGGTGTACGGCGAGGGTACCCATTCTGGATCAACGTTTTGTTCGGCCGCTAGGGTGAGGCTGTTGGGTATATGTTGTTACTTCTTGGGCTCATCTGTTAGCCTTATTTTGTATCCGGATTGGGCCTGTCCATCCATGACTTATTTTGTTAGGGTTTGAGTATTTATAGATGCCTGCATGCATCTTAGTACGCAAGATTCTAGAGATAATCATATAATCTTCATTGTTTTATCATTTGTAAACCCTAAAGCCTCTACAACGGAAGTTCTTTGTCGAGCTCTGCTGAGGCTTGAATCATTTGAATCATTAAGGATACTGTTGATTCCATCCCTTGTTTATTACTTTACTTAAATTGTTTTGTCAAACCTGTGAAAGATCTAAACGATCTCAGAGATTTATATCTCAGCAAGTGGTATCAAAACAGGAGGTTGTGTAATTCATACACATCTCTTCTGTGAAAGAAGCGATTAGGGTTTATTCCGCATTAACTGATATTTATTGAGTCGTCACTCCATAATTGACGTATCTCATTACTTATTCGTGTTGCACTAATATTATATATTACAAGTCTGATCTTTCAAACAGGTTAAACGATCAAGCATGGACGATTCTCAATCTAATCCTATCAACATCTCAAACAGTATTGGATCAACAACAAAGATTCCTATTCTTTACGCTCAAGATTACGAAGTTTGGGCGCATCACTTTGAAGACTATGTCATCGGATCTGAAGATAATGGGTATCTTATATGGGAAGCTATTGTGTCTGGACCATTTGCTCACTCAGGAACATCTAAAATCATTAAAACTTAGAAAGAGTATAACGATCTGTTAAAAGATGTGAAAGATGTTGCTCAAGACGAAAAGGAGAAGTTTCAGTGCAACATCAAAGCATTGAGACTAATCCGATTTGCTCTTCAATCTAACACGTTTAGGTTGGTGAGTTCCTGCAGTACCGCCAAAGAAATCTGGGACAGGTTGCGAGAGTTATATTCCACAGATGACGATTTGGAGCATTCTATTCAGACCTTGCTTTTGTTTGAGTTTGGTGAATTTAAGCAAAATTCTGATGAAACTATCACTCAGATGTTTAATCGCTTCAATCATCTTCTTAGCAAGATGATCAAACATGATATAGAAAGGAAGTTGATTGAACAAAAGGTCACCTTTTTGAATGGTCTAAGATCTGAATGGAGAGCTGCCGTGTCTACAGTTTAAGCTCATGAGCAGTTCAAGTCTTATTCATTGGCAAAACTGGTGGGAATTCTGAAATCCCATGAAAAGATTATCATGCAAGAAAAGAATGTGGTCTCGAGTTTGGGTTCCTTGGCTCTCCTATCAAAGGGAAAGAATGCAGTGGAAGATGAAGATCTGAACCTGGAAGACTATAATATTACTTCGGAGGATTATGCAATGATGGTGTCTAATCCCAAGAGGTTCATCAAGAAAAGGTTCCCTACTAATAAGAACCGAAATTGGCAGGGAAGCTATAGTTCTGAAAAGGTTAGGGAGGAGCCGAAGACAGAGGAACTAAAGAAAGAGGCAAAAGTTGAAGAAGATTCAGGTGTTAGCTGCTATTACTGTGGAGGAAAGAACCATTGTGCTAAGGATTGCGTTCTTAAAACGATGGCAGAGAAAGATGAAGACGTTATCTTGATGAAAAAGCTTGAAGAAATCAAGAGAAAGAAAGCTGCTTCTAACCCTTCTATGAATGCTCTTATTGTACAGGGTTTGGCAGCAGATGACGAGTTCGGTGGCGTGGAGGTGTGGTCCACTGACTTGGAGGATAATGAGGTGAGAAAGCCTTCACATGGAAAGGCGTATGTTGCAAGAGGTGACGAAAGCAGTGGGAAGTGTTTGATGGTGACTAATGTATCTCACATGAGGGGATACAATACCGATGGTGGAAAGGAGGACATCAAGGAGCGAGAGGAATTATGCTTCACAGCAAGACCTCTTAGTGTGCACATCAATGAGCCCGATGAACTGATCAAGAAGGTACAATCTCTTTTTATTTCATTCAAAGTCCCACAAAAAACTTATGAAAAAGAATTAAATAGCTTAAATTCAAGAATCTCAAATCTGGATAGTTGTTTAACTCAAACAAGGATCACCAATTCTAACCTAACTGACCAAATAAGCAGGGTGTCATCCAAAAGTGAGGAGCGAAGGATGTGGATAGAGCAAAAAGAGTCGGAGCTGATTAAGTTGAAGGATGAAAACATTTATTTACAAAGAGACAATTTAAAACTTTTAAAACAGCGAAATGTTTTTTGTTTGATTGCTAAACGTCTTTATGCTAACATCACTCAACTGCATCTAAATTGTGAAATAGGGCAGAAAATTCATCGCATGATTTTGCCCTTCCTTGAGTTTAAGGAGGATGAAGTGAATGCTGAAGCGTATAACTGCGAAAGTGTTGTTTCGTCTGATGATGTGAATCCCACTTACACGTATGGTCTGGACAAAATCGAATCTTTTATAAAGTCCAAAGAACATAAGGACATGCTGAAAAACATATTGGATGAAAACGATAAGCTGAAACTATGGACCGAAACCATACAAAAATTTGACTCATTGAATGCCAATTTAAGTTCTGAAAATAAAATTGATGTTGAAAACGCATCTGAACTTAATGAGGACGATGATATGAGTGAAATTTATGTAGAGGATGAAGTCGACTGTTCTGAGTTTGTTAAAAGTGAACACGGAAACCACAAAAATCTTATTTCTGAAAATTCTGTGGAGTTTGCCCGTTTGTCCCAAAATAAGTCCCCATTTCTTGAGGAAAAGGCTGTTGTGTACCAAAAGGTGAGAAGAACACCAAATCAGGTATATAAGGTCAAAGGAGTAACCGAACATCAAACAGCCGAACTCACTGCCATAGTAAACGAAGATAACGCAGATGGCTGTGATGAGTTTTTCTGGTCTGCTCCTATAGATAATGCCGACGAGACAGTTGGTCTATCTGAGCGAACGTCCTGGAAAACCAAAGGCAGATATGTACCAGAACCATTGAACAAGCCTGACAACTTCGACGTGCCAAGCACAAGTGGAACAAAAGACCTACCTATAGAAGAACTCACTTCCACAAGCAAAACATCATCTGTGAAAAGTGAACCAGCTGATAAGAAGCAGAAGCAAAAGGCTAACATCCACAAACAGCTGAGACAAGTGAAGGATCAAAAGCAGCAAAGGAATCTGAGATACAAAAAGAATCTCTCAGAGCGAAAGCAGTTTTGGCGATCTCAAAACGCCCATTTCTCTTATCATGACAAAAATTCAAAGTCAAAGAAAAGTGCTTTCAGGCAGCAAGAGAGCAATAACAACCGAAAGGACAGGTTCGGTTCAGAGAGGAATAACAACCGAAAGGACAAGTTCGGTTTAGAGAACGACAGCTACCGAAAGCACAGGTTCGGGTCCGAAAGTAAAAGCCATCGAAGTTCAAGGTTCGGTCCCTCCAATGACCAAAACCAAAAGGGTCACTTGGAACCTCAAGTCAGGAAACATTCACAGTCCAAACTATCTCATTCTGATTCCTCTCATTCTAAACCCAACTCAGTTCCAATTCAAAATCTGAAATCTTCAACAGATTTGAAAGGAAAAACGAAGATTTCCTCTATCAAGAATGACCGAAAGCAGTCCAATTCCCAAATGCCAAAACCTGAATCCAAACCGACTGTAACAAATTCTAACAAAATTAAAGTATTCACTATTAAGAAGAAAGATGAATCAACATTAATAAAAAGAACATATCTTGTTGATGTTTCTCTTACTATTCCTATTCCTATGAAAGGCTCACGTAGACCCAAGAAACTTTGGGTTCCTAAATCTGCTTGATTTTTGCAGGTTATCAGTGACGAGCAGTTCGACGAAGAATGGTACATTGACAGTGGATGCTCACGTCACATGACAGGAAGGAAGGAAAAGCTAAGGGAATTTCGATCTCTTCCAAATGGTGGAAATGTCAAGTTCGGAAACAATTCTTATGGAATGATAAAGGGTTATGGGATGATAACGAATGGAGACTTCACAATAAGAAAGGTGGTGTACGTTGAAGGGCTACAACATAACCTTATCAGTGTATCTCAACTGGTGGGAGGTACCGCTCTCAAGGTGTCATTTGATGATGAAGGCTCTGAAATCATCGAGAAGAAAACAAAAAGAGTGATTCTCAAATCAGAACGGAAAGGAGAAATGTTTCCACTCAATCTCAAACCAATCAAAGGAAATCCAGCTATATGTCTTCTATCCAAAGCTCATTCTGACGAAAGCTGGTTGTGGCACCGAAGGCTCTCACATCTCAATTTCAAAGATATCAACAAGCGTGTCACAGGAGGTCATGTCAGGGGTCTCCCATTGCTCAAGTATGATAGAGAACATTTGTGTGCTGCGTGCGAAATGGGGAAGCAGAGTCGTCAAAGTCACCCATCCATTATTAACACTAAAGTTGTTGAACCACTTGAGTTACTTCACATTGACTTGGGTGGTCCATCATCAATCGAAAGTATTGGCGGTATCAAGTATATTCTTGTCATCATTGATGATTTTTCACGGTTTACATGGGTGTTCTTTCTAAAGCACAAATCTGAGGCTACTCATAAGCTAAAGATGTTTATTAAGTAGGTTGAAGTGCAACTAAGAAATGTCGTTCGCAATATCAGGAGCGACAATGAATTGGAGTTTAAGAACAAAGAATTTGAAGACTTTTTGGCAGAAAAAGGAATCAGCCACAACTTCTCAGCCCCCTACACACCTCAACAGAATGGAATTGTCGAAAGACGAAACCGATCATTGTGTGAGGCGGCCCGAACGATGCTAAGTTTCGCTTCTTTACCTTTATATTTATGGGCTGATGCTATTTCTACAGCATGTTTTACGCAGAACAGGTCTTATCTCAACAAGCGTTTCTATCTTACTCCTTATGAGATCATCAACAACAGGAAGTCGAACGTTAAATTCTTCCATGTATTCGGCTCACGATGCTTCATCTTCAACTCTAGAGAACATCGTAACAAGTTCGACGTTAAAGTTGATGAAGGGATTTTTCTGGGATACTCTCTTACTTCAAAAACATATCGGGTCTTAAATAAGCGTTCGAGGAAGATCGAAGAGACATATTATGTGACTTTCGATGACAGTTACGTCAAAAAGATAAAGGCTACTAAAGAAGCAATTGGAGAAATTTTCACTCAAACAGGTCAAGTTTAAGCAGTTTCTGGAGTTATTCGATGAACCTGAGAAAGCTACTCTCTCGGAAGCCAAGGCAGCAGACAACAAAATCGACCATCTGAAGCGAATCGTTGAAGATGCCGCCAAACGAATGGGTAAAGGAGAGCAAGTTCCTAACAAACCTCCTCAGTAAGGCGCTTCAGTTGAGGGGGAGAATCCATCTTCTTCAAAACAGCCAAGCTCACAAGTTGAGGGGGAGCACTCTATTCCCGTTGCACCCGAAAGCTCTACTGCACCCGAAGGTACTGTAGCAGCCGAAAGCTCAACACTGCCAGAGAGCTCAACACAGCCCGAAAGCACAACAACACCCGAAAGTCCTGTAGCACCAGCAATACCAGCCACACCGGAAAGCTCATCAATCGAGGGGGAGAATTCTGATATGTTTTACGATGACGATAGCCAATCTGAATTAGAAGAAATGGTGAATGCTGAAATGGATCCATCCTATGATCCAGATTACCCTACTCTTGTTAAGTGGACCAGAAATCATCATGTATCCCAGATAGTGGGTAATGTCTCTGAAAAGGTTCTGACCCGATCTCAACTGAAGGCAAAGCAAACATCTCTATTCTCTAAAGTAGAGTTCTGCATGTATAACTCTTTCGTCTCAAAAGTTGAACCGAAGACAGTGAATACCGCTCTTGATCATTCTATCTAGGTTCAAGCTATGCAGGATGAACTTAACGAATTCGAAAGAAATAAGGTTTGGCACCTCATTCCAACTCCCAAAGATGCCTCAGTTGTTGGTCTTAAATGGGTATTCAGAAATAAAATGGACAAGGAAGGCAATGTTATTCGAAACAAAGCTTGTCTCATGGTAAAAGGATACTTCCAGGAGGAAGGAATTAATTATGAGGAAACTTTTGCTCCTATAGCTAGGCTGGAATCTGTTCGAATATTTCTAGCCTATGCTGCACACAAGAACTTTGATGTCTACCAAATGGACGTAAAGTGCGCATTTCTGAATGGAGAACTTGAAGAAACGGTATACGTGGAGCAACCTCCAGGCTTTGTTAATGAAAAATTCCCCAATCACTGCTATATTCTGGACAAGGTGGTTTATGGTCTGAAACAAGCACCTAGGGCATGGTATGAAACACTGACCAAGTTCTTAAAGATGTCAAAATTCAAACAAGGTTCGGTTGACCCAACCTTCTTTCGTAAGAAGGAAGGTAACCACCTTATGATTGTTCAAATCTATGTCGATGATATCATCTTTGGCTCAACGAATCCTAGCTTAACAGCTGAATTCAGAAAGCTGATGGAGACTAAATTTGAAATGAGCTCAATGAGTCCGATTAACTTTTTCCATGGTTTAAATATTAGACAGGGACCCGAAGGCATCTTTATCAACCAGGAAGCATACACCAAGACTCTGCTGGCTAAATTCGGCATGATGGGAGACTCAAAGGTTAAAGTTCCAATGGCATTCAGCACCAAGCTCACACCATCCTTGGAAAAACCAGCAGTCGACATTACGTTATATCGACAGATGATAGGTTCTTTAATGTACCTTACTGCTAGCAGGCCTGATATAATGTTCTCTGTGTGTTATTGTGCTAGATTTCAAGCAAATCCTCGCGAACCACACATGCTTGCAGTGAAAAACATACTCTGGTATCTGAAACGAACCACCTCTCTCGGTTTATGGTATCCATCAAACTCAGGTTTTTTTGTTCAAGCCTACTCAGATGCAGATCTTGGAGGTTGCGGTTTAGATAGGAAAAGCACCACTGGAGGCCGCCAATTCCTAGACGGGAAGTTGGTTAGTTGGCAATCAAAGAAACAAACATGTGTATCTCTGTCTACAGCCGAAGCAGAGTACATCGCAACTGCCTCCTGCACATCTCAAGTGATTTGGATCCAAAGCCAACTCTGTGACTATGGACTCAATATGAAAAAGATCCCACTATATTGTGACTCAGAAAGTGCAATTAGGATCTGTCATAACCCAGTGCAACATTCCAAAACCAAACACATTGCATAAGGTATCACTTTATTAAAGATCATGTTGAAGACGGAAATGTAGAGATTCATTTTGTACGCACTACTGATCAACTGGCTGACATCTTCACCAAAGCTCTTCCTGAAGCAAGTTTCTATAAAATTCTAAAAGGGATAGGTATGATGGAATCGAAGTCAGTACCAAAAACTACTTCCTAAAACTAAAAGTTAAAAGCGAAATGAACCGAAATGAACCGAACGCTCGGTCTATTTCGGGTTCGGTCCCATTTTCTTGTCTTTGCTTATCACTTAAAGGTAGTTTCGTTGGTTGTACACTATTTGTATCCTTTCTTTTCAATTTCATTTCTCTTATTTTCCAAATCTTCTTCTTTTTCAAATTCATTTTTTTTTAACCAAAATAAACCGAACGCCCGGGTTCGGTTCCAATTTTTTTTTGTGTGTTTATTTTTATTTGTATTCGTTAAGGTTCATGTGTGGATATTTATGGGGAAATTCTGGTTATCATTTTTTTTATTAGTTAAGTGTCCCTAGAAGCATGTTGTTGTATGTGTCCAAAGCCTCGCTTGATTCTGAATAATAGCCTTACTGACTTGGTACATACAAACCTTCTCTTTCCAATTAGGCTTTGATATTTATTCTAATCATGAGCTACCTTACTCTCTTCTCACATGAGATAAGAGTTATCTGCCTGGGCCTTATTTTAACAGCAGAGGTACTTTAGTCTCTTTACATCATCTCCAATACTTTTCTCCATCCTACTCGCTTCATATACGTAACCCTTGAGACTCTCAAAAATTACCACTGTGGTTTATGGTTATACAATTTCTGTGTTCATGATCTTAGCTTCGTGCCACTACGTGGTAAGTGAAACCCACAATTCAATACCTACCATGAATTGACGGTAAATCATTACATTTGTATTTGCATCATGAAATCTATTTCTTCTGTGTGATTCTTATGAAATTGTTACTAACCATGACACTTCTTCCCATAGAATCCAGTTTTAATATTTTGAGATTTCACAACCAAACATGTTCAACAAGTCACGAAAAATACAATCCCAACCTACTTGTTCAACAGACCACATTGGTCTCACAGGTACTTCGTTTGGTTTGGGTCTTATGTCAAGGTCCAGAATTCTAAACTGAAGCGAAAAGCCACCCATATTAGCCTACTTAAAAGAAACCTTTCAACACTTCTCAATAAGTGTCTGATCATAATTCAACGGGAAACCAAGCAAACACTTTAAGGTCTCTCTTGACTTTGAAGAAAGAGATTCGTGACCGAGATCCATTGTTTCGTGTCTATATTGACATCACATATTCCCACATAGATATAGCTTTATTTCTTTATCTTTGACACTCTATGCACGAAAATCTTTGATTTTCCAAAAGTCTGGTCCGGTTCTTTACTAGCTGCTTTGACGTATGCAACTTTGGTTATTCATCATGTACTCAACAAGGACTCGTTGTGATTCTTATCAGTCCTTACCTCTTTTTATTGATGACAGCTATTTAACAGATAAGGTGCTGACTCAGTCGACAGAGTAACGGCTTAAATAGTGATTTGACGGGCATGCGTGCAAAAAGAAAACAATATTCTCTCTCATGCGTAATCATCGGGGACGCTAACTGTCGATTTTTCAATCACATCAAGCGCCGTTCCGAGTTCCGAGAAGATTTGGGGGTGAATTTTTCTCTTTCATCCATAACCGATATAAAGGGTTCAACCCCGGCTATTTCTCCTCTTCATCGCACTCCTCAAACCACACAGAGATTTTTCTCCTACTGTTATTCTTCTCCTTTGAAGCATTCAACAATGGCAGATTCCTCTTCCGTCCATGAAACTTCTTCCCGCTTAACCATTCTTCCCATCCGACCACAGTAAAGCCTTGTCATAGATCTCAACCCAATATCCTATGATGCATTTATGTATCCTATAGTGGAGTGTCTCAAATACTCTCCACTAATTCTTGCAGTATCTAAGGTTGAAATCGTACCGATGGAATGTCTTTCACAAGTTTTCTCCACCGCCCACTACGACAAATCAGTTGATCGGATCTACTTCGACATTCTTGACAACAAATCCTCTATCTCCAAGCAGCGCCTCTGTTGGCTTCTAGGGTTTGAACCTGACGAATCGAGGGTTAACCCTGATTCAATCACCATGAATCAACTCTTTTCCATGTTTTATAACATGGGATACATAGAAATCCTTATGACGATGTCTAAATTCAAGAAGTCGTGCCTTCCTCCTCAATGGAACGGATTTTTCACAATCCTCTTCAAGGGTTTATCTAAAAGGAGTGCAGGTTCTAACGGGGCCAGCCGATTATTCATGACTATCCTTTATGGTCTGTATATTGGGATCAATCTTGATTACGGTTCGATCCTATGGCAACAGTTGATTCAAAGCCTTGGCTCTACCTCTCGACACACTGAAATATCTTATGCCAGGTTTTGGACGATCATCACCAAATGGGCCATGGACAAATATCATGTCCCTACAGTGGCCAACTCTCCTCTCTCCTCAATTGGTGTGTTTCATACCACCAAGATTATTGTGACTGATTCCTCCAAATTTATTTTTGTTGGATCAATTCCAGAGTCCATGTCCGCCGGTGTATCCAAGGAGAGCAGGATCTTCAAAACTTACAAGGAGTTTCCTCCTTCGGGTCCGAGAAAGTTAACACCTGAGATGATTCAGTCCATTAATGATGCAGTCAAACCGGCCACAAGGGGGAAGAAACCAGAGAAAGGGAAAATCAAGAAGGTTGCAAAAGGAGCGAAAGGCCCTACCCCTGAGAAGCGAAAGTTGTCAAAAGCGGCCTTATCTCCTCCACCGAAGAAGAAGAAAACACAACCGAAGCGCAAAGTCGTTCTTGCTTCTTCGAGTGATTCAGACGCTGAAAGTTCAGACTCTGAAGAGTCGATCCGAGGCGACTCTCCTCCCCTTTCTCTTATTCATGAGGTACCTATTGTCACTGAACCTATATCTTCTCCACCTATTTCCATATCTATTTCCATTCCCACCATAACCTCCTCTATTTCTATTCCCCCCATAACTACCTCTACTCACATTCCACCCACTTCTATTCCTATACCACCACCCATTTTCTCTGAAGCCACTACAACAACCACTGGAGTTCGAACCAACGTATTTGATACGGGGGCTCATACTTCAACACCCGAACATACACCTACACCCGAACCTACTTCAGCACCCGAACCTACTCCCACTACCGAACCATCTGCTACACCCTTATCTCCCACTCACTCAGCTGAAACCAAAACCTTTCTAGGAGGGGAAGATATGACCTTCGATTCCATCTACTACATCCCCTACCAGGTTCAAAGTGATGATGATGATGATGCTCCTATCACCAAAAAGCACATCAAGGAACTCCACGAGAAGATTGATAATCCCGTTGCTTCCTCCTCTACCTCAAACACTTGCCGCAGACTCTACTGCAAAGGATGATCTGGCTCGTAAAACTTCTGAGCTCCATCTTGCAAGTCATCAGCTCTCCCAATCGGAGAAGGAGATTGATTCTCTTCGGTCTGAGAAAGTTGTGGTTAAGAGTTGTGTTTCGGATGTTCACGGAGCTCTATCCAACATTATTGAAGCCCATGACCCGATTCTCAACTACTCGGTGAGGCGAACTCTTCCAGAGAAGCTTGCTCCTGCTATTGCCTTGCTTAGCCGAATTGAAGGGCTTCCTGAGCAGGTGGCACATTTGAAACAAGGGGGAGAAAAGAAGGCCACAACTCAATCTCAACCTCCTCCGATTCCCAAAGCTCAATCTCAATCACTTCCAGTTTCTTCACCAGTTCCTCATAGAGCACCCAAACCAACAACTGTTCTTGCATCAGGTTTGAGTGCTCAAAGCAAAGACAAACAGATTCTCAATGATAGTGATGAAAGCGAGGACAAAGAAACGATTGCCAACATTCTGAAGAAACAGGCCAGGGAGAAGGAGCTCGATGAAAATGCTCGGATTGCCAGAGAGGCTGAAGCCAATGAGAGGAAGGTAAAGGAGGGTCATGATCTCCTTGAAAGCAGAAAAACTCTTTTTCCTCCTTGGACTCTTGAAGAGCTTGTTAAAGAGGCTATCGAGTCCCCCCAGCACCCTTTGGCTTGAACCTGTGATCTCCTTGGACCGGGTCAATTCGGTTGATTCCTAATTTGACATGCCCTTGACCAGAAAGGCTTTTATCTTTCATGCATTTGCCCACATAGCTGAAGTCCCTCATCCTCACCCGAAGGTTGATAGGGAACTTATAGACTTCAATCTGAGGACAGCTCAACCTCAGTATCAGACGTGGAGCGCACAAAAGATTATCAATGTTCGGGTCCTCAAACCCGTTCGGGAGGGTAACTTCACTAATGTCAGATTCAAGGTCTTGAGGGGATCTGACAAAACCGAGCATGCCATCTCTGTAGCTGATCTTCCCAATTTAAATCCTCATGACTGGATAATCCTGCACAACATTCTTCTCATCAATGAAATGGAATATGGACCAATCATAGATCATTTCAAGAGGATGTTGGTGTGCTATATTTTGGAGGTTTCCAAGTTGGATCAAGAAGTTGCAAATGTCCTTAGAAAGAAGCCTACTATCACTCCAGTCGGTTCTGCAAGTGATTTAAATAGAATGCAGATGGGGAAGATTGACCCAAAACAAAACTCAGTCATGTTCACCAGGGCAGAAGGTCAGAAATGCTTATTTGCTTTGGCTGACAAACATCTTTACACCACTTCCTGCTTGGAGCATGTTCTGGGAATCATCAATCGACGCAAGCAGAATTCGGAGAGTGATAAGAAATACTTCAACGACATGATCCATTGGTATATTCACTTCCGACAAACACTTCTGGCCATTATTCCATGCTTATTCAAGACCATGAAGAAAGCCGATGTCGCAGGTGCAAGCAAGCCGAAGTGAGGTCTCGCCCCAATTGACGCAAAGGGGGAGATTGTTGGGTATATGTTGTTGCGTCTTGGGCTCGTCTCTTAGCCTTATTTTGTATCCGGATTGGGCCTGTCCATCCGTAACTTATTTTTTTAGGGTTTGAGTATTTATAGATGCCTGCATGCATCTTAGTACGCAAGATTCTAGAGATAATCATATAGTCTTCATTGTTTTATCATTTGTAAACCCTAAAGCCTCTATAGCGGAAGTTCTTTGTCGAGCTCTGTTGAGGCTTGAATCATTTAAATCATTAAGCATACTGTTGATTCCATCTCTTGTTTATTACTTTACTTAAATTGTTTTGTCAAACCTGTGAAAGATCTAAACGATCTCAGAGATTTATATCGCAACAGAGGCAATGTCTACAGCAGGGCTGTAAGGGTTTTGTGGCATACGTGATGGATATACGGGTTGATTCTGAGAGGCCGAGGTCAGTGGATGAGGTTCCGATAGTGCGTGAGTTCCCAGATGTCTTTCCAGAGGATTTTCCGGGTGTGCCTCCCGTGAGGCAAGTGGAGTTCAGTATCGATTTGGTTTTGGGAGTCGCGCCTATTGTCAAGCTGCCTTATTGCCTTGCACCTTCAGAGATGCAAGAGTTGTCCTCGCAGCTTCAGGAGCTGTTGGGAAAGGGGTTTATTTGGCCGAGCATCTCACCGTGGGGAGCGCATATCCTTTTTGTCAAGAAGAAGGATGGTTCACACCGGATGTGTATTGATTACCGGGAGTTGAACAAGCTGACGGTCAAGAACCATTACCTGTTGCCGAGGATCGACAATTTGTTCGATCAGTTATAGGGAGCATCTTGGTTCTTCAAGATCGATTTGAGATTTGGATACCATCAGGTGAGGGTGCGAGATGAGGACATCCAGAAGACAACATTCAGGACGCGTTATGGGCATTACGAGTTTGTGGTGATGCCTTTCGGGCTCACCAATGCCCCGGCAGTGTTCATGGATCTCATAAACTGAGTGTGCAGGCCGATGCTGGATCGATCAGTGATTGTATTCATCGATGACATCTTGGTATATTCGAGATCTAGAGAGCAGCATGAGGAGCATTTGAGGGAGATCCTCAGAGTTCTGAGATCGGAGAGGCTTTATGCCAAATTCTCCAAGTGTGATTTCTGGTTGCGAGAGGTCCAGTTCTTAGGACATCTCGTTAACCAGAAAGGGATATTGGTCGACCCGGCCAAATTTGAAGTGATGAGATAGGAGGTGCCGAGGTCACCCTCCAAGATCAGGAGTTTTCTAGGGTTGGCCGGTTATTATCGGAGATTTATAAAGGATATCTCTAAGATCGCAGTGCCACTCACCAGATTGACCCGGAAGGGTGTCGCTTTTTCATGGGGCCCCGAGCAGCAGGCCTCCTTTGAGACACTTCGCCAAAGGTTATGCGAGGCCCCGGTGTTAGCCCTCCCGAAGGGAATGGAGGACTTTGTGGTATACTGTGATGCATCGATCTTGGGGATGGGAGCGGTGCTGATGCAGAGAGGTCATGTGATACCATACACATCGAGGCAGCTAAAGCCACATGAGACGAGGTATCCCACCCATGACCTAGAGTTGGGGGCAGTGGTGTTCGCCCTCAAGATTTGGCGTCACTATCTGTATGGGGTTCGGTGTACGATATACACAAACCATAAGAGCCTGAAATATTTGATGGATCAGCCCAACCTAAATATGAGGCAGAGGAGGTGGTTGGATGTGGTTAAGGACTATGATTGTGACATCCTGTACCATCCGGGCAAGGCTAATGTGGTAGCCGACGCCTTGAGTCGCAGGGCGGAGAGCGCCCCGTTGCGAGGTGTATGTTTGCGTTTGACCGTGATGGCTCCAGTGTTGGACACCATTCGTGGAGCACAGGCTGAGGCCGTAAGGTCGTAGAAACAGAAGAAGGAGCGAGTGGTAGGGTTGGTATCAGAGTTCGTTACCGATGGTCAGGGGCTTATGACATTTCAGGGGCGGATTTGGGTGCTGTTTGTGGGAGGGATGCGTACCATTTTGATGGAAGAAGCTCATCGGTCGAAATTCTCGATCCATCTTGGGGCCACTAAGATGTATTTGTATCTGAGGAGGGAGTATTGGTGGCCCTGTATGAAGAGGGATGTTGCGTGGTTTGTTGAGAGGTGCTTAACCTGTCGTAGGGTTAAGGCCGAGCACTAGAGACCGCATGGTAGGTTGCAGCCGTTGGAGATTCCTGAATGGAAATGGGAACAGATTACCATGGATTTTATCACCAACTTTCCAAGGACTGCGAGGGGAGTCGATGCAATTTGGGTGATTGTGGACAGGTTGACGAAGAGCGCCCACTTCCTTGCTATTAGTGAGAGCTCCTCCGCAGAGAAGTTAGCAGAGATGTACGTAAGGGAAGTGGTATCTCGGCATGGGGTGCCGATCTCGATTGTCTCAGACCGGGATGTACGTTTCACTTCCAGATTCTGGAAGAAGTTTCATGAGGAGTGTGTACTAGGCTTCATTTTAGTACCGCATATCACCCCCAGACAGACGGACAGAGTGAGCGGACGATTCAGACGCTCGAGGACATGCTCCAGGCATGTGTGATGGATTTCGGGGGGAGTTGGGATATATACTTGCCATTGGCAGAGTTTTCTTACAACAAAAGCCATCATTCGAGCATTGGTATGCCACCCTTTGAGCTATTGTATGGGAGGAGGTGTTGGACCCCCATTTGCTGGGGAGAAGTCGGACAGCGTGTTATGGGCAGTACTGAGATCGTACTTCAGATGACAGAGCAGATCTAGCAGGTCAGACAGAGGTTGTTGACCACTCAGAGTCGTTAGAAGAGTTATGGGGATAGACACCAGTCCGAGCTTGAGTTTCAGGTCGGCGACTTTGTGCTCCTGAAGGTCTCTCCATGGAAAGGAGTGATTCGATTCAGGAAGAGGGGCAAGTTGGGGCCCCTATTGGTCCATTTCGGGTGGTCACGAGGGTAGGCAGGGTAGCCTATCGTTTGGAATTCCCAGCAGAGTTGGGGCAGATTCATGACACTTTCCATGTGTCGCAATTGCGGAAATGTATAGCCGATGAGTCGGCAGTGGTTCCATTAGAGGATATTCAGGTAGATGCGAGCCTGAATTATACTGAGAGACCAGTGGCAATCAGAGATCGGAAAATCAAGGTTCTGAGGAACAAGGAGGTATCCTTGGTTTTGGTTCAGTGGCAGCATCGGAAGGGGTCCGATATGACTTGGGAGCCGGAGCGTGAGATGCGCGAGCAGGATCCGGAGTTATTTCCAGAGCGAGACTTCGAGGGTGAAGTCTAGTTCTAGTGGGGGAGAATTGTAACAGCCCGGATTCCCAGGTACTATTCATTCTTATATTTTTGGTATTTTGTGAGGAGACTCGGCAAGATGGAGCTCAAACTCGCCGAGTAGGATCGCGATTTGGTCGAGGGTTTGTGTCCGGACTCGGCGAGTCCAAGGAGTGGACTCGGCGAGTCCATGCTGTTTAATGAAACCCTAATTCTCCGGGTTTAGATCCTATTTAAGGGCACTTATAGCCTCCCATTGCAGCTACCAGTCCCTTGAGAGAACCCTAAGAGAGCTAATTCGTTTTGGGAGAGGAAGTCACTTTTGGGCCTTTGTATTCATTTTTTAGCAAGAGGAAGGTGGCAAGAGCAAGGAGGAGGTGAGATTCCAGCAGATCCAGAGTCCAGAGGCTTCATTTTGAGGTAATGGTTCGAATCTCCTTCAATTATAGGGTTGATCTTTAGAGTTAGGGTTTTATAACCCCTTTGGGGAGTGATTATGTGAAGCAAATGGTCCCTCTTCGAGTTTGTACCTTGGATTTGGACTCAAAGAGGTCCAGAGACCTTAACCATTGGAGCTTTTTGGGTTATTATGGAGTCATTGGAGCTAGGTGGTTATTTTTGGGACCAAATCACCTTTTGATGCCTTGTGGGGGTTATACAAGCATCAAGTTTCGAACTTGACGTGACATTCATGCTTGGGAAGGCCAGATCTATGGTTTGGGAAAGCAGATCTAACCTCAGAAGGTCAATAAAAGTGTGTGCATGGCATGAACTCACCAAGTTGTTCTTAGGACTCGGCGAGTAGGGTTGGGGTTTCACGTAAAGTGTTCAGCGAGTGGACTCGCCAGGTTGGGGGATAACCCAGTGATTCAGGGAGACTCAATATTGGGTTGAGTCAAGCCGAAACTCGCCGAGTTGACTCATGGTTGCCCTGCGATTCATGCCACATGGAACTCGTCGAGTTAGGGGAGTGCTCGACATGCCAAGAAAAGATCTAAGGGAGTCAGTGAACGCGTTAGTTGATCTTGACTATATATATATATATATATATATATATATATATATATATATATATATATATATATATATATATACACATACATACATATATATATATATATATATATATATATATATATATATATATATATATATATATATATATATAAGAAAAAACCAAACTCGGTTTATTTCTAAGCCAAATAGGCACATACTAAAGAATTGAAATTTGGTTCTTGTTAGAATAATTCCTTAATCATGATAAGACTTACCGATATGCCCCACACCAATGGCACGACGATGACATTGAATGCGTGTAGCCACGTGAACACCGCCCCCAAGCAATTGGTTGTGACGTGGAGTGATTTTGAGTACTGGTTTTTATGGAAAAGAAAGAGGGAAGAAACAACCTATTGAATTTTGAGAATTAAGAAAAATTATTAATCTTTAAAAATCTTGATTTTACATCTCTAAATATTAACCGAATACAATTTAACTTTATACATATCATATATTCTTTATACAACTTTCACACACCCGTTTTACAAATCTATGCATCATACACAAACAATAATGAAAGATGAAATATTTTTCAACTTTATCTTCAGATGACGATGATATGTTTAACAACATACTTGTTCAACTGAAAGCTACCATGGTTGATCAAGAAGTTCAAGGTTCAAATTTCATCAAGAAGACCGAAATAATAATAAAACATGGATCGTGGAGTTGCACACAAACTTATGGTATTTGATTACTTTATTTTTGATCTTATATTCAAGCATGTGTCATTCAACCACCTTTACTGTTTCCGTAGACATTTATTACCAGGTATAACTAAAGATTTTGAATATATATATATATATATATATATATATATATATATATATATATATATATATATATAAGATCAAAAATAAAGTAATCAAATACCATAAGTTTGTGTGCAACTCCACGATCCATGTTTTATTATTATTTCGGTCTTCTTGATGAAATTTGAACCTTGAACTTCTTGATCAACCATGGTAGCTTTCATTTGAACAAGTATAAAGGTGCATCCAAGGTCAAAATAATGGGGTAGCACAAAAAAATTACACGTAATATACAATAAGATAAAAATAAAAATCATAGTTTCGTTAGACATAGCATAGTGAAAAAATAGACTTTAAAATATATACTACATTTTCAAGTTAACATATTCAGTCTTTCATTTTATAAATTACATTTCAGTCTTAACATTCTTAAATACTTCGTTTTCTACACTACAAATCAAGGAACCGTTCATTAAACTGTCACTTATTCTATTACGCAAATCGGTCTTCAAAAACATCATTGCAGAAAAATATCGTTCATTGGTTCCGGTTGCGACGGAAAAAACCAAAGTTATTTTTAAAATTTTAATAATCTATAAACTAAAATAAAAGAGAGGTGCTTCACTGTTTCCTTTAACAAATGAGAGAGGTATGCAATTACCTTCGATTTGACAAATTTCTCATCATGTAGCAAATAGTGATAATAGATATCAAGTTGCCCACTAAGATGCACCATTTCTGATTTGTCAAAATCAGTTTTGTATATCTCACTTAATTCAACAACTTTGATTTATCAAAATTAGAAAATGAGTCACAAGGACTCAAAGCCGCCATGTTCTCTATCAACTTCGTGCAAATTTCACTAAACTGATCTCCAAATTCTTGAATTTGCATATCTAAAACCATGTTATAAATGACAACTTCAAAATGATGTTGACTAGTCATATTGGTCCTCTAGTGTAACACCAGGAAACCAGAAGGCTAATTAAGGAATGATATTATAACAATTGATGGTCTACTCATCGAAACCTAGGGGGAGAACTCGACAAGTAGAAATAACCTTTTAGGACGCGAGTTCAGAAACCAACTCGACGAGTTGGGGAGGACCAACTCATCGAGTTGGTCTGGGTTGGGGAAACCCTAAATTCAGGGTTTTGTATCCTATTTAAGCATCTTAATCCCCACTTTATGGCCTCATTTCCAGCCTCCAAGTCACAAACCCGAATCCATGAAACCTTAGAGCTTTGTGTGAGCTTGTGAGCCATTTTTAGTGAACTTTAGGTATTTGAAGCTTATGCAGAAGAGGAGAAGCTTGCAGATTTAGAAGGGAGTAGTAAATCCATAAGCAACACCTTATCATCTCCATTTTCTGGTAAGAAAGTCTCAACCTTGCTTAGTAGTTTGATAGATCTCTTTATTTTCACTTTAAGGGGGTTTTTGGTCCAAGAAGCTTGACCCTTGGGTTTTGGACGTCCCAAGCAAGGATTCCTTCAAATTTGGAATCATTAAGGGTTATTAAGGCATAAAGGTGCAAACATTAAGCCATTGGAGCCCCCATGCAAGCTTTAAAGTGGTATATTGGCCTTTTAAGCCCAAAAGGGCCATGCATGGAAGAAAAGCCTGAGACTTTACATGTTCAAATGATGTTTAAGGCCTAGGTCTCAGTTTTCATGCTTTGTTTTGGAGTAATAAGGCTTTTGGACAAAGATCTATGTCCAAAAGAACTAGGTTTTTGATAAACCCATTAAGAAGGACTAGTAGCGGGTAAAGTTGGAAACTTTACCCTCGAGAAGGCATTTTCTGTATGTGGAAGAAGTATGGAGTCTTGATCTGGAGAATAGGGGTTAAATTTGTTAAGATGGCCCAAATAGACAGAGGGACTTGGCGAGCCTAGAGAGGGACTCGACGAGTTGAGTCGTGATGTCCTGATTTTTGTACAGGACAAAACTCGGTGAGTCTGAAGAGGGACTCAATGAGTTGACTCGTTCTGACACGACTATGAGTAGCGAAGGAACTCGGCGAGTTAGGAGGATGACTTGGTGAGATGAGTCAACTCGGGTGTTGACTCTAACTTTGACCAAGTGTTGACTTTGACTTTGACCAGGGGTAAAATAGTCATTTTTGTTGGGTTTTACATACTATAACACTCTTATGGTGCACATACAACCCTAGTAGCTTTAGATCTAGGTTTTCTCTGGTTAGACATGCAATAAAATTTCCAAAGTATGAAGCCTACAACTAGCATACAATTTTGGTACATGAATCATAAAATCAAATTAGAAGAATACCTCTTTATTGTATCTTGTATTTTTGGCCTTTCAAGAGCTTAGAACCTCAAGTGTAATGCCTCAAATGGTTCACAAACACCATGAACAAAGCATGAACAAAGGAGGACTTTGAGAGAGAGGTTAAGCACCACCAAAACCAGCTAGGGTTCTCTTAGAACTCATTAGAGCAATCGGTTTTGGCTAAGGGGTGACATTTATATAATGTAGGATTCCAAGGGTCATGGGTAAACCTTAATCCATACACTTAGTTTATGATCCATATCTCATGTGGGCTTACTCTTCATGGATACTTACATAAACTGAGCCCAACATGGATCAATAGCCCAAACTATATATATCATTTATTTACATAATCAATCCCTGTTAATTTAATTAGTTTCTTTTGATCACTAAATTAATTCTTGATCAATACTAATTACATAATATGATTTCACAATTAATATATTAAACTTATAATATATTAATAAATCATAAATAACCTATTTCTCAAATATTCATCCTATCAGATTGTTCTGGTGAAGGCAACCCAAATGAACCACGCTACTCTTGGGTCAAGTACATAGCAATTATAGTTATGGGCTTAGACACCTAGTCCAATAGTCTCCCACTTGGATAAGTATAATAATTATTATTATAAGTACGACTCCAATATCCCGACTAACAATTGTAACTCTCAAAAGTTGCTGTCAAACTCTGACCTAGTTTATGCCGTGTCCATTAGATAATGGATCATATATTCCTCCATTCTAGATATCGTATGAACTGAGATATGGATTATAATCATTCTCTCTATTCTTGTATTGTTTCCCGATTTCTGATTTATGACGACCGACTAATTGAACAAATCAAATTAGTCTAGGCTTGGCCAAGCGCTTAGGGTTGTCATCACTAAATCATCGAGGGGCCCACAGATATCGCTTTCATCTCTCTTAGGGTAAGAGAAACGGATAAACTTCGACTCATATGATTTCTCTATTTGCTCATCAAATCACACACAACAATACGTTTTATAACACCAAGTTACTAGTGTATTTTCATATTATCAATGTGAAACCGACTTGTAAACTGCAACTCATATCTCTTCCTTTCAAGAATATAAGATATTATCGTCTCATGATCACTTGTGATAAAATCCATGAAGTGATTCAAACAAGCTTGGGTTTAATCCAATACTCAAATCTTATTATAGGAGTACTGATGAATACTGCAGCAAACTTGAGCTATGTCTAACACTTTAAACAATCTACAGACGGATTCATGATAGTCTTGCTTCAATACCTACTTCCAAGTATGATCGACTATGGATGGTTTGAATAATCTAATTATTCGGGAAGTCAAAACATGCAAAGAGAAACACAAGAATAATCTAATCCAATATGGTCTCAAAACTTTTGAATATAAATAAAACACCTTTTATTTAATCACCATATTGATTACACATTATTCATTGTATAATGTTTCGATTTATCCACTTTACACTTGAATTAAAACAATAGTTATCCCATATGCTCCAAGCATGCACACTATTTTAACTATGGTCCTTACTTTGTGAAGTAGATCAATTGTAAACATTTCTAATGACACTCATTTCATAATTCCAAATCCTTATCGTAAGTGTGAGAATACCAAGTCCTTGCCACTTACTATAATTTGTTAGATTCTAAGCTTATCTGCAGTGATCCTTTTGTAATGACTATGTACACAAGTCATAGAGACTTTTCCAATTACATAACTTCCATTGGAGATTGTTACAAGACAATTCCATACATATGAAGTCTCATATTCAAAGCACATTCCTTTGAACATCCTTCTTGCATAAAAGTTTCTAACTTACTCATAGATTATTGATATCCAACCCCCATTATGGAAACTTTTCCATAATTTCCATATTACTATCCATTCTTAATAGAATCCTATCTATTCTTAATTATATCAATATGGTCCATTCATTACTATACTCCCAACTGTCCTTAGGCAACCTTAGCGAACCTCAGATCGTCCTTGGCAGTTGTTTCATAACTTTAGTCATATCCGATTCTAGTCCTTTTTCCCTCTAAATGCCCTAGGAATTGGAAAACTAGAACATGAGAATATTATTGCACATGCAATCGATCCTATATCCGAAGCATATGGGACATGATTCATAATGTATTACATAAAGACCTGATACTTTCCCGTCTCTTGCTATAACATTTCCATATATAGAATTTCCTTATGTCGAATCTTTTCAACATAACATTCATATATGTCCTTGACTAAATTTGATTAAAATCACAATCTAAACTTTATAAGTTCCTATCCCTTAATTATAGCAAAACAACTTTTCAAACCCTGCAACTTTGCGAATTGAAACCTTTGTTTTCTATAATTAATATGGCTAACTCGCAACACTTACCATAATAATTATGTTTGACATCCCCAAAATCACGATCAGAAAAGACCGATTTTTGTTTATACTTTATTTCAAAATCCGAGTAACATTCTAATAAAAGAGTTGAGGAATTTGTCCCAAAACAATAATATGATAAAGAGTTATCAAAAGCATTTCCTTAGAATTGTATTTCATTAAAAGACTTGGGATGTCATGTTCGATACAGTACATAAGTATAAACAATACAATATAAGCCTTACTACATTATTTAATATCTACAAGCCTATATCCGTAATCCCTCATCCCAACACATGACAAGTATGCTCGAGCGCCACTACCTGTAATACATAAAACTAAGTGGGTCAGGCTTGGGAGCCTGGTGAGCACATAGGGTTTTCAAGCCACAATAATTAAGTTTATTAATTTCATCGATCAACAATAACCCGATTACCCGTTCCCGTTATCCTCACATTACGTCCCTAAACACCTATCATTAGGGACCTATCCTAAGGATCATCATCGGGATGGACAATACTACTAAGGGGTTCCTCAGCAATAAATTTCCTAAAAGCAACCATGAGGGGGATGAAGTACACCGGTGAACACATCGTTCACAATACCTACAGGTTGCGAGCCTGCCAGCGTTCCACTGGACTGTCTAGAAGAGTTCGTGGTCGTCATCTATACTCCGCTAGATGACTGGATCAACAAAAACAACAACATCGAGACCTCTCATCATTTTATCACACATCACCTATTACATCTACCCATGTTTTACCCAACATTTTTGTAGATATAAAATACATATAAAATTTAAATCATATAAAACTTGTATAAAATCATGCATCCAACATAGATAGCAAGTATAAAAATAATATGCACATATAGCACGTATTTTATATAAAATATTTCATATGTACGTGTAAGATGAAAGGGACCATGCACTCACTTGAAAAGGTGGTGATTCCAAACTCAAACAACGTTTTGCTTCTTAAAAATAATTTCCTTCGACAAAACCTAGTATTATTACCACTAGAGTTTAGTTTATTATTCGCCGAGACTAATTAATAGTCTAGATATTATTACTACTATATAAGCGTTAAAAAAATACTTATATAACCCATAATAATAGCCCAAGTATTTATTATAAGTTCCTAATAACGTTAGTATAATTAAATAAAAGCTATATTAAAAATAGCGTAGGTGTAGCTGAATTACAACGCGTTTTATAGAAAACCAGGCTTTGCTTGGAGCAGCGTTCCCAAGCCAAAAAGCTCTTCTTCTCGGAGCCATCGTGCACTCCGGGGCTTCTGCCTCGTGCTAAGGAGGTTCCCTAGGCTTTTCGGGAGATTTCGGGGCTAGATAGAGGTTATAGAGAGAGAGAGAGCTAAGCTATCAATTGCGTGCTATAGTGGCGCTATAGCGTTTTGCGGAGGTGAAGAACCGCTATTTTTAGTTTAGCGTTTTCATTTCGTGGTACAACTATTTGCGTCGCTATTTCAATAACCGCTATAGCGGTGCTACGGGCGCTATTCCATTTTCGTTCACATTTTTGGCCATTTTGTTACTTTTTTCAATGTAAAACTAGTCTTAATGATCTCACTACACTTTCATTTTAAAAATCCCAAACAAATAACATAATTAAAAGAATCAAAGCAACTACATCTACTGACAACTCTTTTTCTCATCTCTTTTTGTACTCACGCTAACTTGAGTTGCCATGGTCAGACTCCATTAATGCTTTTTGTAAATCGACCCACACCTATGAGGCCACGACTTGAGACTTAACTCCTTAAATCAACCACGACCTACTAATGCGATATTGAACCCGTGCAATCCAATTAAACTCTATTTGACACTTTTACACTACCTAGTTTCCATATTAATATAATAGAATGTTATGTTATGTTTTTATGATTTTTTTAGGTTTGATGATATTAATTCTATATAGACTTATAGTATTAATACTTAAATATATAAACTCTATATAAACATAATATAGAGTTATAAATTATACGTAATATTAAAAAACCACTATATCACCGCTATACCACCGCGATAACCGCGATCTCAAATAGCAGCATGTGACCGCTATTGAAATTTTGACCGCGATAACTGCATAGAGAGAGAGTAAAGAGAAGAAAGAATGGGAAATGTGTGAAGAAAATGAGGTTGGGAGAGGTGGTATTTATAGGGTGAAATGTGGCTGAACTTGGTGACACATGTCACCATCTGGTGGCAAGCCTTGGGGAGAAAGCAATGGCCAAGATTGTGTCACGTCACCCATTTTCGCATTGTACACTTCTGACTTCTAAAATCCGTAACTTTCACATACAAGCTCCGTTTTTGAAGTTCTTTATATCCACGCGTAGGTAAACATAAGATCTACAACTTTCATTTTGATTCCGTTGGCTAATTCTCTACCAATCTTAAATTTAACAGTACAAGGAGATTATACTGTTAAATGTACGCATAAAATTCATAACTTCTACATACGAACTCTGTTTTTGTCTGTCTTTTACTGTTGAGTTCTTATTAATGAGATATTCAATTCTCATTTAGGTCGCGTAGGCCAAAACCGCTCGGTCTAAAATTCGAGTTTCGGGCTGTACACTGTTAAGCCGAAACTTCGAAAAATCATAACTTCCTCATACGAAGTCAGATTTGGGCGTTCTTTTTATGGACGCTCTCGGTTTAACGTATTCTACAAATTTTGTTTAGATCGTTAAGGATAAAACTTTCTCTATTGTAAATTCACTATTTACACTTCCCGGTATCATCTCGGTTCCATCGTGAAACTTCGACGGGTCATAACTTTTTCATTACAACTCGGATTTCGGCATTCTTTATATATCCGGAATCCTTGTTTCAACCACTACAACTTTATGTAATGATATCGGATTTATCTCACATTTTAATTTTGACGCTTATTTTCCTCCTTTATTTATTATACATTTATAAATGAGTAATAAGCACATAAATACACATAATTCACATAATACTCAAATATTTCATTTTTATTATTTCAGAAAGAGTTACAATAGTTGACCTAGACTATTACATTGTCTAAAAATGCTTAGCCCCAAAACCCGGGCGTTACAATTCTCTCCTGCTTAGGATGATTCTGTTCCGGAATCATGCATCGACAAACAAATGTGGGTAGCGACTCATCATGTCACTTTATGTTTCCCAAGTGAGATTCGGCCCATTCGAATGTCTCCATCAGACTAGCACTAAGTTGACCATCTTGCGTCGTAACTTCTTCATCCTACGGTCAACAATTGCCTTGGGCTCTTCAATCAGTCTCTTATTCTCATCAATTCTTAATTCTGAGATTGGAATTATGTCGGGAACTTCTACCATGAATTTCCTCAAATAACACACATGGAAGGTGTTATGAATACCATCTAGTTCTTCGGGTAATTCGAGCTTGTAAGCTTGGTTACCAATCTTCTGAAGAACTTTTAATGGTCCAATAAACCTTGGACTCAACTTTCCTCGTTTCCCGAATCTTATAAGTCCCTTCCACGATGAGACTTTAAGCAAAACCGAATCCCCAACTTTGAAGGTCATCGGTCGCCTTTTCTTGTCAGCGTAGCTCTTTTGACGATCTTGAGCTGCTAACATTCTTTCTCTGATCACCTTTAACTTTTCAGCAGTCTCATGGACTATTTCGGGGCCCATAAACTGCTTTTCTCTAGCTTCAAGCCAACAAGATGGCGTATGACACTTCTGTCCGTACAACGCTTGATAGGGGGCCATCTTGATGCTCGAGTGGAAACTGTTGTTGTAGGAAAATGCTACCAAAGGTAAGTGCTCATCCCAGCTGCCTTGTAAATCAAGGGTACACGATCTCAACATATCCTTAAGTGTTTGAATCGTTCTCTCGCTCTGACCATCAGTATGCGGATAGTAAGCTGTACTCAAACACAATTTTGTACCTAATTCCTCCTGTAGACGTCTCCAGAACCTTGACATGAAACGACTGTCACGATCATACAATTGTTAGAGGAACTCCGTGATGTCTTACAATTTCCTTCACGTAAGCATTTGCGAGCCTATCCATAGACCACTTCTTGTTGGCTGCTATGAAGTGTGCACTCTTGGTGAAACGATCCACGACCACCCAAATCATGTCATGACCGTTCTTCATCTTGGGTAGTTTAGTCACAATATCCATCGTGATGTCTTCCCATTTACCAATGGGTATAGGTAAAGGTTCTAAACTCCTATACGGTTTCTGATGTTGTGCCTTGACTCTCGCACAAGTAACACACACGGCCACATACTTCGCAACATTGAGTTTCATCGTCGGCCACCAGTAGTAGGGTTTTAGGTCCCTATACATTTTAGTGCTACCGGGATGAATTGAGTACATGGTTTTGTGTTCTTCTTCCATCAAAACATTTCTTATTCCTCCCGTCTTTGGTACCCAAATTCGATCTTGGAATAACTTCAACCCTTGGTTGTTTGTACCGAACTCCAACGTTTTCCCTAAATGTTCCTCCTTTTGGTCATTCTTCTCAGAAGCTTCCTCTTGAGCTTTCTTTATACTTTCCACAATGGTCGAGACAACTTCAATTCTCAATGCTCTTGGCCTTTTCCTTTCAAGATTAACTTTCCAACTGAGAGCATCAGCGACAACATTGGCTTAACCAGGGTGGTAAAGTATCTTACAATTGTAGTCCTTGAGTAACTCCAGCCAACTTCGTTGTCTCCTGTTCAACTCCTTCTGATTAAAGAGATACTGGAGAATCTTATGATCAGTGAACAGCTTGCACTTCGTGCCATAGAGGTAATGCCTCCATATCTTTAGAGCAAATACTACCGCCCCAACTCCAAATCGTGAGTGGGATAGTTCTTTTCATGCTCTTTGAATTGTTGAGATGCGTATGCTATCACCTTTTCTCTTTGCGTCAGAACACAACCCAACCCGACTCCAGATGCGTCACTATAGACCACGAAGTCTTCAACTCCATCAGGTAGAGAAAGTATCAGTGTTTCACATTCCTTCTTCTTCAGATTCTCAAATGCTTCTTCATGCTTCTCATTCCACATATATGTAGCTCCTTTATGGGTCAAAGTTGTCAATGGAGATGCTATTGAAGAAAAGCCTTGGATAAATCATCGGTAATATCCAACTAATCCTAGAAAGCTCTGAATCTTTATGGGACTTTTTGGTCGTTCCCACTTCATTACAACTTCGATATTTCCTGGGTCAACCATTATTCCTTCTTGGTTAACCACATGATCCAAGAACTGGACTTCTCGAAACCAGGAGCTCGTAGTGTCCATATCGAGTTCTGAATGCAGTCTTCTCAATATCCTGCTCTCTCACCTTCAGCTGATGATATCATGACCTAAGATCGATTTTTGAAAAGTGGCTTGAACCTTACAGATGATCGAATAGGTCATCAATCCTCGGCAATGGATACTTGTTCTTCACCATTGCCTTATTCAGCTCTTGGTAGTTTATACACATTCTCATGCTCCCGTCCTTTTTCTTCATGAATAACACTGGAGCTCCATAGGGTGATGAACTAGGTCGAATGAAACCATTGTCCAACAGCTCCTGAAGTTGTGTCATAAGCTCCTGAAGTTGCATCATAAGCTCCAACAGCTTCTGAAATTGCGTCATAAGCTTCTTCATAGGTCGAATTATACTGAATCTTGTAAGCATAACCATATTTACTAAACTTTAGTAAATCATGATGAATAGTATTATCGTTCTTTGTGGTGGACCTGACCAGTGCACAACTATGTGTACTAGATCCCCTAATCCTTCACTTGACTCACATATACATGTGAACAAGGAATTAGTCTTAATTTCCCAAAGACAAAAGTTCTCACTCATCATACAATACAAGTTGCATGATTCCAATTAAAACTTTGGTGAATAGAATCTTTCCTTATTTAGTAAATTTAGACACTACCACAAACAAAAGAATCAAATCGATATTGCTAAAATTAGAATCATACAAACATCAATTTCCACAAATGCTAATGCTTGGAACTATAAAATAAGAAAAAATCAAAATTTTCCTTTATTTATAAAATGCGGATAAACATGTCCTTACAATGCAATTACAAATGAAAAACTATGTTACTACATATTTCTAAGTAATTTATCATAACTCCTGAGTAGCAGCTCAAAATTTTGATCATCGAACTATGCGATCGAAATCCACTTCTTCATGATCAGACTCAACATGTTATTTCCTTCTTTCATTTTGATTCTATAAAACATCAAAATGTAACTTTATATAATGTAATAAGAATCAATAAATGAGAACTTAATAGATTTAGATAATGCCCTTACCTGAAGTAGAACCATACAATTTGATTCTACCATCTCTTAGATCTCTCAGGTAGTCAGGTAAGCTTCGCTTCTAATGCCCATTCTCTTGGCAATAGAAACAAACAAACTCTTTTGGAATGGCACACAGGACAGTGTCATACTTAGCTTTTCCCTTTCCCTTTGAAAGAGAAATATTTTCTGGATTTCCAGTGTTTCCATTTTTAATGTCCACGGAAGTTTAGAATGTAGATCTTCCAATCAAATTTGCATTACGAGTGTGCTAAATCATTGCTGATTCAACAGCAATTAGCAAATAGGTAAGATCAATAAGGGTCACATTGTGATCTATCATACAGTAGTCTTTAACAAACTGACTATACAAATCGGGAAGTGACTGAAGAACCAAGTCAACAACCAACTTCCTCGACACAACGACTCATAACACTCCTAGCCTGTCAATGTGTGACTTCATCTCCAAGACATGTGCACACACAGACCTTCCATCTTGGTGTTTTCCAGCCAATAGGGTTTGAGTGTGTAACGCCCCGTTTATTTAAATAAATTAGTAAATGTAAGCCCCAGACTAATTTGTGAAGAATTTGAAAAGTCAGGGGTTAAAAGTGTAAGTTTAGGATTAAAATGAAAAGGATTTCGGAGGTCAGGGTGCGTTTAGTAATTTATAGACTCAAATTGAAAAAATTTGAAGGCTTAAGGGTTTATTGGTAATTTAGGGTTCTATTATGAAAGAAATTTATGGGATCAGGAATTAAAAGGTAAGTTTTGGATTCAGTTTGTAAAGATTTCTGAAGGCAGGTTTAAAAGTGTAAAATATGGATTAGTTTGAAAGAAATGAGGCAAAAGAGGGGCTTAACTTGTCATTATGTTGAAAATTTTCGTGAGTCAGGTATATAACCGCAACATCACCGGGTGCCAAACCCTAACTCTAGAGGGTATCACCAGCCACCACCCTCGACACAACGACTCCTAACATTCCCAACCGATCAATCTGTGACTTCATTTCCAAGACATGTGCACACACAGACCTTACATCTTGGTATTTGCCAGCCAATAGGATTTGAGTGTGTAACGCCCCGTTTATTTAAATAAATTAGTAAGTGTAAGCCCCAGACTAATTTGTGAAGAATTTGAAAAGTCAGGGGTTAAAAGTGTAAGTTCGGGATTATATTGAAAAGGATTTCGGAGTCCAGGGTGCGTTTGGTAATTTATGGACTTAAATTGAAAAGATTTGAAGGCTAAAGGGTTTATTGGTAATTTAGGGATCTATTATGAAAGAAATTTATGGGATTAGGGTTTAAAAGGTAAGTTTTGGATTCAGTTTGTAAAGATTTCTGAGGGCAGGGTTAAAAGTGTAAAATATGGATTAGTTTGAAAGAAATGAGGCAAAGGAGGGGCTTAACTTGTCATTATGGGGAAAATTTTCGTGAGTCGGGTATATAACCCCAACAACACCGGGAGCCAAACCCTAACTCTAGAGGGTATCACCAGCCGCCACCCTCCTTGTATCTCCAAGTCTCCGTTTACCGCCACCTTGTACCTCCACCCTCTCTCCGCCACAGTGACCCAGCCATCGATAGTGCCACCTCATTGTTGTTGCTGGAAATTCATGTGAACCGTCGCTGGATTCAATCCGTGAAGACCGCCGACGAGGTTCGTGATGCCCGCTGCTACCATCCTCCGTCACCATCTTCTTATGCTTACCGCCGATCGTTGCCACAAGTTCTTCATCTTCTCTTTTTGTTCGTTGACTTAGCTTTATAACCGGTGGGAGTTTCCCACCCTCACCGCCGCTGTTAGAGCCTTACGACCACCGAGGATCGGCGCCACCGTGCCACCGCTACGTTGTCGCTGCTATTTCGCCACACCAAATGCTACATCCATTGCTTGTGACGTTGTGGGCTCCAACAGTCGAGAATCGGGGATGAGTTTTAGGCTGCCATCAGTGTCAAGATGTTGTTGTTGTCGCCCTTCACTGGGTGCTGTTGCCTGCGGCCGCCATTAGCATCTCCGACGCCTTAAGCCACCAGGTGGGTGGCTGAAGTGTTGTATGCAGTCTAACATTTTTATATGCGTGTTTGTCAAGCCGGAAAGCCAAGAACTGCCACTGCCACCACCGTGAGGTGGTGGCTGCCGCCAAGCGCTACCTTCGACCACCATGGCGTGACTGTGTGAATGCATAGTTAGTGTGTGTGTTAGGGAGTGTGTGTGTGTGTGTGTTATTTTGGATAAAAGCCTTATAACTATAATTAGCATTGAATAATGAAAATAATAATAATAACCACCACCGTAAGGTGGTGGCTGCCGCCGTGAGCCGCCATTGACCACCACTACCTGAGGTGGTAGTGGGTGGTGCCCGACAAGCAAAACCCTAATGGACCTAGAAAAACCCTAATGGGCTTAAGGATTAGTTTTGGGTCTATTGGGCCATGTATGAGTGAAAACCCCTAATTAGGGTTTAGAAAACCCTAATTGTGAGTATTTGAACCTTAGACTTATTGGATCCACTTTTGGGCCGTTGAGATTGGATTGTGTATAAAGCCCGATTTCACCATATCATTGATCTAGTAGAGTAAAGGACTTACTGGATTAGGTCCTCAATGGGTTAAGTAAGAAACACTTGACCCTAATTGTCATTTTATGTGAAACCCTAATTTCACTTGGGCCTTGAGTTGGGCCTTTCCATTAGGCTTTACTAATTGGTTTATTAATGGGCCATCCAAGAATAATTAAATGGACTGGAGTAATTAGTTGGGCTTTAGGGTAAGGTCCATATGAAGGATTCAGCCCAATTTGGAAAATTGGGCCATGGATGGGCCATAGTTTGGGCCTTAATGGTTATATGATATTGGGCTAATAGAATGCCAAATATTAGACTGTACTAAATGGTTAGGCCTTTGATCAAGACCATGTAGGTACTTGGGCCCAATTGGGAAAATTGGGCTATAGATGGGCCTTGGTCCATTATTAGACTTATGGGCCTTTGGATTGGGCCTTGGGCTTGAGTAAGGCTAAGATAGGGGTAAAGTGGTCTTTTACCCCAAATATGGACTTCTGGTTATGAGTTGGAACCTAATTATTAACTGGGTGTTATTTTGATAATTGACAGATTCGGGAATCTGTCATCCAGCAGCTAGGGTTTTATCAGCGGGACTTCAGCAGTGTGAGGTGTGTTTCCTTCCAGTAGGAGCGGGTCTACGGCCATAATGCCGGCCCGTTTAGATGATAGTAGTTCCGAACTGCGGTTCGATGTTGGGGTAGTCCCGAGAAGTAGTTTTGTATGCTTGATGTCTTTGTGATTCATGCATGTAAATGTGATTATGTTACGATCATGTTTATGCTATGTTCAGTTTATTCTGGACTTCGGTCCGATGCAGCGGGCAAGGCCTAGTTATTCCGGACTTCGGTCCGATGCAGTGGGCGAGGCCCTAGTTAGTCGGAACTTCGGCCTGATGCAACAGGAATGCCCTAGTTATTCCGGACTTCGGTCCAATGCAGTGGCTGAGGCCCTAGTTAGTTCGGACTTCGGTCTGATGCAGTGGACAAGGCCCAATATTTTCTTTATATGTTATTGTATGGTATGTGGTAGTTTTGGGGAGCTCACTAAGCTTTGTGCTTACAGTTTCAATTTTGGTTTCAAGTACTCAGTTTTCAAAAGAGGAGCTCAGGAATATTGTAGTGCACACACAATCTGTTCAGCTTGGGATGTTTATACTCTGATATTTGGACCACTGTTACGATATTTTGAGATACACTGTTTATGATTTTTATATGATGTTCGATGACTATGGTTTTATTATTAAATTAAAACAAGATTTTTAGACTGTATTTTTTGGGATGTTACAAGTTGGTATCAGAGCCTTGGTTTGAGGGATTCAAGCGCACTTCCGAGTGTATTTGAACTCAAACTAAGGACGTGGTATAAAGTTTTCAAAAGAAAAGAGTTTTATAAAAGCGAAAAGAATTGTTTTTTGAAAGAAAAGAACTTTGAAAAGAGAAAAAGGGTGTGGTGCATGCAATCAGCCGAGCTCAAGTAAGTACTCCCAAATTACCCATACAAGTTTATGCTATGTTATGATTATCAGCTTATTTAGAATAGCATGCTAGATTAGGACTAAGGATCTAAGAAGGATGCCTTATGTGCCTGTTATATTTGTTCCAGCTTTATGAGAATTTCATGGTAGTACAGAATTGTCTTTAAGATAGCCAGAGTAGTAGATGCTTAATTATGTGTACTCGATGCTCGAATGCTGCGTGCTTTGTGCTCTTAGGAGTCTTAGCTATCTTTTACTAACTAGTAAATGAATATGTTACGTTACATATTGCAAGGATTAAATAATTTCAGAAGGTTAGGTCTAGCTCTATTTCGCAGCTCTTGTTTGAGTCCAACCATTGTAGGGTAGGATCTCTCATTCGAAGAATTATGTAGTCTGAGTGATATGTAATAGTATTCACGAGCTAGTTAGGGGAAGAAAGCAGGGACTTCTTATGTAGCTGATGGTGAAGAGTGGAATGGTGATTACCCTAGGGTAAGCCTAGGATGAGAGTAGCAGAGAGCATTAGCAGTAGAAGGGACTTGGTGGAGTCAAGGTAGTTCTTGAGGAAAGTACAGATAGATGTGGAAGGTAGTATGGGCCCGTACTACTAAAAGCATACGATCTGTACTCGAATCAAGGAAGGCTGAGATAAGATCATGGAACTTGTAGTGTATGAGACCCCTCGAGTATGATGAGTATTATGATGATCGTGATGGTATACTTCCATGTATAGTGATGCTTAGAGGTAGACTAGATGGTAGTTATGGTGTCAACGAGGGATCAGGCTCAGACTCTGTAGCCAGGCAGGTCGATGATCAGATGATGGAGTTCATTCCGTCTGAGATTACGTGCAGTATCATTGACCAAACTGCTTTGATCCCCAATATGATCAAGGAGGGCATTATAGAGACTTGTGATGAGAGGTCGAGTGCAATTTGCACTGCGATAATAGTCGTGATAGGGACATGTATGTTGATGTTTCTGGAATTCATAGTTTGTGAGGCTTCAGATTGTCATTGGCGAATAGGGACCCAATTGTTAGCAGCAGATGGTTGGCAGATGTCACCAACGCTTTTCGTACTAGACGTTGTCTCAAAAGGAGACAAGGTCTAACTTACTTCCTATCTCCTGAGGGATAGAGCACGAGATTGATAGGAAGAGGTTGGCCGAAGGTTAAGTGATGATGTGGTTGATGCTATGTCATGGGATGACTTTTAGACCAGATTCTAGGCAGAGTGTGCCCATGCGTTTGAGGCGCTACAGTTGGCTCAAGAGTTGTTAGATTTCCACTAGACGACTGAGACTGTGGAAGAGATGACTACCAAGTCTCGGGAAAGAGCTTATATGTTACCATAGTATGTAGCAGATGAGGAAAGGAAGAAGGTAAGTTATCAGAACATACTGTAGAATGATAGTAGGGATATTGTGAGATGTTACATATGGTTTCGTGGGATAAGATAATATTATAACATTTCAATAATTCAAATAATTTTATTTTCATAAAAAGCACACACATTCTTAACAAGAAAACCCACATTTTATCAAAAGCATAAATGGTTTATTTGTCCCTTTCACTAATGAAGTTGCTTCCAAATTATATTGGTCTTTTTTTTGAAGATGCTTTGACAAAGTATCTGTGAGGCCTACAATTTCCAACATCAAGTGTAAAAGAAGCACGAAATCAAGTGTCATTACAGTTATATAAACTAGACCCTTCCTCTTTGACATATTTAACTACTTCCACAACTTTTACAAACGAATTCATCAAACTTACAATTGTTCATAATATGAACCCCATGTAGTATCTCCATCTCGAATAAGAGAAATCTCTTAATTCAACCCTCTTCTTGTTACAATTTCACCAACACCAATTTCAGCTTCAACTCTTTGTTTTTGCATCTCTCATATCATCTTATCTCTTACAAGAACCACAAACCATAGTAACCACCAAAGTTAATTGCTCAAAGAATTTTTCAACATCATCATGTTTCTTTGCTACCGCCAAAACCACTAACTAAATTTGGTGTGCAACAAAATGTATAATATGCATAAATCTTTTCTCTTAATTTCAAAGATTCCAAACCATTAAATGTACCAATCATCTTACTTGATCCATCATAAACTTGACCTCGCCTATTTATTTCATAAAATCAATAAAAGATACAAGACATAAAAAATATATATTTGATATCGTCATAAATAATATTTTTATGATTTCTCATTTGATCCATACTGAAGTTGTTATGGTAAATACATCATGGATGACAAATTTAAGAGTCAAAGAAGATGTATCCAACACGTGAACAACTCCAATAAATATTTTATTTGCAATCTCAAGTCTATCAATATATCTCAAAACTATATCCATTTGTTCTTTTTTAGAACATCACTCGACTAATCAACTAATATAACAAACACATATTTACCAATTCTATCACAAATAGACTTGATTGTCTCTTTAAAAAGCAATTGGCAATATTTTTTTGAATCATCGTAGAAGTTAACTTTCCATTTTTGGAGCATTTTCTAAAGAAAAATTAAAAATCTTACCGTTATCTTCTCTAATTAATGATATGATTTCAATGAAAAATTCTTTATTATTAGAAATTTATGACTCATCATGACCACAAAATGGTACTATATTTTTCAATAAAAATCTACAACTACGAATTGCAACATGTAATCAAATTTCATAATTGCTTTTCTCAAGATTCGTTTACTTATGAAAGACTTCACGTTATTTTAGTCTCAATAGCAAATCACACTTTTGTTGTGCTTTTTTGTGATAGCTTTGAATATTACCCCACTATTTCCATATTGTTTTTTACTCCAAGTATCAACGTCGTCTCTTACAAATGTATATCTACCACCTTGCTAACCTACCATGTCTCCAAACAAGTAGCAACACAAACAACATGCCTTCTTCTTTTTAATGCTATACTCTAACAATGAAAATTCATCAAATCATCCCACAACAAAATGTATTAGATTCTTAGAAAATAACATTAATTCTTAAATATGCCCATTTGGTTAACATTGTCATTTAATCAAATATTCCTTCCTTATTTCATCCATCTCATTAAGACGATAAAATGTAATCTTTGACTCATCCTCTTGGTCCGAAGGAAGATCATTCAAATCAAAATTTTGTGTCACTTGTGGTTTTTGAGTAGGTTCATTAGATTGTGGTTCTTGTGGTTTTTGAATAGGTTCATTAGGTTGTGGAACTTCTATACTTTTATTAGATTTGTTTTTTTGGAAGTTCATTCACAATTGTCATCTCCAACATCTAATTTTCTTTCGAAATATTTTTTAATAGAACCCTACAATCAAAATATATTAACTATAAACTTGATTTCAAGTTTCAATAACGAATAAGCACTAATTATTAACCCTAAGTTTCTAATTTAACAAACCTAATTTCTAATTTCTAATTTTTCAACACAATGCCAAAAAATAGAATTTTAAATAACCTGACAATAAATAATAGGATTGAGTTTTTCTATTTACTCAATTGTTTCATTGTGCAAGTCAGCCACCGGAGGGAGTTCGTCGGAAAGACTGTGGGTAGCAACAAATCACTGACAACAGCAACAACAGGTTGCCGATGTCGTGAATAAAGCGCAAGAGGTAAGAGGAACGAACAACGACAATGACTCTCTTTTGGTTCTTCCAATTGTTTTCAAAACAAGTAAAATGGACTTCTAAATTTCTTTGTTTCATTAAACTAATTTGTCTTTTGGTTTTAAAAAGTTTGGACCACTTAAACATATTGTACATTTGGACTATTTTAAATATTTTAGGTTATTTTGTATTTGGATTATAATTTAGAAATAACCTAAATAATTTTTAGGTAGCCAATTTATTTTCGGGGTAGCACCGCAACATAAAACAAAAATTTCCGAATTTTTTATATTTATGGACAAAATTTGAGGGGCATTCCGAGCTATCACAAGCTCCTTCGTAAGTCTACCAAGGTGCTAGAGATAGATGGGGTTTTACTACGCTACAAAAGTGTGCGATCGCATTTTAATTTTTGGCATACCGCATCGTCATGGATACAACAGATAAATATTTAAAAATATGTAAGAAAATAAGACGAGAATGTGTGTATTTGTTTTACAAATATGTTGTAGAGCTTTATGGTATAATACTTGTATATTTGATGTATAACTGATTTATTTTATTTTATATTTAAAAATGTAGTTTCTATTATTAAATATAAATTTATATTTGATTAGGTTTCTTTATTGTGGTTGGTAAACAATTAGTTATGAAGCTTTTCTTGAACGGCAATTAGCTACAAGTATGGGGGTACATTTGTTGTTCCCTTAATTGAAAGGTTGGTTAAAGTAAAATTCGATATAAGAATCCAGCTAGATCAGTTGCAATACGTCAATTGGATTACAGATAGACTGCCAGTTGGACAACTTTTGTCATATTTCCAAGTAGGCACCGTATTAATTATTATTTACCCACAATCGATTTCAAAAATAAAAACTAAAACATAAAGTTTTTATTTTTTATTTCTTTAATTGGATTTTCATTATTCTTTTTAAAGCCATCAAAAATTCATCTAACCCATAAATCCAAAATTAACATGTTGTTTCACACTAAAATTAGGGTCAATAACATATTTAATTAAATATAAATTCATTTTCAACCCGTCAATCTATTTCATTTTAATATATATATATATATATATATATATATATATATATATATATATATATATATATATATATATATATATATATATATATATAGGGTTAGGTTCATTTGAGACCACCTATATTTTGTGAGATCGTGAGACGCATTTTTTTTATTTATTTTTATTTATTTTTATTTTTTTCAGTTAATTCATGTTCCAAAAATAATATTTAAAAAAAGAATTTTTTGATTTTTCCATTTATTTTGCATTTTAAAATTATTTTTAGAATATGTACAATGTAATATTCTATTTAGAATATTTCACGTATTTTTCAAAAAAAATAGAATTTTTTTATTTTTATTTTTATTTTTTTAGTTAATTCAAGTTCCGAAAATAATTATTAAATTTTTTTTTTTAGATTTTTCCATTTATTTTGCATTTTAAAATTATTTTTTAGAATATTTCAGTATAATATTATATTTATAATATTTCTCGTATTTTTCAAAAAAAAAAACGGAATTTTTTTTATTTATTTTTTATTTTTTTTATATATATATTTTTATTTTTTTTAGTTAATTCAAGTTCCGAAAATAATATTTATAAAAAGAATTTTTGTACTTTTCCATTTATTTTGCATTTTAAAATTATTTTTAGATTTGGTTTCACGGTCTCACAAAATTAGAATGGTCTCAAATGAACCTGAACATATATATATATATATATATATATATATATATATATATATATATATATATATATATATATATATATAATTTAATAGTTACTTACATATTATAATGTATTAATCTAAGTTTAATTTTTATATATACTATAATGTTGTATAATTATTTATATGTTTTCAAAAATACAATCATAGTTTCTATCTTTTCGTTTGTTTCAACAATAATAATCATTCTCCAAAATCACTTCGAAGTTAATATTTTTATTATTATTCGAACAATTTATTAGTATTTATGAATTATGATTGTTATTTTTTTGTCATGTTTTGAAATTTTATTTAAGTTACAAACTAATTTAATTGGTGTAATATTTAATTAATTTATTTACTTTTTGTATTTTAAATAGGTTAACCCGAATTTAATTAATTTTTTTAATAAGTTAGGTTCAGAACTACATAAACAAATCAATCTGGTGAAAACACATTTATCTGAAAGGTTGAGTTCAACTGAACCTAACCCAACCTATGTCAACCCATTGCCAGCATTGTCATTATCCATCGCAAATTTCCATATTTGCAAGAATAAGATGGTAAGGACTCTCCAACGATATGTTAAAACACTTAAGCACGTCTCAAATTCTACATGTGACCATCATTGATTGCATTCCCATAGATTCAAACTTGGATATTCTAAATGGGAAAATCATAGAAAAGTCTCAAACTTTTAGGAAAAGCTTCAATAAAGTCCAAAACGTTTTTGTTTAACAGAAAACTCCCATTAGTTTGAGAAAATCATATAATTTGTCATTTGTTATTCAAATATATAAAAAAAAAAGAATTTTTCGTTAATAATGGGCAAAATGTTAAATAATCGAGACTTTTCTGTTAAAAAAAAACTTTTAGGACTTTATTGAAACATTTCTCAAAAGTTTGAAACTTTTCTTTATATATATATATATATATATATATATATATATATATATATATATATATATATATATATATATATATATATATATATATATATATATATATATATGAACTCCACGAGCTCCAAAAAAAGTTAGAAAGTATATGAACCATCCATTTCATAGTAATTAAACTATTATATATATATATATATATATATATATATATATATATATATATATATATATATATATATATATATATATATATATATATAGGGTTAGGTTCATTTGAGACCACCTATATTTTGTGAGACCGTGAGACGCATTTTTTTATTTATTTTTTTTTAGTTAATTCATGTTCCAAAAAAATATTTAAAAAAAGAATTTTTTAATTTTTCCATTTATTTTGCATTTTAAAATTATTTTTAGAATATGTACAGTGTAATATTCTATTTAGAATAATTCACGTATTTTTCAAAAAAAATAGATTTTTTTTTTTATTTTAATTTTTTTTAGTTAATTCAAGTTCCGAAAATAATATTTAAAAAAAGAATTTTTAGATTTTTCCATTTATTTTGCATTTTAAAATTATTTTTTAGAATATGTCAGTGTAATATTCTATTTAGAATATTTCACGTATTTTTCAAAAAAAAAACGGATTTTTTTTATTTTTATTTTATTTTATTTTTATATTTTTTAGTTAATTCAAGTTCCGAAAATAATATTTAAAAATAGAATTTTTGGATTTTTCCATTTATTTTGCATTTTAAAATTATTTTTAGATTTGGTCTTGCGGTCTTACAAAATTAGAATGGTCTCAAATGAACCTGAATATATATATATATATATATATGAACTCCACGAGCTCCAAAAAAGTTAGAAAGTATATGAACCATCCATTTCATAGTAATTAAAGTATAAATACATACATGTTAAATTAGTTAAAATCCCAAGTTATTGTCATTTTGGTCATGAAGGAAAATCTATCATTTTTAGTCTAATATATATATATATATATATATATATATATATATATATATATATATATATATATATATATATCCATGCATAGTTTAATGCAATCATTAATTCATAGTTTAATACATTAATTTGTTATTATTAAACGCAACCCTAAACTATACTACCACGACCACAACCAATTAACTCACACATCCACTAACCACCACCGTCACCTACCAATGGCACTGCCACTATCACCATCATTCCTTCATCCTACCACCATCAAATCCAACACTCTCATTACCTACTATCTCTGCCAACTAACACCACCACCGCTACATTTCCTTCATCATAACCACATCATATATAGATCCCATATACTCTTCCTAATCTTCAAAAATAAGATATGGATAATAAATTTGAATTCTTTGTTTAATATACAAATTACTTTTTAATTTACAGTGTAATATATGAGTTTAGGATTCTAATTCACAAGTTAACACATCAGTTCAAGCACTCATTTACAACCTAAAAACTTAGAGATCTTGTTTAGAGATTTCAACAAACACCTTGTTTGCATCTTGTTTGTAGAACTTATTTACTTAAATACCATTATTAGAGAGCAGATCAAAGAGAAATAAAACAAGGAGGGGAAGGGAAGAAGGTCGTGGAACCACCACCGACCATCATAAAATACACCATACACACATCATATCTAACTTGGGAATGCGCAAATATATCATGTTTGATGCACATATGGTGGTGTTTTACCAATGACAATAGAGAAAGAGATGAAAGTATGTTGGCACTGTTTCATGAAGTAACGACAGAGTCAAATGGGCAATAGTGATGAAAATCATTGGTGTTAAGATTACATGAGATCAGAGAGAATGGTGGAAAGTGGTGTTATCAGGTGCTCTAGAAAAGTTGACATTCGAAGAAAAAGCACAAATCACAAATACAATATCTAAATGTGTAAAAGGCTAACTTCGATGGTGATCGCGGAGGTTCGACAACAATAAAGGTTGGTGGAAATAATGGTTACATATTTCAAGGTTTAGAATGGTGACATTAATGGTGATGGACATGATGGTTACTGATTTAAACAAGTAGTTAGTTTTAGTAGCGAAAATACGTGGCAGAGATGGAGGCTGTCGACAGTGACGGGTAACAGTGATAGTGTTAGGGTTTATCTACTCTTAAAGATTAGGATTTGGGAGTTTCAGAGATTAGATTTTAGAATGAGTGTTTTGTGATTTAGGGGTTATAATATTAAGAAAGGAATTGAAAAAAAGCATTTAATGAAATTGGTTCATAGATAGTTCCTATCCTTGAGGGATATATATATATATATATATATATATATATATATATATATATATATATATATATATATACTATCTTATAAAAGAAATCCCACTATTTCTAAAAATAGATTGAATATAATAATATTATTTTTTAAGACGTTCAAATCATTAAGCTAATAGTACAAGTAGTCATCAATAAAATAATATTAAATTTTAACCTGTGTTTTGAATCCTTATATTTCTCAACAAATTCTATCTCCTTCCCTGAATTTCGGATAATTCAAAATTTGGAAACCATCAGAAAATACATGTTGATTCAAGTATCCCTCTTGCAGATGATTCTTTCTTAACAAGTTTTTATTTTAATCCTTACTTGTAATTGATTTCATCATTTTGAACTTTTTGTATTTTTATCTTATAAATATATTGGGTGAAGGCTTTATTATATCATGTTTGTTCCTAAAAAGGTTTTTACTATGTTTTTTTTAATGTGTTGGCTTTGCAGGTTCAAAGAACTCAACCAAGAGGGCCAGTTAGAGCATTGTATTATCATTAGTTTGTATATTTTTGCATCTTACTTTTGCAATAAAGAACGGTTAAACACAAGATTTGACATGATTAAGGTAGTTTGTATATTTTTCATCTTGTTTAGTCTAAAAATGAAACCTTTTTCATCATTGGTCCTTATAATATCATGTTTCATCACATGGACTTCCTGATTACGGTGATTATTGTCCTTATTATAAGGTTCTATATAGAATTTGCTCAATATTTTAAGGTTTCGAGAACCTAAATCAATATGAATCATGTTGGAAATGTTTTAATTTGTGATCATACTTGGTTTAAAATCACAATGAACAAGTTGACATTCGAGTATTTTTGGCATTCTCAAAGGCCTATTTATCGACTTTTAAATCACAACACCTGATATTCTAAATGTTTATTTTTATAAACTATTATTTATATATTTTAGCATTTTACTTAGTAGGACATTAAATTAATAAAGGAATTAAGGAAAAAAAAAGATGACGATAAACAGTACAAGTGGTTTGGGTATGTATAAATGGAAGTAATAATTATTTAAAAAAAGTTTAGCCAAACACCCCCTTAATATGGTATGGTAATGCTCTTGAAAAATAGATGTCATTTAATATTCATTTCTCGAAGTGAACGCGAAATGGTTTTAACTCTAAAGAGATCAAATTATTCGCCGCCCGCCGCTTTGCGCGAGTAGACGGCTAGTATATATATATATATATATATATATATATATATATATATATATATATATATATATATATATATATATATATATATATATATATGGGTGTGTGTATGTGTTTTACACAAAAAGAAATTATCCCACTTAACTCTCCATATGTATTTACAATTTAGAAAATAACTTTAATAAGTCTTGGAAGGCTAGACATATGGAAAACCACGAGATCACTTAGGCTAGATGGAGTGATTCCACTCGTCATACTAATTTTCCTACTATGTAAGCATCAAATCAGTTTTGCTATACCTCTTCAACATCTTGCCATTTAGCCTTAAGGTTGTAGTGTCACCCGTATGACACTAGGCATGGTATACTATTTTTCCCATGAAGAGAGAATAAAGTAAAAGATGAAAGAAATGGAGGGAGGGAGGAAGAATGAGATGAGCTTGGTAAGGAATAGTTGATGTCACCAAACCGCACGTCCCAAGATATGTACCAGGTTTGATGTTCACCATGACAAACCATGTCACATAGGCTCCATCTCATTTTTACTATACCCACACCCTTAGACTTAGGGTTCGTTTGTAGTGGAACAATATTCTTTTTCTTTTATTTAAACAATGTAATTTATATAAAAACTATAATTTCTATTAGCTTGAAATGGAAATTACAATATAACTTAAATAATAGAAAATAAAAATAGGGATAAAAAATATGAAACATATAAAAACTATTGAATGTTGTTATGTGATATGAAATTAGATAGAATTTACTATTTATACCGGTTAGAGGATCATTAGAAATTTAAATATTAGTTGAAAAAAAAAAGAACGAATATATTTCAAGACACGATATGTGTCGAGGCCACGTCATTTCTTGTTGAGATGTCGAACCACTCCACACAAACTTATAATTTGCTTATGCAAAATCTACCTATATCAATAAATAAAGATCTATTTTGACATGTCATTTTCTCCTTTAATTGAAAAATTGTCATTTTTTTGAAATATTTAATATCCACTTGTCCTTCTTTTTGTTTTTTTAGTTTTTATTAAAATTCTGCCAACAAAATGTCACCTTATATTATATTAATTAGTCTAATCTCTATATCAAGTAATGTATATTGATGTAGATAGTAACCTACCATTTATGAATTCCTATCCATTTAATATTAATTAATTTTATTAATATATAAATTAATGTATATAAATATTATATTTGTTTCAAAAGTTTATTTTAAAAATTTTAATATTTATACATTGATATTTAGGATTACTATTTAAAATATGTCAATATACTTTTTATTAGTATAGAGTGAATTAGTTAATCATAAATTTTTTATATTACTTTAAAATTTTATTTAAAAAATACTTAATGTTTATATTTTCACATTTAACTTTATTTTTAATCAATTGTCTATATTTCAATAAAATCTACAATGTCATGTTCGCTCTAGTAAATTTCTTAGGATGATACTTCTAACATTCTGTTTGAAATTAAACAAATAAAAAAATTAATTAAATAAAAGAAGTAAACAAATAGTTAACCCTAAACCTCGGGATGTATATTATATATCATTGTAGTAATCAGTAACAACTTAGCAGGGTGTTGGTTTTCGGAGAGTTAAATGTCATAATTGGGATTTTGGGGGTTAAAGTGTAATTTCCGAACTTGTTTTGTAAGGAATGCTGAAGGTTGAGAGTTGTTTGGTAAATTATGGATTTAAGTTGAAAAGAATTGAGAAGGAGGGGCTAGAAGTGTAATTATGAGCTTAGTGTGTAAATGGGCGGGCATAAACCCATCACCTCCTTTCAATCAAACCTTAACACTAAAGCCATTTTACAGCCGCCACCTTATTCCCCTACCTCCAGTCGCCGTTATCAACTTCGACTACTTAACAACATCAAGCGTTAACCGGCAACCTTTGTTACCGGTGATATCGAAGACCGACAGGAAACTGGGAGGACGTTGAATCAGTTGGAGAGCGGAGTAGCAAAGTCGGCATCATGGTTACCATTGCTGTCATTCTCGGTCGCATCCTCTTCTTCGTTCCTTGGTTGCTACACCCCAGCCTACCTTCCGTCATTGCCGCAGCTCCGAACGACTAGTTTTTGCTGTATTTCCGTTTCTTCCTGCTGCCCGAAGTGGCTGAGATGGGTGCGTTTTTTATGATAGAACTCATTTTGTTTGTGTTGCTGCTTCAACCGTGATTTGTGTGTGGGTGTGATGTTGGTCGGAGATCTAAGAGGACCACCATGGCAGCCAACCATGGTGGCTGCCGCTATGGTTCCTTCTTTTGCTGCCACCAGCCACCATGAAGGGTGGTTGTGTGTGTGATTTAGTGTGTGTATGTGAGCATATTTTATGGGTATGATGTTGTATGGACTTTGCTTGGCCGAGAAACCTAAGAAAACCCATCGCCACCATCGTGAGGTGGTGGCTGGCACCTTCTGCCGCCGTTCTGCCACCACTAGCCACTATCTCCGATGGTTGTGTGCATTTGTGTGCGATTGGAATGATGTTTGGAGTACTTTTGGTATTGTTTTGGCCTAAAATCATAACTACCGCCACCGTAAACCGCCGCTGACCACCATCCCTTGAGGTGGCAGTGGGTGGTGCCCGACCTAGTGAAACTCTAATTAACCAAAAAACTTAACCTTGGACCTAATTGGCATGTGTTTGGGTTGGAACCCCTCATTAGGGTTTAGGAAACCCTAATGTTGGAGACTTTTGTTTGGGACTTGTCGTGACCTGTGTTTTGGACTGTCGGATTGGAGTTATGAATTATGCCCGGCCACATTGTATGATTGACCTAGTGGAGTGATGGGCTTAATGGATTAAGTCCTTAATGGGTTAAGTGATCTTACTTAACCCTAATCTTCGTTTTATGTGAAAACCCTAAGTTTGTTTGGACTTCGAGTTGGGACTTTCTTTTAGAATTAGGTGTTTGGATTCTTGTTGGGTAATATGAGAACAAGTGTATGGACTAGGATATTTTGATGGGCTTTAGGGTAAGGCCCATGTGAGGGATTTGGGACTAATTTTAAAAATTAGGCTATATGTTGGGCCTTGGTTGATTGTTTGGGTTTTGGGCCTTCATGGTGTGAGTTTGGGCCTTGGGCTTGGATCAAGCTAGGTTGGGGGCAAAGTAGTCTTTTTACCCCAATTATGGATTTATGGTTATGCCTTGGAACGCAATTTTAATTGGGTGTTGTTTTAATGTGATAGTTCGAGGATTTGCCAACCAGCAGCTAGAGTTTTATCCATGGGACTTCATCAGTGCGTGGTGAGTTTCCTCATTGGGTTTAGCAGGTCGAAGGCACCAATGTCGGCCCATGTTTATGCTATGTTAGTATGCTAGCTGTCTTCATGACTCTTGCATGTATATGTGTTTATATGGTTTCCGCCTTCCGGGCTAAGGTCCGATTCTGGGCGGGGCCTGATGACTGTTTGTATGCTATGTATCTATATCACATGTATATATGTTTATTTAATATATGTTATATGCATGCTGGGTGGGGCACGATTTACTACCGAGCTCAGCTTGATGACCGAATGAGGCCCAGTTTACTACCGAGCTCAGCTCGATGACCCAGTGGGGCCCAATGACCGGGCTCAGCTTGATGACCGGGTGGGGCTCGATTTGCTAACGAGCTCCGCTCGATGATCGGGTGGGGCCCGATGTCTGAGTGGGGTCTGATGACTGGACGGGGCCTATTATATGTTTTGTTATGTATTGTATGTGGTAGCTTAGGGAACTCACTAAACTTTGTGCTTATAGTTTTCAGTTTATGTTTCAGGTTTTTCGGTTTCCAAAAGGAAGAGCTTGGGTTGACTGCATGGCACACACTTTATGTTTCGCATTTGACTTTGTTCTGGGAATTATACTCTGCTTGTAATGTATTTCTTTTAAAAGAAATAATTTATGATGCTTTTTCTATAAATAAAAATGAAATTTATGTCAATATTTATGGGTTGTTACAAGTTGGTATCAGAGCCTTGGTTTGAGGGATTTGGGCACACTCTCGGGTGTGTCTGGACTCAAACTGAGCATTTGGCAAAGTTTTTCAAAAAGGATTATATTTTTGATATGGATTTTTATAAAAGAAGAAAGGGTAGGGTGCATGCAATCAGTTGAGCTCAATTAAGTTTTCCCAAGCTACCCATACTTGTTATTTGTTATGCTTTGATATGTGAATATGTGGAAATCGCATGGTAGTTAAGGATCTACTCAGTTTTTTCATGTTAGAATGCTAGGAGAGATGCCTTTGTATGCCTATTGTATGAGCTTGTAGACTTTCATGCTAGTTCTGATTAGCCAATGATATGTTGGCCTGATATATGATGCCTGGTAGTTTAGGAAGAGTGGGATGTTGGGTTTGGTTGGGTTTTTATGTGTAAGGTGATTAGTAGAGAGAGTGGGAGCTCTTAGTATGTGTTGTAGTATGTAGGATTGGAGTGATACTACACGAATGTTGATTGCTTTGTGCTTTATGGAACTCTTAGGTGTTGGGAGTAAGCTACTGAGTGAATATGTGAAGTCACATGTGACAAAGGTTGGTTAATCTCAGAGTGATTGGTTTGACTCAACTACACAACTCTTGTTTGAGTCCATTTGTTGTATGGATGAGTCTGTTACTCGAAGGGTTATCAAAGCCTTTTTGCATGTGATTGTGTTCATGAGGTGGGTGACTGGAACTATGGGGGAGTTCTTCAACAGCTGATGGCAGTGTGAGGTCAGGAACCTAGGAAAGCTTAGGGATTGCTTCGGTGGGTTTTGTTGTGCTGGGTCGCAAGCGTTTGGTGTATGTATTGGAGAAGGTGACTTAGAGGATTCAAGAGGATTCTTGAGGAAAGTATGGATAGGTGTGGAAGGTAGTATTGGGTCTGTACTACTAAAAGCACATGATCCATACTCGAATTAGGGAGAGTCTTGGAGAATCTAAGAAGTATTTGGGATGAGGATTTTGGGGTAACTCAGGAAGAGGATGTCGGGATTCCTTCTAATGCTTTTGCAGATATAATATTTTTTGTTTTCTTCGGGGTTATTATCGGGAATTTGTTTTGTGTTGGAATTTTTCTTGGGGGTTATATTATCACGGATTGTGATATGCATTCTGTATGCTGGAAGTCTTCAATGAATATTTAGAGGGTCGCATCTTGTTAAGTGGGTTCAGCATGTCCCGTTGTTGCTTAGAGTCTTTGTCGGGATCAAGTCATGGTATTGTTTGGAGGACCTTAGGTCAAGGTTAGTGGGTTAGTTCCCCAGTGAAGATAGGGTTCAGTGGTTTTGTCATCTTTCCGGGTATGATCGGCGGTTGCCTATGGGAGAACTTTGGAGTTCAAGGCAGTACCGTTGCTATGAGAGGAATGGTAGCAGAAGGATGGTGGTGTCAGTTGCGTGAATTGTTTGATCGTTGGATGTGTCAAGGGAATAGTGTCTTCGTGTGGACTAAATTCGCTTAGATTTCAGTGATTCCTTGAGGATAGAAATTAGAGTGGAGGTTTGTCAGTGCATGGAAAGAGTTATGGTTCTTAGTTACAGGCATAAAAACTCAAGGAATTTGTATGGTATCATGGGAGGTGATTTGGATCATCAGACTGGTTAAGGTCTCCAGGGTATCCTTTCGGATTCCGGGAGTTGGGCAATTGTGAGATTTGCTAATAATGGAAACCTAGTCTTGATAAGCGCATATCATATGCGGTTCATGCTATATGAGGTTTGATGGGTTGTGAATCCATCAAACTTATGGGATGAAAGAGCTTCGTCGAATCTAAGTGGGGGAGAATTGGTCGGAATTTATGGAGTTGGATTGAATGTGGAACTAGGGAAAGTTTCGCATCCTAGTCAGGAATAGAGACAAACCAAGAGGCCGTCTAGATTGAAGTTGTATAAGTTGGAAGTCCAAGAAAACTTCCAGCAGCTGATTGACACCTTCTTTGTTATGCATATCAGGTTTGTGGATGGATCCAGATCGAGGGTGGTGTTAGGTCCTCGCTTCCTGTTCTTGACTGATGAGGATTTCAAAATTCGAAGTATGACCCAAACACCTAGTTGGATTAGGGTTTCGAATCAGGTGCATGGAGTTGTGATGGTTAAGGTGTGGTAAGGCCATGGGTGGTAACCATGGTCAATTTGAAGTATTGAAGGATTGCGATGGGATTGTATCATTTACCAGGATGAAGTAGATGAACGTTGGCGATGGTCATAAGTGTAAAGGGGAAATCAGTTGTGCCTTTGGAACGTCGGCTAGGACTGTCGAGGAGTCTTTCTCTGTTTTAGGTCGAGGAACATTAGGGTCCGTAGTGGAGTTGGGTGTGTATAGCTCTAGCGGTGTAGGACCCGTGAGCGAGGTAGTTCTGTGGTATAGTTGGGTGGGACCCGTGGGCAAGGCCCCTTTGATTTTAGCAAATATAGGTGGGATCTGGTCGAGATTGTTGGTTCAAGGATTTGGACCTTAAATCGCAGAACCTATTGGGTGGTTAGTATGTGATGCAGAGAGGTTTATAGGCTGGGTAGCCTTGTTATTTGGACTATTAGGAACCTGGTGATTGGATCAGGTGTGAGACTGGTAGTCTCAACATTGGTTTGGGAACCTTTATATGCCGGTCTAGCAAGGGTTGTCGTTATCAGAAGGTCTTAGGGTGAAATTCAAGTGTAGATCCATGGATCTCAGTTTATGAGTTGAGTATCAGGTTAGTTTATGGGTAAGATCTTGAGTCGGGTATCACAAGTGTTTTGTGCAAAATTTTCGTTTCCTTGGGTTGAGGATTGGGGTATCTATATGTCGAGGGTATCAATCGAAGGGTTCAAGGCTAATGAGTGAATTCATTTTTGATGATAAGTTAGCTTTTGTGGTTGGACCATCTTGAGACTTCAAATTTCGAGACTTTAATTTCAGAATAATAATTCCATATGGAAGGTCTGTTATGTAGTTAGACCATCTTGAGACTTTAGATTTTAGATTGAATAAATGTGATTATGTTGCAAGGAGTTCGTTCATCTGCGGGTTGGAGAGCCCTGTGAGGGTTGGATTTGATTGCTTTGGAAAGATTGTGGTATGCTTGGGGTTGTGGCCTTGTTTCTAAGGTTGTTGTGTAACATCTTGTTTATTAAATAAATAAATAGATAAAAATTGATGAACGAATAGTCACCCTAAATCCATATTATTTAGTGGGGTGTTGGTTTTAGGGAGCCAAATGTTATAATTTGGATTATTTGGAGGTTAAAGTGCAATTTAGGGATTTATTTTGTAAATATTTTTAGAAGACAGGGGGTGTTTGGTTAGTATTGGACTTATTATGAAAGGATTTTGAAAGTTGAGGGCTGTAGGGTAAATTTTGGATTGGAGTTGAAAGGAATTTCCGAAGTCAAGGTAGAAATGGTAAATTCTGGACTTTATTTGGAAAGGATAAGAGGAGGAGGGACTAGAAGGGTAAGAATGTGGAAGTGCATATGATCGGGTATAAGAACTCGTCACCCTCCCAAACCCTAACCCTAGACGCGATACATCAGCCGCCACCCTCTCTACCCTCATCCTCCAGCCGCCGCCACCATGCCATCGAAATGGCACCATCACTTCTGGCACCGGACTGCGTGTGTAGCTAGGAAAAACTCACCAAGACCAACACTGTAATCGTGGGAATACCGGTCGAAGGAGGTGCTGTTGGGTCTCGTCGTTGTGTCGCCACCATGGGCCACCGGACGTCACCGTGTTGCCTCTGCTACCAGCGTAGATGAAGTACTATGCACTCGATGACGTGTTAAGCGGGGTTGTCAGGAGGAACCATCAATATCAAGGGGGACACTGCCAAACCCTAGCCACCGTTGTTCTTGGCTGATGCGCACCGTCATCGTTCCCATACAGTGGCCTTCTGCCATACTTTGGTTGCCGCCTGTAATATCCCGAAATATCAATAGTAGAGTTGAAGGGCTAAAAGTGTAAATTTTGAAGGGAAACTCGGCGAGTCCATGGATGGACTCGATGAGTAGGGTCGCGACTTTGGTCGCGTGTCAAGTGGCCTACTCGATGAGTCCAAAGATGGGCTCGGCGAGTAGGTGCTGAGTGGAGAAAACCCTAATTCTCGGGGTTGAGCCCTATATAAAGAACTTAACATCCATTCCCCTAGCATCTTTACTCATCCTCAAGTCCAGAAACCCTTAGCATTCGTGTGTGAGTGGATCAAAGTGCATTTGGGGAGCTTGAAGAGTATTTGTTGAAGGAATCTTGGGAGTTTGGAGGCTTGGAGCAAGGGGCTTTGCTTGGATTCGAGTTTCATTGCAGTTGGGGCGTTCTTTTGAGGTAATATCTCGTTCTTGGGCTGTTACTCATATGGATTCATCATTTTGGGGTTTATGAGGAGCTTATCTTGGTATGTTTTGGAGTTTGGAGGTTAGATCTGAGGTTGCTACCTCAGATTTGGAATGGGGAAGGTCTAGAGTGCATTAAAGTCCTTGTGTTTGAGTGTTTAGTGAAGCCATCATGTCCCAAACCCTAGCTCTAAAGTGTATAAGGCCTAGATCTCTTTGGATGCACGTAAAGTTTGCCACTTTACGTGATGGATGGGTTGTAGGAGGCTAGATCTATGTTTTGGATCAATTGCATGGCCTGTAATGCTTCTATATGGATTCAGACCGGTGGTACTCGGCGAGTCACATGGGTGGACTCGACGAGTTGCTTGAAGATGAGCTGGAACTCGACGAGTTGGATGAACAACTCGGTGAGTAGGTTGAAGATAGCCTTAGACTCGGCGAGTCTGTTCTTGGACTCGACGAGTCTTGTCGAAGAGTCCCAATATTTTCTGGTTGAGTCGAGAATCGGTGAGTCAAGGGATGACTTAGTGAGTTGGGTCCAGTGGACTCAGAATTATTGGACTCGGCGAGTCTCTGGGTGACTTGGCGAGTTAGGTCGCGGATTGAGGGATGTTCTAAGCTTGGGGACTCGGCGAGTCATCGGGTTGACTCGACGAGTAGAGTCAGTCAGGGGTTGACTTTGACCTTGTCCAAGGGTTGACCAGTTGTCTTCCAGGGGTATTTTGGTAATTAAGGGTATTTATTGAGTTGAGTGTTTTGGTGTTCAGTGGAGGAGTTCGTGTCGGAGTTTGGAGTAGCGGGATCTTATCCTTTCAGCTGACAGTTTCGAGGTGAGTTATGCTCACTATATCAACAAGGTCTAAGGCACCAAGGCCGGCCCTTTATCGGATTGAGATCTGGGTATTTGTTGTGATGTTATTGCTTTGATATGTATGCATCCAGGTAGTTAGGATGGTATACGTTAAAGACCTGGTTAAGGTCGGTATCCTGGTATGTAGAGTGAGGCTATGCTGGTGATCGGTTAGGTCGGTATCCTGTTAGAGTATGTTGTGTTATGTGATCTGCTAGATCGGTTTGCCTGAATATGAATTGTTATGTGATTGTATGTTTATGTGCACATGGTTGTTTGGACTGGAGTTGGATTGAGGCAGGTCCTGCTTCGTGCTGTAGGCCAAGATACCTAGGGCGGACCGGTTATTCCGAAGGCCCATCGAGTGGTCCGGATAGGTTGTAGGCCCCTCGAGGGCGGACCAGACGTGCCGAGGCTCGGAGAGTGGACCAAGCCGACTCAAGGCCCGGACGCAGGTGTACCAGTCATACTATAGACTTAGAGAGTGGACCAGGTGGGTTGAAGGCCCGGTGTGGGCGGACCGACCACACTGCAGACTCGAGGGACATGATTGGACACGGAGGGTGGACCAGGTGAGTTGAAGGCCCAGTGCGGGCGGACCAACCACACTGTAGACTCGAGGGACATGATTGGACTCGGAGGGTGGACCTGGTGGACTGAAGGCCCAACAAGGTAGACCAGTCCCACAGTAGACCCGATATGCATGGTTGTTCTGTGATTCGTTATGAGATAGCATGATATGTGTATGGTATATGTGGTTGGTATTTTGGGGGTATCTCACTAAGCTTTCGGGCTTACAGTTGTGATTTAATGTTTTTCAGGTTCTTCAGGAGACTGTGGCAAGGCAAAGGCATGATCGTACCGCTCCTCATGATTTTGTAGTAATGTGATTATGGGAATACTCTAAATGATTTGTATTGAAAACCTTTTGTAATAATTTAATGAAATCGGGTTTTTTTTGAAAAATTTAAATTGGTTGGATTTTTCGGTCGTTACAAGTTGGTATCAGAGCCTTGGTTTGAGTGAATTGGAGGAACACTTGTGTGACTCCAGTCTCAAATCGAGGAGGGTTTTCGAAAGAGAATTTAAAATGGTTTTAAAAAAAAAATAAGTAAAGGAGGACGCGGAGGTACGATCAGCCGGAGCCAGCAAGTAACCCCAAAATACCATACATGATATTGTTTTATTGAGCTTTGATAGAACATCATGCTAGAGTTAGGCTAGGGATCATCAGGATTTCATGATGTGTTGCCTGATTTATGATGCCTGCTAGCCTAGGGTTTCCTTGTGAGAGATTTCTAGTGTTCCTCTAGTAGTGAGGATAGAGCGTTGTTATGTGTGTTTTCTCTAGGGTGTTGTGGTAGTACTTCATACAAATATGGGTAGGTGTGGAAGGTAGTATGGGCCCATACTACTGAAAGCACAGAACCCATACACGTATCAGGGAAACCATGACCTCTGGGGTTGGGTTGAGAGTTGGTTCCCGGGATAGTGGGAAGTGTCTGAGATTTTGATGGTTTATTTTCAGTATGGAGATTTCAGGGCATGCTGGGAGTGGATCCGGGTCAGGATCAGGAGCAGGAGAGGGGGTTCCGGGCGGGTCCGTACCGCCCGAGGTGGTCGGTCAGATGAGTACGTGCGAGTTGGATGCGAGGATTCGTGAGATCCTGCATGATGAGGTTGCTTGTCCGAGCTGCCAGATCTGTTTGGGTCGATCAAGACCGCCATGGTGGAGTATTTTGATGAGCGCTATGCGGCTCTCACGGAAACGGCTGCCGCCGCGGCTACAACGGTTGTAGCAGCGGCAGGGGGAGGAGCTAGTAGGGGTTTTCAGTATCGGGACTTCGATAATACGAAGCCTCCCACCTTTGATGGAGTTCAGCATCCGATCGTTTCTATGAGATGGTTATCAGACGTGGAGGGGTGTTTCTTCACGTGTTCATGCCCTGCTGATCATAGGGTGAGGTGTGCTCTAAACCTGTTAAGGCTCGGGGCAAAGGATTGGTGGAGATTGACCACGGGGTCATACTCGGATGCGCAGAGGGCTGCGATTTCATGGGATCAGTTCAAAGAGATGTTGAACACTCGTTATGTTCCGCAGGTCGAGAGGGAGAGGTTGGATTAGGAGTTCCTTGAGATGAAGCAGGATTCGGAGTCGGTGACGGAAATCACCAGGATGTTGAGAGGGCGATGTTTTTGCCCTGAGTTTGCTTCGGAGCAGGCTCAGATGTCCCGATATCTGAGTATGCTAAAGAGAGACATCAGACAGTTTGTGTCCGCGCAAAGGTGCGAGACCTTGTTGGAGTTGCAGGAGGCCGCCAGGCAGCGTGAGTTAGAGATTGAGTTGCAGTTGCGTGAGCTGAGGCAAGCTCCGGTTCAGTCGCAGCTGGCGACGAAACGGTCTAAGACCGTTGATTCCAGGATGGGAGATCAGGGCAGCCACGTTTGTGGACAGTATGGAAGGGGTCACGCTGGAGTTTGTCGGTCCGGTGGTACATGCCGCAAGTGCGGAAAGGAGGGACACTATGCGAGGGATTGTCGGCAGTCAGTGTCGGTTCGGGATTTGAGGATATGTTATCATTGTCATTAGGTTGGACACTTGAGGGTCAACTGTCCATAGCTTGCTGCAGGACTGGTGCAGGCTCCAACACCGGCCACGTTGAGGATCACAGCTAGAGGTCAGTGTGGAGCGGAGCCCCCAAGGGCTTAGGGTTGTGCTTTTCATCTTGCAGCGGAGGAGGTTAGAGCAGTGCCGGATGCAGCTGCGGGTATGTTTCTTTCTTGTTGTCTTGTTTATTATGATTATTGTGGAGTATCGTTTATCTTCTAGTCTCGTTGGGTGGTTTTCGTTTTGGTATTCGTTGTTCCTTGAGGGTTTGGCATGGGTATGGGTTAGTATTTCGGGTTTTCGCTGGTTATCTTTTGTGAGGATTATTGGTGGATGCGGCGTTGGTTTGAATGTCGGGTAGCATCTGCAGTCTGAGGAATGGATATTTGAAGATTGGGTTCCTTTCGAGCGGGATGATCGGTGTGGAAATGTGTTTTTGCGAAGGTTACTAGTGCTAGTGGGAATCAGTATGCGTGTAAGTGTTGGGTTTTGTGCAAGGTTATTTTGGGAGGTCGGTGATAGCGACCGGTGGTTGATAGTCAGTGCCCTAAGTGGGGGAGAATTTGAGAATTCTCCAGAGGATCGACGGGTATGAAAGGTTGTTTACCTGCATGGGATTCAATAGTGTCTCGGTTAGCCAAGGGCATTGGTTGGTATGAGTAAATGGCAGGCGTGCGGGGCGGGATACAGACCAAGAGCTTGATTGTATAGTGCATGGGATCAGGCCGGGATCGAGTATGTATGATGGAGATAGAGTTCGGAACCCCTAGGGAGCTAGAACAGTATACATGGGAGGATTTCCCGGAGAGGTAACTCGGAATGTTGATTGCTAGTTGAGCGGTCCGGATAGACTGAAGGCCAATAGGCGTACCAGTCAGGCCAAAGGCTCGGTGAACGGTCTAGCTAGACTGAAGGTTATGAAAGTGGTCCAGTTTGGCTGAAGGCCTGGTAAGGCGGTCCAGTCATGCTGAAGACTCTGCTGGTGTCGTTAGATCGGTGCGAGGTAATGGATTGAGTATGTCGCGATGTGTTAGCGTTGCAAGGTCTGGCCCCAGATATTGATCGCAATCGGTGGAGGTAGTGCATGGACTTGAGAGTCTTCTCGGGTGGATTCAGAGTATGTATGGTGCATGGGATAGCGGTTACACTATAAAGAGGTGGTGTAGCGTTGGGTGAGCACCGTGGCTCTTGTCGTGGTGACGAGGCGGTCAAGTGGTTTTCCTGGGTAAGGAAAGAGGGAGGAATGTAATTCCGAAGGGGAGTGCAAATTCATGGAAGTGAAAGCGACAGTGTAGAGTTATGATCGGAGTGGTCCGACGGTGGTCATTGAGCAGCGTGTGCGGCGGCGGTATGGGATGACATCATGATGGGGTGTCTGCTGAGGACGCGGAAGGGATTACGCAGGTGTAGAGCCAAGAGTCTCAGGAGGGATGCATGTATGGAGTTTTGGATTCCCAACTTGTTTTCGGTGAAGGAATTGTGTAGCAGTGGTTCATCCTGAGGGATGTTTTGAGGAACGTCAGTGTGATGGGTTTTCCTAACCCGAGGGTGCTAGAGCTAGTTCAGCATGTGCATGCGATTGCAAGAAGAGAACTCATGGGAGTCGCTCTGAAGAGTGCGTCTTTCTGTCAGCATGGAAGGGATAGAGTTGGACTCGGATCGGGAATCGGGTGGTGCATAGTTATTTATAGCTCATATGGGTCGAAAAATGGTTGTGTGTGGTTATCAGAGGGTAAATCCGGTGCCCGGTTTGAGATGGTGGTCAGGACATTGCAAGGAAAGAGAAAGTGAGTTCGAGTTTCGATGGGTATGCCTTGAGGGATCTGGTCCGGTTAAGGCCGGGTGGCATGTTGTGGGAGTATTTTTGGAGATGAGTTGTCGTAGGCTTCGAGGATGAAGCCTAATTTAAGTGGGGGAGAATTGTAACATCCCGAAATATCAAGAGTAGAGTTGAAGGGCTAAAAGTGTAAATTTAGAATCCACTGTATTCACGGTATTCAACGCGTTCACCGTTCTAGACCTTGCTAGACGTATCTTTCATTAGATATTGTCTGCGGTCTGTATTCACTATTTAGACCCTACTAGTTGTACCCTTCATTTGGTACCTTATGGGGTCTGTGTCTCCACTTGTTAGACTGAACCAGGCGTGTCATTTGTTTGATACTTTCCTGGAGTCTATGGTTCTTTGCCTTAGTCAGCAGTCCTCACTGCTGAGGCATATGATATTCCCTGATGTCGTTGCTTTCCTCAATAATCAAATTCAGTATTTTGATAATGATAGCAATTTAGGGAAAACTACTTTTTACCCCACATCACTGACCAGCCTTGGTAGAACGCTGCTTTTATTAAAGAAAATATAGGTTTTTCTGGAAAGGACTCTAAAATACTGAAAACTCTTAAACTATTACTTTCTTAAGTTATTTGAATGAAATGTCACTAAATGCTTATGAACTCACCAGCATTTGTAAAAATGCTGATATTCGCTTTTCAAATAACTTGTATTCTCAGGTTAGCATTCAGACAGGTACCTCCCCGGAGCTGTTGATGAAGATAGCTTAGTACCACGCTGTATTTATTCTATTACTTGTATTACTTTAAATTGTTGTAATGTAACCTTGTAAAACTATTACTATTAATGCAATGTTTTGTTGTATTTTGATTACTATAATGCCTGTGTTGTGATACTTGACATGACGTCATCCACCCCAGAACGTTTCCGCCGTTCCGGTTTTGGGGTGTGACACACTCTCTTTCTCTCTCTCTCTCTCTCAAAAGACTCCTCTCCTCGCAACAAAGACAACATTATCACTCAGTCTATAGAAGAGATATCTAAAGGACTTCTGCAGGTAGCCGATGAAAATACATCGCTTACTCTGAGTTTCGAGCTTTTTGTGAATTTCGTTTCTCACAAAAGCCTCACAACCCCAAACTTTGATGTGGTCTAATGTGGGAACCTTCCACGTCCACATCTCGTGAGGTGTTTTGGAAACCTTTTTCGTAAGGACTATATTAAGGATATGGGCGGCAGTCTCTAAGGCACACCCCTGAATGAGATTGGTAACGAAGCTCGACTCATCATGGAATGAACCATGTCTAACAAGGTCCTATTACGCCTCTCAGCCACACCATTAAGTTGTGGTGTCTTAGGTGGCATAAATTGTGAAACATTTCCACATTCCTTAAGATAGTCAAGGAATTCGATACTAAGATACTCTCCTCCTTGATTGGATCATAGCATCTTTATCTTCCTGACCAATTGATTCTCCACTTCTTGCTTAAATTCTTTGAACATTTCAAAAGTTTCTAACTTATTCTTGATTAAGTATACATAGCCATACATATTGTAATCATCAGTAAAAGTCACATATAAGCGGTTAGCATCCCTTGTGGGGATTTTCAATGGTCCACACACATCAATGTGTATGAGGTCCAACAAACCTTCACCCCTTTCACAAGAGCCAGTGAAGGGTGACTTGGTCATATTTCCAAGTAAACAACATTTGCAAGTGTCATCTGACTTTAAGTCGAATGACTCCAAAACTCCATCATTTTGGAGTTGGGCTATGCGCTTCTTGTTGACATGTCCAAGATGACACTGCCACAAGCATACCTTCTCCAAAGCATTGGATGAATCAATATTCAACACATTATTTTATAAGTTATCTACAACATTCACAGTTTTATATACTCCATTGAAAGGTAATGCTTCAAAATCAAATACACAATTATAATAAGCATAAATAGCACCAACTTCATTATTAAACGAAAAGGTAAAACCTTGTTTATAAAAAATATGAAAGGAAATATTTTTTCCCGCCATATCGACCGAGTAACAACAATTATTCAAATCTAAATTTAAACCATTTCTAGGAAATGAAGAATAAACTCCAATCTTGGTCACAGGCGACATTTTCCTATTTCCCATGATTAAGTTTATCTTCCCATGCTCCACATCCCTACTTCTTTTTAGTCCCTACAAATCAGAACAAATGTGAAATCCATAACCTGTATCAAGGACCTAAGAATTAGCATGTGACGTTTTATTAGATTGAATAGTGAAAATACATGCAAAGGAAGGTTTGATCTTCCCATCCTTTATGTCCTGCAAGTACTTGGGGTAGCTTCGTTTCCAGTGCCATTTTTCATGAAAATGGAAGCAACTAGCATCCTTCGGATTGGAAAAGAGATTAACATTACCAACTTTGGTCCCACTAGAAGACGATCCATCCAATGACTTTCCCTTGCGAATATTGGAGGGATCTTACCTTTTCTTTCCTTTCCATGTCCTATATCCAGAACAGGGTCAGAAGTAGTAGTAGGAGTGGGCACAACCGATTTCCCTTTAAGGTTGCATTTTGCAGTCCTTAAAATTCCTTGAAGTTTGCTAATAGTGACCTTCTCCTTGTTCATATCATATGTCATACGAAACTGATCATACTAAGAAGGTAAAGAGTGTAGAATTATATCTATGGCCACCTCTTCATCAAAATTGACAGTCAATTTAAGCAAGCATTCCACATAGCTCTGCATCTTCTACAAGTGGGTCGTGATGGGTTCACCATCCTTCATTTTGGTTGTGATCATGGATGAAATGATCTCATACCTTTCTTGTCGATCACTTTGATGGTATATTTCCATTAAATCATGATACATTTCATAGGGATAGTAGTCCTCATAGGACTTCTGCAGCTCAGTAGTCATGATTGCAGTCATAAGACACGACACCTTTATCGCATCCCTCTCATGAGTAGTATGTTCAAGAATTTGTTCAGGAGTTGTAGTGGTAACATCAATCTCCTTTAGATCTTTATCAAGGACATATTCTTTGTCCTCATAACGAATAGCCATTTTGACGTTTCGAATCCAATTATTGAAATTCGAGCCATCAAAAATGACCCTCCCACATAGGTTCATCAGGCCGGAAGGAATTAGTGTGGATGCATTGTTTGGGGTAGACATTTGAAAAGAAGAAGAATGAAATTTAGATTAGATGAAAGTCGATAATATTACACCAAATATGAAAATATTAAGGCTAAGATCCAACACAATATTCTACAATTGCGAAGAGGGATGTCGTAATCTAATTGTAGAATATTTGAAGCTAGGTAAATGACGATTTACCAATTTCCACAATGAAAAACGAAATAGATTATTAGGTTTTAATTGGTTTGAAATTCCTAGATCTTCGAGATTCATTGAGCTTTTCAAAGGCACGTTTAAATCTCGATTGTCGCCTTCACGTTTGTGATTGGGATACCGAGGATTACAAACAAGGTCTGAATAACCATGCAAATTAACATGGTATACCCAATGTTACAAATAACCTAATTAATGTGTCGTTTAACCACACACACTCCATTGATCTATGATTAACACCAAGCGACCCTTTGCCACACATTGTCAGTCCGAGATTAGTGTGTCGGTTAACCACACAAGCTCCACTGACGACTTAACAATGTGCAAAGTGTAATTTCATGGATTAGCACCATTTTCATATTTTTCCTAAAGTAACTACGATTGGGAATTAAATAAAAGTTTAGTTACTTTATATTTATCATTGTACTCTTAATGAGGGAGAGTTAGTGTCCTCTCCTACCCGTTCGGCTAACGACCCTCCACCAGTCAAGGAAGCGGTGGGTGAGAGTGGACACCCATTAAATTACCATTTTATAGGAAGTAACCTTATACCCCCCCTCCATATAGATCGGCTTCGTGAATGAGGCCTACTAAAGGTAAGAGCGACTTGTTCTTATACACACATACATACACACACACACATACATATATATATATATATATATATATATATATATATATGTATGTGTGTATATATATATATATATATATATATATATATATATTACTAAACTATAATATTATAAAGTATAAGGGTTGAATTGTAACTTTTAAAACTCTAGGGTTTATAATTAAGGTTTCATTTAATGAGACTTTGCAAATTCCAAAAATCGAGGGCAGTTTTGAAACTTGTCAAAACCCTTCATATTCGTAGCCTATGAGTTTAATTTGATTTTAATGATGAGACCTTTTATTTTCCATAACTTGAGGACAAGTTATGGAGGGCATTATATGGAGGGGGGGTATTTCCATAACTTTTATTTTGATCAATTAGATCATATTTCTAACAGTTAAATTATCATATAATTCTTGATCTAACTAAACTTATAGAAAGGGAAATTAAATATCAACAATTTTAAAACAATTTGGTTTATCATATAAAACAACATCTATTTTTAAAACTTTGATAATAATCTTTCCATTAGATGAGCATGATCACTACCATATCTTGAAAAACATATTTTTATGATTCAAAACAGTTTGGGTTAATGATCATATCCAATATTGGCGAAAAACGCGAATTTTTATACTCTGAACAACCTACTAGACGAGTGCATGAACTGGACTCGTCGAGTAGCTTCATTTCTGTATGAACTCATCGAGTTCCCCAGTGGACTCAGCGATTTCATCAGTCAGAATGTAGAAAACTCGAATTTTCAACTTTGAAAACAAGCAAGCATCAAATATAATAGAAAACAATCCTAGTATTTGATAACACTGTTGGTTTTTTTAGCACCATAACACTTCCTAAGTGCACATGCAACCCTAAATGCTTTGGATCAATGTTTTTTCTAATTATACATGTATTTTCTTTTTCCAAAGAATTCACCCTAGCTAGCATACAATTGTACCCATATATAATCAAAACATAGTTAGGATACATACCTCTTGAATAGGGTAGAGTTCTTGACATTTGAAAGCTTGAGCACCTCAAGTGTGATGCCTCTAACGGTTCACAAACATCAATATGCGAAAGGTAGTTCTAATTGAATAAGTTACTTGTCTCTCTTGAAGGTGCAACTGATTTTGGAGCATGGAGGGGTCTATTTATAGTTGTGGCAAATGCTAGGGTTGCACTTTTGAAACCCTAATGATCCATGACTTTCCACATTCCAATGATCCATGGGTTTAACCTCCATGGACTATCCATGGGTTATATTATTGGTTTAGCCCACTTACATAATCATGGATCACTTAGCCCACACTATAAGTATCATTGATTTACATAATCAATCCCTCCATATTTAATTAGTGTCTTTTGACCACAAAATTAATTCTTGGACAATACTAATTAAATAAATATATTAATATATAATACTTATAATATATTAATAAATTGTAAATAACTTTATTCTCATAAAATCATCCTTTAAAATTGCACCGGTGAAGGCAACCCAAAAGGACCATGCTACAATCGGGTCAAGTACATACCAATTATAGTTATGAGCTCAGACACCAAATCCAACATAGAGTTGTACACTGGGTTCATTCATGCATTTAGGTTCATACATGCATTCTAAAAAATAAATAAATAAAAATAAAAAAAAGTTTGCACCCAAGATTTTAAAATATAAAACCCAAAAATATTTTTCCTGTTTGCCCTAGTTTTAAAGATTTTCATACATTTAGGTTCGTTAATACATTTTCAATATATATATATATATATATATATATATATATATATATATATATATATATATATATATATACATACATACATACGAGATGATGACTCTTTTACATACTATAGCTCCATGAAGTGGGAAAATGAGAAATCAAATGAAAAACAAATTACCTAAAGCGACCGGAAGTATAGAATCAACTATCATAACTAAGGGAACCAACCACCGTAATTCGAGACCCCAGACTTAGATAATAAAAAATGGCATCCAGAAGCATTTTTGTGGGCAGTAATAATAGCTTTAGGATGCTTTGCTTCTGAATGTTTAATGGCAACCCTGGACCCACAAAACACGGACCTATTTATTGAGGCGTTCCCCTCGCGGTAACAGAGAGCTTAAGTATCAGATCCACACAGTCAAGACAGAAAAATGATTACAACTGTCATATCAAGTACCCAAATCGAAAATTTCAAGCGCTTAATCGAAGAAACTTTCAGAAACTCAAAAGTTGATTGAAGAATGCAAAGCTCAAAATGAAGATACAAATCCAATTTCAATCAAAATCAAAAGTCATCTCAAAGTCAAATCTAGAGAATGAAGAAGTGTGTGATATGATACATGTGGCTCTCAAAAAAGTGAAAGCATTAGAGCTGGGCTAATTCGGTTGGGCTCACTCTCTCAGTGAAAGCTGATTTGCCGTGACGAGTTATTAAGGATGCGTCGATTCTGATTCTTGAGCATCTAGTCTTAAGGACATGAGATCCCAAACTATGTTATTTTCACTCAGAAAAGCTAATTAAGGTATGAAGTTTATATAAAACTATTGTTGGATTATTGTATTACACCGTTTCGTGGTCTTCCTCACTTTGGGAGTTTGTGATATATGGAAGGTAGCAGGATGGTCGCCTAGGTATTAATGATTGGAGCCCTATTGATGTAAAGTTTTATCGTATATGTTCATATTTTTAAAATTAAATAAAAAGATCTCTTATGTTCTTAAAATTTTCTTTGGTTCACTTTTCTCAAGTTTCCTCCGTACATGTATTTCTTTTTGATGGTTTTCATTGCATGAATACATTTAGAAATAGACTTGTTTGTCCGATCCAGCTCTACGTTTTTGCTCCTATCCGTTTTTGCTCTACGTTTCCTTGTTCTATCTAGAAATCGACCTATTTGTCCGATTCTTGCTCTTTCTTGAGGACAAGAAAGGTCTAAGCTTGGTGAGATTTGTTAGGTGCAATTTGTGCACCTTTTTGCACACCTTTTAGTCCCTTTTCATGCATCTATTTAGCATAATTGTTCTTCATTTTTCTTGCATTTCATCAAATTCATGTTAGTCTCTAAAACAACCTTATTTGCATACTTTCATGTATTTTTTAGGTAAACCAGAGGTTAGGACGCGCTTTGGGAGGTGTCGAGATGTATTAGTGAAGATTTTGGGATGATTGGGTGAAGAGTGGAAAAGTTGACAAAATGAAGTTTGGAATTGGAGTTAGAGGGTTACACAGGGCATGTTGGATTTACACTTCAAAAACGAGCATGGGCCATGTTGACCAAAAAAGGGGGTTGTTAACTATGTTGGATTAATGTCTAAGTCCATAACTATAATTGGTGAGACTTGACTCGACCCGACATGGTCCATTTGGGTTGCATGGCATCATGAATTTGGATAGAATATAATGAGAGAAATAACACTTAAGGTTGGTTAATATATTATAAGTTCTAATATATTAATAAGATTATTTAATTTGTATTAATCAAGAATTAATCTAGGATTAACTAAGTGATCAAAAGAAGACTAATTAAATATATGGGTTGATTGTGTAAATCATCCATACTTATATAGTGGGCTAATGCTCCATGGATTGTCAAGTTGGGCTAAAACCCATAAGATGCTCCATGGTGTATTTGTACCCATGAATCATCGAAATGAAAGGCCATGTCAATTGGGGTTTACATGGTGTAACCCTAACTATATATGCATCTTATTCTTGACCAAAATTGGCACTAGTATCATCTATATATGCATATGATGTTGTGTGAACCATTTGAGGTGTCACACTTGGGGCACTAGGTACTCAAGCTTCATGAAGATAATCTACATCAAAGAGGTATGTAATTCTAACTTGATATATTCATATGAATCATGTTATTATGCTAGTTAGGATGAATACCTTGGAAAGTTCATATTTGCATGTATAATAGAGAAAACATAGATCCAAGGTATTTAGGGTTGCATGTACACTTAGGAGTGTTAGAATGCTCAAAACCCAACAGTGGTATCAAAGCCTAGGCTTGTTTTCTTGTTATACTTGCAAAAGTAGCTGAAAAATCGAGTTTTGATGTTGTCTGCACAACAGACTTGCCGAGTCCATGAATGGACTTGTCGAGTCCAAGGCAAAATGCATCCAACTCGCCGAGTTGGACCCCTTGATAGCATATATTCGATTGTTTTGGCTGGAATTGGACTAGGAACATTACCCTAAGATGTTTTTGAACTTATAAACTTTTTTTGATGTGGTAATGTTCATGCTAATCCAATTTCAAAGATATTTGTCAATAGATTCATGATTTGTATTAGTTTAATGGTTAGGCTAATTTCATGAAAAAGTGTGTCACTTGAAATATTATGTTCATATGAGTTGCTTAGATTAATAGAAAAGTTTGATTGATTAAGTGTCTTTGATCCATTTTAATCTAAGAGTTCCGTATAAAATGTGCTTGTGTAACATGTCCTTAAGTTACATGAAGAGTCACATTAAAGTCTCTTAAAACTCATAAATATTGACAAACGTTACAAAATGAAGAGTCTTGTTTTCATTGAATGCTTTTATGACTCCATAATTTGTCCTCAAGTTATGGAGGTTCAAGATTCACTTCATTAAATCATTAAAATGTGTAACCTTAATTAGTTCCAAAAGTTACAAATAAAGAACAGTTATATTCATTTACTAGTTTAAAGTCTTCCATAACTTGTCCTCAAGTTATGGAACTTGAAGAGTTTTTGGATTAAAACTATTTCAAACACATAGGTTATGGAATTAATTAGTTTTGAATAGTTTCAAAACTTTCCCTCAAGTTTTGGAATTTGAAAAGTTTTCTCTTATGAATACTTTAATTCCAAGTTAGCCCTTTAGAATTTTAAAAGTTAATATTCAACCCTTATACTTTATAATATTATAAGTTAATAATATTTATATATATATGTATAAGAGTAATGTCAGAATTACCGTTAGTAGGCCTCATTCACGAAGCCGGTCTATAAAGGGGTATAAGGTTATTGCCTATAAAAAGGCAGTTTAATGGGTGTCCACTCTCACCCACCGCTTCCTTGACTGGTGGAGGGTCGTTAGCCGAACGGGTAGGACAAGGACTACAATTCTCCCTTCATTAAAAGTATTAATGATAAATAATACTAAGTAACTAAAACTTTTATATATACCTAATCTTAGTTACTTAGGAAAAAGTGAATAAGGTGATAACCCATGAAATTACACTTTGCACTTTGCTTAAGTTGTTAGTGGAGCGTGTGTGGTTAACCGGCACACTAACCTGGACTTAACAAGGTAGGCAAAGGGTAACTAAATATTTATCATAGTATCGGTGGAGTGTGTGTGGTTAACTGGCACATCGATTAAGGGGTGAATATTAAGGGTACCAAGTATATTTGCATGGTTACTTCACACCTTGTTTTGTGATCCTCGGCATCCCAGTCACAAAACCTGAAGGGCACACTCGAGATTGAAACATGCCATTGAAAAGTTCAATGAATCTCAAAAGATCTAGGAGTTTCAAATCCAATTAAAACCTAATAATACATTTTGTTTATCTTGGTGGAAATTGGTGAATCCTCATTCATCTACCTTCAAATATTTTATAGCTTGGATTACGACATCCCTCTTCTAAGTTATAAAATAGTTTGTTGGGTCCTAGCCTTAATATTTCATATTGGGTGTCATATTAAGGACTTTAAATCAACTATATTGAATATCTCCCAAAAAGATGTCTGGTTTAGACATTTATGATCTTCCCAAATCTCTTGAAACAAGCTTTCCTAAATAAAGATGATGTCCCATGGATATCATACTTCTTTCACCTCCTCCAATTATTCTCCCTAACCCACAAGTTCCTAAAAATTTTAAGGTCACTCAAGCCCTATTGGCAAGGCAAGGTCTATGTGTGATCACATCTTGGAGATGTAGTCACATATTGACAAGCCGGGAGAGTTGGGTGTCAAAGTCTTGAGAAAGTTGGTGGCTCAAATACTTTCTAAGTCACATAGTGAGATCTTTTGGGAATCCTATGAAACAGACTAACACAAGACCCTTAATGAACTTATCTATTTGCCAAGATCAACTCCCTAAAACGTTGTGGATATTGACAATGATGACATTGGATATCCAGTAAAGCTCTCTCTTCCCAATGGAAAGGGATCGGCCGTAGTCAACTCGGTTGACCAAATGGTAAAGAGAGAGGCTAAGTCTGAGATAGTCCCATTATCAAGGGTCCATGGGTAACTATTGCCAAAGGAAGAGGCATTGGTTGCGAAGCTGCCAAATTTTACTCAAGGATGTTAAAGTCAATAAGTTTGAGTCTACTTTAGGTAAAGTCCACTATCTAACTTTGCTAAGTTTCTACTAAGATTCTTGATAGACGACGTGACTGGGTCACATGTTGATGTTTTAAGAATCAAAGAAAAGTGAGGGAATTTAAAGAAACAATATGTTGAATCTGATCGCGTAGATGGATTTCTATCGCATAGTTTGAAGATCGGATTCTTGAGCTACTTCTTAAGAGTTATGATACATTGCTTAGGAATAGACAAAACCAAAGTTGTCATGCTCTTTTGCATTGTAAGGATAGTTTTTCCGTAGGGTTTTAAAATATAAGGAAAAATGATGATTTTATTTATTTTAAAATATCCTTACAATGGCATTTGAGGAAAAAATTGTTACTTATATCATTCCATTAATAGCAAGAGTGGATATATGAAATTGATTCTTTCATTTGTGGTAATGTCTAAATTTACCGAATAAGCAAAGATCCTCATCATCCAAGTTTCAATTGGACCGAAACTTGGAATCATAAAAGTTGTACAATATGATGAATGAGAACTTTTTACTTTGGAAAATTAAGACTAGTCCTTGTTCACATGTATATGTGAGTTAAGTGAAGGACTAAGGGATCGAGTACACATTCTTGTGCATTGGTCAAGTCCACCACAAAATATCGATAAGACTATTCGTAATGATTTACTTAAGTTCACTAAATATGCTTATACTTAGAATTTGAAGTATAATTCAGAAACATTGGAAAAGTTTAAATGTAAGGCATAACGAATAAGAAGAGTCAAATTAAGCAGAAAGATAAATGTTTCTCAAATTTAAAAAGATGGGAGAGTACTTTAATATTAGTTTTTGTGATCATCTTAATGATTAAGAAACCATAAGACAATTAGTTCTTTAAGGAAATCTTAGTGCATTCTTATGACTAAGAAGATGAATCTTGAATTGTTGAAATGATTAAATCAAGAAGATGAGTCATACTTCATTCCAATACAAGTCTTAAAGAAGTTTTAAAACACTTGTCAAATGTAAGAGCAAAAGTTTTCTACTCTTGTACATTTGAAATTGGTAATTTGCGATGTTTTGGATAAAACAAATACCAACTAAGGCCAATTGTGTGAAGTGTTTGTCTTGATTAGAATCCACACTATCTCTTGAATATTTGACAAGAGAGTCTTATATGTCAAGAGGACAGTGGGAGTCTTAAAGGTCTTGAAAGTCTCAAGAACTAATCAAGAATAAAACCTGAAGTTCTTCACTAGCACACGACTTGAGGTTCATAACCTATCGTGTTGACATATTCTGTGCCCATTGCAGTTAAAGTTGGCTTTCCATATGAGTTCTTAGAGTTCTCAATTGGTTGCACAACAACATGGAAGCAATGGCAGGCCCTTGAGCTGCCAGGTGCAAGAAATTAAGATTGAGTTCAGTCCATATGAGTTTGGATTTGTCATTATCCTTGTCTTGTGACTATGGTTTTGACAATTTACATGGATAAGAACACATAGACCATTAAATCTAAGTGTCGTAAGGTTTCTCTCCGATTCATGAAAATGATGGTGAGGAAACACTTTCACTAAGAAGATTTTATCTAGATAGCAATTGTGATATTTGCATTCTCAAAGTCGTTAGTGGAGCGTGTGTGGATAACCAGCACACTAACATGGACTTGTGAGAAGTGGAAAAGGTCTAAACAATCGAGACTATGATTACAACATCCCTTTTCATAGTTCTTAAAATTGTTTACACACACATGTGAGCTATCTAAGATAAGGTGTATGATTATGATAAAGTTTTATCGAAACAATCTAGTATCAGAAATCTGAACTTTGGTAAGAAAGTCAATAAAGTATTCTAGAAGTCCAGCTGATTTCTGAGTACATGTCAAAGCTAGTGGGAGCATAAGTGTTATGCTAATAATCATCATGTTTGTGGGAGCATGATAATTATTATAAGTATTGCAAGTTAGCAATGTTAATTATAGAAACAAAAGGTCTCAATTGGGAAAGAGTTGTTTTGCTATAATTAAGGGAGAGGAAATTATACTTCATCTCAAATCTAAAAGCTTAGATTGAGGTTTTAATCGTATTTAGTCAAGGATATATATATATATATATATATATATATATATATATATATATATATATATATATATATATATATATATATATATATATATATATATGAATTTCATGTTGGAATGGCTCAACATAAGGAAATTCTGTACATGGGTCCATTATTTGCGTTCTAAAATTCGGTTATGATTACGACATCCCTTTTCATAATCTGAATTTTGAGAACTTGGAAAATTGAAATGGAAATATTATAGCAAAAGAGTAGTTTAGTCTTTATGTGAGACATCATGAATTGTGTCCCATATGCTTCAGATATAGGATCGATTACATGTACTATATTCATCATTTCTAAAATTTTCCCAATGCCTGGGGCATTATGAAGGGAAAAGGTCTAGAATTGGATATGACTAAAATGATTAAGCAATTGTCGAGGACAATCTAAGGTTTACCAAATATTGGTTGCTCATGGAAAGTTGGAAGTATAATGTTAATTCTGGAAGGACCGTATTGACATAATATGTAAGGAGGCAGCTCTTGTTCAGAAGTGATCGTTAAAATGGAATCTGGAAATGTTTCAAAGTTAGAAATTATTCAATCTATGTAAGATTAGGAAACTTAATGCAAGAAGGATATTTCTAAGGAGCTGATCTCCTTTGGAATGCTCTGTAATGGTTGTTGTCAAGTCTTTCTGACTTTGTGCATAATCATTACAAGAGGATCAATGCATATAAGTTTAGAATCTAATAGATTTCAGTAAATTGCATGAATTTGGAATTCTTGCATTTGCAGTAAGGATTTGGGACTGTGAAAAGAGGCTCATTGGAGTTATGTTCAATCGATCTATTTCACAAAGTAAAGATCATAGACAGACATAGTATGCATACTTGGTGTGTGGCATGACTAGTGTTTAGAAAACATAGTGTACATTCTTGGAGCATGGGACAACTATTGTTTTAAATTCAAGAATAAAGTTGATAGCTGAAACAGTATACAATGAATAATGTGTAATCATATGGTGATAAATAAAAGGTGTTTTATTTATGTTCATAGGTTTTGGTACCATATTGGATTCAATTATTATTGTGTTTCACTTTGCATGTTTTAACTTCCTAAATGACTAGGTCATTTTTCTGGATGACTAAGTTATTCAAACCATACACAGTCGGTCATATGTTGGAAGTAGATATGAATTAAGACTGCCATGGGTTGGCTTGTAGAGGTCTAAGATGTTGGACAAAAGGCTACAACACCCATGAGTGCTCATAAGTTCTGAGTATTGGATTCAACTCGCGCTCATTGGAATTACTTCATGGATTTTATCACGAGTGATCATGAGATGATAATATCTTATATTCTTCAAACCTAGAGATATGAGTTGTTACTATGAGTTGGTTGTACATTGTTGCTCAAAAATGCATTCGGTAACTCGGTGTTATAAAACGTGCCTTTGTGTATGATTCAACAAGTAGTAGAACAAGCCATATGAGTCAAAGTTTATCCATTCCTTTTACCTTCTGGATAAAAGCGATGTCTGTGGGCCCCTCGATGATTTGATGATTGCAAATGGAAGTGCTCGGCCGGGCCAGGACTGATTTGATTTGTTCAATTAGTTAGTCATCATAAATCGAAAATCGGGAAACAACAAATGGACAAAGAGAATGATTATAATCCGTGTCTCAGTCCATATGATATCTGGAATGGAGGAATATATGATCCTTTATCTAATGGACAAGTCATTGATAAAGGTCAGAGTTCATCGACAAGGTCAGAGTTCGACAGAAGCTGTTGAGAGCTACGATTGCCAGTCGGTTCTTGAAGTCATACGCAATAATAGTTTTAGAATTATCCAAGTGGGAGACTGTTGGATTAATGTCTAAGTCCATAACTATAATTGGTGAGACTTGACTCGACCCGGCATGGTCCATTTGGGTTGCATAGCATCATGCATTTGGATAGACTATAATGAGAGAAATAACACTTAAGGTTGGTTAATATATTATAAGTTCTAATATATTAATAAGATTATTTAATTAGTATTGATCAAGAATTAATCTAGGATTAATTAAGTGATCAAAAGAAGACTAATTAAATATATAGGTTGATTGTGTAAATCATACATACTTATATAGTGGGCTAATGCTCTATGGATTGTCAAGTTGGGCTAAAACCCATAAGATGCTCCATGGATTATCCATGGTGTATTTGTACCCATGGATCATGGAAATGAAAGGCCATGTCAATTAGGGTTTACATGGTGTAACCCTAACTATATATGCATCTTATTCTTGACTAAAATCGGTACTAGTATCATCTAGAGAAGGGCTAGACGATTTTCATGAAGTGTGGAATTCTCTCAAGTCTTTCCAAGTGTATATGGTGTTATGTGAACCATTTGAGGTGTCACACTTGGGGAACTAGGCACTCAAGCTTCATGAAGATAATCTACATCAAAGAGGTATGTAATTCTAACTTGATATATTCATATGAATCATGTTATTATGCTAGTTAGGATGAATACCTTGGAAAGTTCATATTTGCATGTATAATAGAGAAAATATAGATCCAAGGTATTTAGGGTTACATGTACACTTAGGAGTGTTAGAATGCTCAAAACCCAACAAACTACACTAAACACGACCCATGTTGATTTGTTCTATTTTGACACGGGTCGTGTTCGACCCAAAAACTGCCTTTTGACAGTTTTTAATATTTTTCATATCATGAGATTTTGGTCATTTTTACATACACATATGATACCAAAGCACATTGGGTGAAGGAATTCCGAAGGTTTTTTCAAGGATTTAATCGATTATCATTTTGAAACATTATTTCCCTTAATTGTAAGTTGTAATTGCACATCATTTCCCTCTTTACAACTTGTGATTTTTTTTTCTATCCATGTGTTGCTAGAACCCTAGTTCTCCAACTTCATGTTTTGACTTCTTGGTTGTGATTTCAATAATATGACTTGATGTTTATTTTTAATTTATGTCTAGTGAAATTGATTTTGATTCAATTGGATATTTTATTCTTATTGTGATTCTTATTGGCCATTTGAATTAGGGTTAAGTCATTCAAGTTATTCATTTTGGACAATCCGCAATTGTTTTGTGAATTGGACTAAGTGACAAGCATTAAATCAATTTAGTGTAAATCTTTTCACACACTTTTACACGCCCGAGCTTTTGAGGAGTATTGGGTGTTGTTGGGAACATTCACGTAAAGCTTAATGTAATCTTTTAATCTAATTCTAAGAGCTTGTTTAGATTAGGTTAGTAAGGTTATGGTGAATTAAAGAGCTTATTTTGGTTAATTAATGTGATGAATAGGAAGTGTTAGACTTTGTTAACACTTTCAAGTACTAACTTAGATGAAATTGGCAAATATCATGTTATCTTGGAAGCACATTACTAAGTTGTCATATACATACTTGGAGTCCTTACAAATTCTGAATTTAATTCACTCATTTAACTGATTACTTGTGTTTTTAATTGTTTGTTTTAATCATTGCATTCTACCCCCCCCCCCCCTATTTACTATTGGTGACCACAGTACCTTATGAAAAGATGTATAGACTGATTATTCTGTGTCTCTGTGGATCGAACCTACTTGCCTTGTAATACCTTTTAGTGCAATATAGTGGGATTCTTTTGGAATATATCGTACCCCTTTGTTTGTTGGGTTTGACATGCCTAACATATACAAACACTTATTTTGGTGTGTGTGTGTGTATATATATATATATATGTATATATATATATGTGTGTGTGTGTGTGTTCGCATACAAATGTATTTATAATAAAATAGGTGTTTGTATATATATATATATATATATATATATATATATATATATATATATATATATATATATATATATATATTGTAAAACAAATATTTGTATACATTTTTTTTATAAAAACATATTTGTATAAATTTGTGTACACAATAATATCTATTAATCTAAATATGTATTTCATATATTTTTTTAAAAAAAGTTTTTATATAGAAAATACAAGATTTTTTTATGTGAAAATATGTTTTTTTTTGTATTAATATGATTTCATAAAAAAAACATGTTTGAAACAAAATTTTGAGAAAAAAAAGTTGTAAAAACAACAAAAGTTAGGATGAATTCATAATAAAATTCTAAAAGTTGGGTTAAAAGGAAAAAATTTGGACCAAAATTTATGATAATATTTAAAATCTGGATCAAAAGTATAAATTTTGGACCAAATTTATAATAAAATTTAAATTCTAGACCAAAAATATAATTTTTGGAAGTTGGATGACCTATTGACCGGGTAAAGGGTTAGATTCAATATGATTATCGGTTTTTGGACTTAATTGAATAAAAAAAGATGTAAGGACTAAATTGTTAATGAAACTAATATATTAGGACTTTATTGCAGTTTCTTTATAATAAATGAAGATCAATTTTTGTGATATGTTTATGTCTTATTAATTTTAACACTTGCCATTTTATGATATTTTTAAAATAAAGAAATATTAATATGCCAATTTCTTCTTTTTTTAAATTTTTATAATTAAGAACTCATATAATACTTATATTTATATATGTAAAATATTATATGTAATAAATATGATAGTAATAAATATTTATTCTTTATTTGTTCGAAATTTAATTTTAAAAATTACTTATTATTTACATTTTGATATTTAAATTATTTTTGTTCAACTCGTGTAATATAAGAATGTTACACATTGTAAAATAATATACTTTTATATTAACAATAATTGAACAAAGCCCCTTAAATACACTTGATAAAATATTTCGTGGGTCAAATACGAAGCAAATTATTGAAGTCGCTATAAAAGCTTCACCAAAAATAATAAGTAAAGGCAGGCAAAGTTGGTTGTTAGGTCTCTATCGACCCACTTATTAGTACAAAACTTTAAATGCAAATCATACCACCACATGATAGTAATCGGCCAAAAATGGATAGTTTGCATTTTTCCTTTATAATTACCTATGAGATGAATCCCTTTTAACACAAAAAAGTGTGTATGATGTCAAATTCTGTTGTAAATTTGTATGGAAGACCAACGACAAATTCTTTTTCTTTAATTCATTTACCTATAAGTTGCAAAACATGTAGCTGTTTGAAAACTTCGTAAAATATCGAATCTAAACTAGTTTTCATAGCAACAAGACATTTTATCAGTGTTGTATGTTATGACTTTTTTCCTTAAATATTTCGGGTGAGTTTCTTCATGAATTAAGTATTATGGTTAGATGGCATGCCTTTCCATTAACTAGTATAAAAAAAAATGATATATTAACAGAATAAAGTTTGTAATTGAATTGACTGTTATAATTAATATATTCGTTATCATTGATATATTAACAGAATAAAGTTTACATTCTTTGATTTTGTCGATAAGAAAGAATTCGAAAGTCAATGTAATGTATTTTAAAATCAATTTTATTTAATTATATATTGGGCTTATGTTTAATTTATATTCACTAATTTGTTAGATTCATTTTTTGGGTATGTTTATTAATTCATAAGGCCGTTTGTTTATTTTCTATCATTTGTTAGTAAAACATTTGACCGATTATAATTTGATATATTAACAGAATAAAGTTTATATTGTTTACCGGTAAATTTGAAATTTACATATAAGGCACATATACATATATTAACAACAAAAAGTTTACATTCTTTGATTTTGTCGATAAGAAAGAAATCGAAAGTCAGTGTAATATATTTTATAATCAATATTATCTATTATATATTGGGTTTTGCTATAAAATGAGATCAAATAACAAGATAAATTATAAAGTAAAGAAAAACATAAGAATAAAGTGAATTTTTATTCCAATACTTGTGATGAAATCACCAACTTTCTAATACATATGACTCACTATTTATATAACCACAATAAAATGGAAGATGAATGCACATTATGATGGCGCATTATTACGCTCATGAAACATATTGAAATAATTGTTATTAATGCTAAATAAGTATAGATAGTTATGATAGAAATGAGGAATCTAATGGTCATTTATAAACTAATATTTGATAACACTCCCCCTTGAATGACTATTGTATCATGCCTCTTTAAAACCTTGATAGGTAAAACCTCATGGAAAAAACCATTTATTAAGGAAAAAAAGTACACGATTAATAATAGATATTGGAAACAATTGTCTAGTGACGATTGAATCGAGTAAAGAAATAAAATCAGAGTAAGAACAGATTTAGAACACACGATCTAAAAAATATATGATTGGCTCGTTATATTGCTTGATCAGAGAATATAAGAGGAAAGACAAACTGATTACAAAATGATAGACAAAGTTCTTATCCTCTATGTGTATCCATCCCATATTTATAGGGATACTGACAACACAAAAAATATAATGACATTTGACGTTACAAGCTTCCAAATAAAAGCGTCCGTATAATAAAATTACAAATTAACATCGACATTGCAGACAACAAAGACATATTCGATATCTCACAATAACCTTCGAACTCCAACATTCTCCCATTTGTGAAAAATGTTGAATTTAAGTTGCTAAAATCTTTACAGTTTGATGGATAACCCTTCGGATCTCGGCATACCAGTTGATAATCTTCCGAATCTCAGCTTTCTCCTTATCATTGTTCTTGGTACAACTGTTCATACGAACCATGAGATTTGTGTAATGAGACATTGTATACCTTTCGACATCACACACTTGAAACAGGAATTTTGAATTATTGCCCTTCTTGTTTTTTTCCAACCAAAAAAATTCCTAAAGGTTTCAAGGTAATCTTTCTATCTTTGAAATTTCTCAAACTAGCCTTACTCAAAAGCATAATTTGTGGAATAGTGATCTCTTTGTCCAAAAACATAGTCGATTCAATAATTGTTAAGGCTAAAGCTCCATAGTATCCATCAATGAAAACCTTCAGATGAGCAATAGCATTCAGAAAATCTTCTTTGCTTGTCACTTGCAGTTTCGATAAATCAACACTCTTCATGATCAATGCCACAACTAATAAATCATGAAGATTCATTAGAGGAAAGATTGCAACCAAGAAGTTGAATGTGATATTGTTTTCTCGGACTGCATTATATCGATAATTATGTAACATACACTCGAATAAAACATCTTTGGTTATGCCAAGAACCCGAACTATCTTGACTAATGACCATATCTCCTCTTCATTCTTTACAAGTACATCATGTAAACGAAACTTCATGCACATGTATTCAACATTATCCTTGTACTTGTCAATAAGATCAAACTGTTCATCCAAGAACATCATTATGTTCACTGGAAAGTCTAATTGATTCATGTTAGTGTTCATAGTGTCGAAGCTTTTAATAGGAACCTTATCAAATTCATGCATCTCCCCAGACACAACCAAAGCTTCGATATACTCGTAATGATAAAGCTTTGGAGGATCACCTTTGTTAAGACCAGGTGGTTCATTTGCACGTAGTCGAAGAATACTTTGAACTTGTTTTTGTTTCACTATCTCTTCTTCAAAAGAAGCTTTCTTTTCCTCCTTCTCAAGCTCAATACTTATGTCTTTCCCTTTTCCTTTATCTACTTCAGCAGGCTTGGGTTTCAAAGATCCAGTTTCTCCACCAGCGGATCCGATCACAATATCCTTTGTAACAGTAGAAGTTTTTGGTAAAGATGTTGGTATCAAAGTAGCTAACACTTTTCCAACAACCTTTCCATCATCATCATTTTTCTTCGATGCACTTCCACCATTACCAAATTTTGATCCATCGCCAACACTTCCCTTTTCTCCCCTTGCACCCCTGTGAAAATAGGTGGGGCATCCGTTGGCATCATGTTCATCAATTTTGCGAGTGGTGCTAACTCCTTCTGAATTTTCGACTCCAACAGTGAAAACTTCTCAAAAAGATGTTTAGAAGTGATCAACGAAGATGAAACAAAACTTGACTTCAACACCAATCCCTTTAATTCTATCAGCAATTTATCAATGTTCACAAAACTTTGAACATCAACATCAGCCATCTCCTCAACTTTCGTAGCAAGAGCTTCATACAAAGTAACAAAATTTGTTCCACATCAACAATTATATTAACCTTCTGATGAAGAGATGAATAATTGTGTTTTAATGCTTCAACTTCCTTTCCCAAATCTTCACGAAGTTCTTGAATTTTAAGATTCACAAGTTCTCGAACCTTCTTCACATATTGAATAAAAAGAACATACCTTTCCTTTAAGCATCCTTTATTGATTTCAAGTAAGATGTAAACGAAGAAGATTGTGCCTTCACTCTCTTCTCATTGTTTTTATCAACAATATCAATTTCCTCTTGAAGTCGATTCTCTTGTCATTTCAGCAACACATCAACCTCGAGACTCGAAAAAGAATGTTTTCCCCCTCCATCAGCCTGAAGTTGTAATAGAGAATTGAGTTTTCTGTTGAGAATTTTGAATTGTTTCACTGTCAGCAACATATCATTCGGAATATTCTCTTCTTCTTGATCAAACTCAATATCAATAAAAGTACCATTAAACGCATCATCCTTAGTTTGTTCATTTTATTGAACAAGGTTGGGGTCAGTAGATTGTGATGAAAACAGAGATGTAAGAGGTTGATTAAGAATGTTATCGAAAGTGGGTGAATGGGTAGAAGTAGAAACAATGGAGATAATTGGTGGTAGAGAAGTTGAAGTATCAGCTGTAGAGTTTCGAAGGATGATGAAATATTATGATTAGGATTACCTTGATATTGATTGAGGAGGTGGGAAAAAGCTTAAGTGAAGGTTACTCATCCTTTACATAAGGCTTGAGTTTGTGGCCCGGAGGAAATCTACCCGATACCGTCGTTAAACGGAGTTTATGGTCGTACCCGATTAAGTTGTCGTAAAATAAAATTTTTCCAAATGAATATCGAGGGTTTTTTCACGTGTTTCTAATGTGTTTGGACACTCATGAAATCATAATAAAATTCTCAATTTAAATGACCTAATCCAATTGCTAACGGAAAAGTTTGATAAAGACGGGTTTTATTAACGGAAACGGGTTATGGTGACGGAATAAATTTCAGGTTGTCACATTATCCACCGTTAGAGGGAATTTCATCTAAAAATTCAGAATTACGATACAAATCATGGATTTTGAAAGAGATTCGGATATTTCTGTTTGATCGAGTCTTGGCATTCCAGCGAACCTTCACTATCGGGATGCGGCTTTGTTTCGTACGTTTGGTCTCTCAATCCATGATTTCAATTGGTTCTTCCACAAAGTTCAGACTTTCGTTGATCTCGATCTCATCAAGAGGGATCAAGAGGGTTTCATCGGATAGGTACTTTTTAAGATTAGAGACGTGGAAGACAGGATGGATGTTGCTAAGTTCTTGAGGTAGTCGGAGTTTATAGGCTACGGGACCGATCCTAGCGAGGATCTTGAAAGGTCCTATATACCTCGGGTTAAGTTTTCCGTGCTTTCCAAAGCGTATGATGCCTTTACAGGGTGAGACCTTCAATAAGACACGATCTCCAACCTGGAATTCCAAGGGTTTCCGTAGTTTATCAGCGTAACTCTTTTTTCTGTCTTGTGAAGCTTTTAGTCGATCTCGGATTTTAGTGATCTTTTCGGTGGTTTCGCGGATGATTTTAGGACCAGTGAGAGCACTGTCGGGGACTCGACCCTTAGCTAGCTGCGTGTCCCCTACTTCGGCCCAACACATAGGGGATCTACACATGCGACCGTAGAGGGCTTCGAACGGGGCAACCATGATACTGGCGTGGTAGCTGTTGTTATACGACAACTCGATCAAGGGTAAATGGGTATCCCACGACTTTCTGAAATCAATGACACATGCTCTCAACATGTCTTCCATGGTCTGGATAGTTCTCTCACTCTGTCCGTCTGTCTGAGGATGATAATATGTATTGATATCCAGCTTAGTTCCAAGATCTTTCTGAAGGGACTGCCAAAACCTTGAGGTAAACCTGCTATCTCAATCGAAGATAATGGACACAGGCACACTGTGCAATCGGACTATCTCTTGGATGTAAATTCGTGTAAGTCTATCCATCTTGAATGATTTTTTAATCGGAAGGACGTGAGCGGATTTTGTCAATCGGTCGACAATTACCCAAATGGTATCGTACCCACTCGGAGATTTGGGTAACTTGGTGATGAAATCCATAATAATCATCTCCTATTTCCACTCAGGTATCTCGGGCTGCTGGAGTAGACCCGAGGGTTTCTGGTATTCAACCTTCACCTTGGCGCAAGTTAGACACTTGCCCACGAAGGTAGAGATTTCGGCCTTCATGTTTGGCGACCAATATAGCTTCTTGAAATCCAAGTACATCTTGTCCGAGCCTGGGTACAAAGAATATCTAGTCTTTTGAGCTTCGTTCATAACAACTTCCCTGAAACCTCTAAACTTTAGGGTCCAAATTCAATCCATGAAATAGTAAACTCTGTCACCTCTGATATCGAGTTTCTTATCCATTCCCCTCCAGGTTGTATTCAACACATTCTCTGGTTTTAGGGGTTCCAAATGGGCTTCTCGGATCTGTGCGGATAAGTGGTAATGGATGATCATCGATAATGTCTTCACCTTGTTGTTTGAGTTTTCCTTTCGGCTAAAGGCATCTGCTACCACATTGGCCTTGCCGGGATGGTAGCGGATTTCTTACTCATAATCACTGAGTAGTTCTACCCATCGCCGTTGTCTCATGTTTAAGTCTTTCTGATCGAAGATATGTTGTAGGCTTTTATGATCAGTGAAGATCGTGCACTTGGTTCCATAGAAATAATGTCTCCAAATATTCAGTGCGAAGACTACTGCTCCTAACTCCAGGTCATGAGTCGTGTAGTTTACTTCGTGTGCCTTTAGTTGTCTCGAGGCATAAGCAATAAATTTTTCTCTCTGCATAATCACACAACCTAAACCCTGATTGGACGCATCGCAATAGACAACGAAATCCTCTGTTCCTTCGGGTAGGGACAGGATAGGTGCGCTGCACAGGGCTCGCCTCAATGTTTGAAAGGCAGTGTCTTGCTTTTCACTCCAACAAAAAGGTACACCTTTCTATGTTAGAGTGGTTAGGGGTTTGGCGATTTTGGAAAATTTTTGAATGAATTTACAATAGTAGCCGGCGAGACCCAAGAATTGACGGATTTCTGTGGGTGTCTTCGGTGCCGACCAATTCTCTATCGCCTTGATTTTGGACGGGTCCATGTATATACCCTCCTCGCTTACCACGTGACCAAGAAAAGTTACCTTCCGAATCCAGAATTCGCATTTGGAGAATTTCGTGTACAACTTCTCCGACCTAAGAGTTTCCAACATTAACCTAAAGTGTTGTTTGTGATCTTCTTCGCTTCGAGAATAGACAAGTATGTCGTCGATGAACACGATGATGAACTTGTCCAGAAAGGGGCGACACACCCTATTCATTAGGTCCATGAACACAGCCGGTGCATTGGTTAGATCGAAGGGCATCACTACGAACTCATAGTGAGCATATCGAGTCCTAAATGCTAATGGAAACATTATTCTCATGAACTCAGAGCTGATGGTACCCTGATCTAAGGTCTATCTTCGAGAAGTAACTGGCTCCCTGAAGTTGATCGAAGAGGTTTTCTATTCGAGGAAGAGGATATCGGTTTTTGACGGTCAATTTATTCAACTTGCGATAGTCTATACACATCTGAAAGGATCCATCTTTCTTCTTCATAAATAATTCCGAGGCTCCCCAAGGTGAGGAACTCGGTCTGATGAACCCTGTGTCGAGCAACTCATTGAGCTGACTAGATAACTCCTGCATTTCTGCTGGAGCTAAGCGATATGGATATTTGGCTACAGGATTTGCTCCAGGAATTAGGTCGATGCGAAACTTGACTTGGCATTCGGGAGGAATTCCCAGGAGCTCTTCGGGAAAGACATCAGGAAAGTTGCAAACTTCTGGGATGCTCTCAAGGTCTTTAACTTCCTGTTTCTCGTTGATTACATGCTCTAGGATTGCATAACACTCCTTTCGCAGAAGCTTTTAAGTTTTGATGCAGGAAATGATGCGAAGATTGGAGCTAAGTTTATCGCCGTAGATCATGAGAGTTTGGCCAGAGGGGAGATTAAGACGGATGGCTTTTTCGTAACAAAGGATATCAACATGATTGGGACCCAACCAATCCATGCCAATAATAACATCAAAGCTCTTTATGGTGGTATTAGGTCAATAGGAAAAGAATGATCGTTCAGGGTAAGGGTGCAGCCTATAAATATATCGTTAGCGTTCTCTTTCTCACTATTAGCCATCTCGACGGTAAATGTTTCGGTTAATGGTTGGGGATTATGTTTAATAAGATGTTTGAATGTGGCTAACAAAACTTCTTTGAGCACCAGAATCGAAAAGGATACTAGCATAAGAGTTGTCGAGAAGGAACGTACCCGAGACAATGGTGGGATCGGCGACTGCCTCATCTCGTCCCATAGTTAGAACTCTCCTGGTGTTGCCAGTTGTTGCTACCTTGGGGCAGTTTCTCTTGAAATGCCCGACTTCACCACATCTATCGCAGGCCTGACCAATACCCGCTCTGGACGATTGATTCGTTGATTGGGTTGGTGCTTTGCAGAATCGAATCGTATGCCCCTTTTTACCATAGTTGGAGCATGACAGTTCACGACATGGACCGGGGGTTATGGTGGAAGTTAAACTTGTCGCATCGGGGAAGGGTACCAGCATACCTACTAGTAGGTGCTTGAGCTGTAGAAGCGGCGACAGAAACAGTAACGGGGGTAGTAGCAACGTGGACTGCCACTGTTTGCTGCTTCTTGCAGGATCCTTGCAAACTCTGACCCTTCCATTTGCTCTAGGATTTCTTCTTCTTTTGACTGCTCCCTTTAGCCGATTCAGGAGTGGTGGTCATGTCTTCGAGATCGTCACCATGGTCAATCAGAGTTTGCGCTAGGCATTTGGCGCTATCATAGGTGTATGGCTTTGCAGCCAAAACATTACCCTTGGTTGGTAGGGTCAACCTGCAGATGAATCTTTCAATCTTTTTGCTTTCCGGGGTAACCATTCCCGAATAGAGAAGCGCCAAGTCATCAAATCTGGAAGTGTAAGCGGCGATATCGGAACCCTTCATCTTTAGGTTCCAGAGTTCATGCTCCAGCTTCTGCATTTTGCCCCGAGGGCAGTATTCAGCAAGTAGAAGCTCATTCATGCTCTCCCAACCCATAGCATTGGCTACAAGCAGGGTTAAGGAATTGACTCGGCCATTCCACCAAGTTAGGGATTTATCGGTGAAAGTGCATGCAACAAACTTCACCTTATCAGATTCTGAATAGGCACAGATTTCGAAAATAGATTCAATTTTCTTGAACCATCGAGTTAGGGTAATGACACCTCTAGTGCCATTGAAAGGTGTGGGTTTTGCGTTCATAAATTCTTTGTAGGAACACTCCTTCCGATGTCCCTGACTACCTTCCTTATTTTGAGGCTGAGTACCACCTCCTGGCCCGCCTGAACCACCGGGGTTCATTTGTGACATAGCAGCAGCCACTGCAGCAGTAACAACTGCTTGGAACATGGCGGGATCAAATGGAGAGGGAGGTGGTGGTGGAGGAGGATTGTTGTTCTTTGAGGTGGGTCTTTTCCTCAGAGGCATCTTGATCTAAAATGATCAGGAAAGAGAGGATGGTAAGTCCTCTAAATGGAATCAAGAGATATGAAACAAGATATATCTCATTATGTCAGATATAGTGTTCTAGTAAGCGATAAATCAGGAAGGAGTTATCAAAGTAGGTAAACTATCGCTAAGGAAAGAATGAGTAGCAACACTCAAAATAAATTTCTACAACGTATTCGGTTTTGGCTAAAATACTCCCTGAGTATTTTATGTTTCGCGGCAACGATGACTCATTGTTTGGATATTTGGTAAGTTTTAGGCATGCTGCACACCACAGTCACTCCCAAGCACATGTTGGCTGTGTCTCGAATAAATATAGTTGATCAGGCTATATTGACCCTAGACACGACTACATAATTGCCCAGGTTTAACCGCAACGTACAACACCCAATTACTTATGTTTTGTTCTACTCGTAGTTACGGTTTCTGGCGGTTAGGTATTCTTGTATACTTTTGAAAAATACTTATATTTTAAAGTATACTTTTAGTTCAGAGCACTTTGGCCCCTTAGTGTTTATAGTTATATACCACATAGGGTTCGGTATACTTAGTTCACTATAAACAAGGGTTCTGATACCAATCTGTGACACCGCGAAACCGATGGCGGAAATGTTCCGGGGTGGAGGACGTCAAGGAAAGTATCACAACCAATGTACATAGTAAGCATAGTAAACACAACCATTACATTACATAGGAAATTTACATTTGTTTGAAAGCAAAGTTACATGTTTAATATATACATCAGTATAACGAAAGTAAAGACGAGACTACTAATATGCTCCGTCTTCTCCAAAAGATTGCAGGATACCTGTCTAACATTGACCTAAGAATACAAGCACTTTTAGAAATATCATCATAAAGTTGGTGAGTTCATAAGCGGTTTGTTTCTATAAAAGAACAAGTTTCCTTTGGTTTTCTGAAAAAGTTGTTATCCAATAAAATCCCATATTTTCTTATAAGAAAAGTTTAGTTATCTGTTTGTTACATAATCTGGTTAAGAACAGTTCAATTATCCCAGGAAAAACCCTTATTTTCCTTAAAAGTTTGTGGTTGGTTATCGATTTGGAATGAAGTGTACAAGTATCTACCATACTTGTAGCGTTAATGAAGTATTTTGAAAGTCTGGTTATCCTTGTAAAGTGCATTAGTTTTAACACGTATATAAAACTAATAAGTAGGTAGTAAACTAATTCTTAAGGTTATTAGTTCACTAGGTTCATTATTATTAAAAAGTAAATCTCCGTTATCTAAGTTTGTGAGTTCCATAAACATACAATAGACTAGATATAGCAATAAGAAGTCCAGTATCATTTTATGACTTTTGTCACATGTAGACCTACCGGTCCCACTATAGCTAGCAGCAAGGTGCGGGGTAGTCAGCCCTGTATAGACCTATACACTCAAGTCACACTCTCCTCATAGGTGATTCTGGTTACAGGGGCGGTCCTCCACTCGCGTATATCTGTGGCGTGTTACAGAGGACGTGTCTCCAATCTTAAGAATAACGAATTTACAAGTAATAATGCGGAAAATCCTCTTTTAGATTCTGGTTACAGAGGCGGTCCTCCACTCGCGTATCTTTGTGGAGTGTTTCAGAGGATGTATCAAGAGTTCTAAGATTAATGATCTTTAATAGTAATGATGTGGAAAATCATTTCTAAAATATAAAATATAGCATTTTATAATGAGTTTTTCAATTAGTTTGAAAACTAACTCTGCAAGTTAAACGGTTGGTTAATAAGGGTTTTTTCAATGTTAAAAGCATACTGAACATGAAATATTTCATACGAAATAATAAGTTTGAGTACAAGCTTTCCTTGTACCTTTACTTGTATTCCCCCTGAAAACATTGGAAAACACAGAAAAAGGTGTATGGGTATGAACTCACCAGTCGAGAAATGTTCCGGTTAGGATGCTAAGTGTTAGTTTAGGGCTTGAACACGCGCGAGGTTCCTATGTAATATGAATAGCTACATAAATGTATCTAATTAGACTTTGAACTACTAATTAGGTAAGATATACACTCCGAGGCGCGAAAACACTTTATCTCAAGTGTTAGGAGTGATCCGGGTTGCATATAAGGAGGTGTAAGGCCTAGATATGTAGTTTGCTCTTCAAGAGTAAACTCCTAGGGGAGATTACGGCCCATAGACCATATGCCCATGAGTTTATGGCTGTAAACTCATGGGTGGTGTGTTCTTGGATGACCAATTGTCTTATAAAGCACAAGGGAAGCATCTAGGGTTGATTCCATGGCTTAGGAAGTGATCAGGGCATGAAATGACCTTGGAAAAGGGGTTTACGGTTCTTGAAGGACACTTGGGGAGTTTACTACTGTAAACACATGAGTTTACGGTTGTAAACTCAAGCTTGGTCCATTCTTCATGTGTTTTGGTGGTTGTAGGTTAAGCATGCAATGTTTACGGTTTTCGGAGGCCTTCCCAAACTGTAAACTGAAGTGTGGATCATTTGTGCATGGTTTGGTGCATCACATGACAGAATACAAGGTCCTAGGCACTCATGCAAGGTTTTGGAGGTGTTTAAGGGGCAATTTAACACCTTAAATGGTGTTTATGGTCTATGAAGGAGTGTTTATGGTCCAAGAATGTTCTTGGGCCATAAAAACATGTTTATTACGCAAAATAAAAGGTTTTGGTGTTCTAAGCTGGTACACTCAAGTCCTTAAGTCATATCTAAGCACTAGAAGGGATTTGGAAGGGTTTTGGGGTTTCAAAACCCCTTTATAGGAGTTTACAGTTTTGGGAGATGTTCCCCAACCGTAAACACAAGTTTTTGAGAGTTTTGGATGGTTTAAACACAGATTTTCATGCTTAACAAGTTAAAAAACAAGCTAGGATAGATCACTTACGATTTTGGAGCTTGAATCAGTGTTTTTGGATCAAAACTCGAGTTTTAGAGAGAGAGTAGAGAGAGAAAGTTATGAGGAGGTGGGGAAAAGCTTAAGTGAAGGTTACTCATCCTTTATATAAGGCTTGAGTTTGTGCCCCAGAGGAAATCTACCCGATACCGTCTTTAAACGGAGTTTATGGTCGTACCCGATTAAGTTGTCGTAAAGTAAAAATTTTCCAAATGAATATCGAGGGTGTTTTCACGTGTTTCTAATGTTTTTGGACACTCATGAAGTCATAATAAATTTCTCAATTTAAATGACCTAATCCAATTGCTAACGGAAAAGTTTGATAAAGACGGGTTTTATTAACAGAAACGGGTTATAGTGACGGAATAAATTTCAGGTTGTCACAACTACCTTCTTTAAAGTAGACTTAACAACCATTTCAACTTTCTTAGGTTGTGGTTTAGACCCCTTCTTCTTCTTTGATGGAATTGTGTTTTTAGATAACAATATACTAGTTTCTATATCGGGATTAATCATTTTCAAACAACTCACCAATACAGGGTGAGATGGATCAACCTTGTGAAGCATTGCATCTAGAAATTGTGCAACCGTTGGAAAAACTTCCCCATCGAATTAAACATAAAAAATTCAGTAGTTGCTTTGTTTTATGGAATCAAATACCTTCCTTCTCGTAAGTAACTTGTAAACTTAAGCTCCAATAACGAGCACAAGAAATCCCATCAAATGCATTCGTGTTTCCTACACTTTTCACAAACTCATTCAAGGTTTGAGTTGCATAATCCACTGATAAATGGTAGTATAATCCTGCCACCATTGCATAAACCTCCAAACGACATTTATCAAACCCCACTGTTCTTCCACTTAAGCATCAAAGGAATATCCCAAAGAAAAAAATTCCATATACAAGGTAATCCAGACTTCTTAAATTCACTAATTTTTGTAAGAGTAGGTTGATAACCCATCCCATTAAACATATGAATGATTTGTTCATTCATTACCTTGTAGAAGGGTTCAACATTAGGAATACTGAGAATCTGAGCAAAATTCTTCGTCAATAATCTAAACTTCTTGTCATTCATCATTTGAAAAGTCACAGTTTTCATCCTCTTACTATAAGTAGCTGTAGAACCGACTAGAGACAATCAAGAAATTGGTACTGAAAAAGAAGTGGACATTGTCTTTGATAATATGGAATTTCGAAGAGCAGCGATTAGCATCTTCAATTCGTCGGGGTAAACAAAGACATCTCCTTGAACTTGATAGTTTGTGATTTGAATCTTCATCAGCGGTTGCGATGTGATGTCTTCCGTGATTTTTGAGTGATCAACGGTGACATTTGGTGCGGTAATGGTTAGGGTTTTAAGAATCGGTGAAGAAGAGAGAGATTTCTTTTGATTTGGGGATATGTTGATTGCGTAAAGTTGGAATCAACCCCAAAACCCCTTTTTATACATAAACATAATTTGAATTTGAAGCGACTTCTGGCATTAAATGCAACTGACATGGCTCCTTGGAAATCGTACCAGTCGCCGGAAAATTAGCCACGTCTGAAAAAGTGATGAGCACTTTTTCCTATAAAATCGAACTGAAACACAAATGTCCCATCAAAGTACGTTTCACTTGCCACCATAGAATAAGAGCCATCATCAACCTTCAGCATGGAGGTTAGGCTCTTTAACTTTTTGGTTTAAAAGTGAAGTCATTTGCTAGACTTTCTAAATCATCAGCCGGAGTTGGTATTACTCAGAACCTCAAGGATTTCGTGAGTGCAAAGTGTACCAAAGAAAAAGATAAGAAGAAAAGTAAGAAAATTTTGGATTCTATGATGTCAAAAATATTTCAATATAAAAGCAGTAAGATCCCAGACAAAGATCACTTCATTATTCATCAAGATAGATGACTAACAGCTTGTGTAGTTTCCCGTGAATTACAATCGGATACTTATAGAAAAGTATCGAAGGGATTCATTTAATAAGTTGGATACAAATTTCAATACATATCACAACTTAACATAAGGGTGATAAATTGTAATCGAAATTACCTGTTTGACCAGTTTAGTTAGCGATAAGTATGCTTTGGAAAATTTTATCAAGTAACAAAGAGTCAGAATAATACTCACACGGAAATCATATTCGACAAAACAAAATTATTCCTAGATCTCATTGGGTGAAAATGTCGTGGGATTCGAACAGTTTATGAAGATCACGCAAAACAAAAGTATATGATTTGGAGGATCAAAAGTAGGTACTAAAACAAATGTTTTGTTAAAATCTGGAACAAAGTTCCTCTTTAATTCCTTGAATGGTTCGCAATTTTAGTTTTCAATTTCATCACGGTTTCATGAATCCAGATCATAAACATAGGATGTTTACATACCTATAACATGGTTGGTTTTGACTAGAGATTTCCTGGGTATGTGTCTTTGTGTGTAAAAGTGAAAGAGCTTTAGGATGAAAAAGAGTGGTTTAAGAATCGAAAGTAGCTTTTCTATGATTGGACCAAGCAGGAAACTCTTAACTCATGTGAGAAGAGTAAGGTAGCTCAGGAACTAATGTCAACACATCCTGACTGGGTAGAAAATCCCATAATGAGAAATCCATTAAGGCTTTGAAACACATCTAGTTATGGAGGCTTCGGTCGAAACACCGAAACATGCATCTAGGGACATCTTAACTAGTACATAGTGTTGAATATATACTTTTACACAAAGCAGCAAGCATGTGCTATCAAAAATATTCGCTAAAAGCTATACAAGAAAAGATTAAAAGAAAAAAAATATTTTTGGAGTTTTAATTTTTTGAAAGAAAATTACAAAAATAAGAAAAACTTTTTGATATGTTTGAATTTTAATGAACAAAGAACAAAAATGAAAAATCTTTTTGTTATTTTTGATTTTTTTAATGAAAAAAAATCTAAAAAGAAAGGTACATGACTAACAAAAATAAGATAATGACAAAAGTTGCGAAGATTTTATCAAACTAGTTGCATAATGTCGAAAGCTAAGCATCTCGAAGCGTTGGCTATGAACAGTAACTGTTGAATTATGAACAATAATTGTTGAATCGACATCATTCCTCCACTTTGTCTTGTCATTCTAACGAAGTATGTCCAGGATCAAAGAAATTTTTTTGTTACAATGTCAACAATTATATAAACCTTCTGATGAAGAGATGAATAATTGTGTTCTAATGCTGCAACTTCCTTTCCCAAATTCTCACGAAGTTCTTGACTTTTAAGAATCACATGCTCTGGAACCTTCTTCAAATCTTGAGTAAAAAAAAACATGCCTTTCCATTGCAGCATCCTATATTGCTTTCAAGTCTGAAGTAAACGAAGAAGAATGTGCCTTCACCCTCTTCTCATTGTTTTTACCAACAAGATTAATTGCCTCTTGAAGTCGATTCTCTTGTCGTTTCAGCAACACATCAACCTCGAGGCTCGAAAAAGAATGTTTCCCCCCTACAGTAGCCTGAAGTTGTAATAGAGACTTGAGTTTTCTATTGAAAATTTTGAATTGTTTCACTATCAGCAACATATCATCTGGAATATTCTCTTCTTCTTGATCAAACTCAATATCAACAAAAGTATTATCAAATGCATCATCATTAATTTGTTCATTTTGTTGAACAAGGTTGGGTCAGTAGATTGTGATCAAAATAGAGATGTAATAGGTTTATTAAGAATGTTATCGAAAGTTGGTAAATTGGTAGAAGTAGAGACAATGGAGATAAATGGTGGTAAAGAAGTTGAAGTATCTAAGAAGTTTCAAAGGATGATGAAATAGTAAGATGGATTACCTTGTTCTTGATTGATAAGATCTTCGTTATTTGACACTCCTTCACCCATATAGACATTTGTGTCCATATGATATATGTTCACAAAGATGTCTGAGGTTCGAACCTCCTCATAAAATGGCTCGGTATGCAAAACCATGGGTGGTATGACTGTTGTCTTCTTAGGAGTAGATACGTTCGTAGAATCACCTTGATTAGTGCTTGTGTCCACATTTGATTCCTTCACAGAGCCACCCGAATTTCCAATCTACTCGAAATTCTACTTGATTGGAGAATTCCTCGTTGGTAATGGATTACCCATATGATCATCTTGAATTGGAGTTTCAATGACAACTTCATCTTCCATTGATTCTTGACTGACAATTAACTTTCGCTTCTTCTTTTGTTTCTTTGAAAGACATTTGGCTATGTCTTCTGCCCACCTTTACTTCGAAGCTTGAGAAACATGTACTTGAACTTCACGAAAAGTAACCCCTTCGACTCACTTGTTGCTTGAAATTAAAATTTGGTGAAAAACTTTTAGATATGTCAGGATCTTTGTAAGGTTTATAAGACCTCTTTATCAACTTTTTCAACACACAAGATTTTGAAGGTAAGACTTCTGTTTCAGGCTGAGATGATACAATAACTACAAGCTTTGAAACTGGCTTGGAAACAACCTTCGGTGGTGGCTCAGTTGATACTACCTTCTTTGTAGTAGACTTAACAACCATTTCAACTTTATTAGGTTGTGGTTTAGACCAATTCTTCTTCTTTGATGGACTAGTGCTTTTAGATAATAAAAGACTAGTTTTGATATCAAGATTAATCGTTTTAAAATAACTAACATATACAGGGTGAGATGGATCAACGTTGCGAAGTATTACATCTAGAAGTCTTTCAACTGTTGAAAAAACTTCCTCATTATCATCAATTTTTTTGTGATAATGAAACATCGAAAATTCAACAGTTTTTTCGGTTTATGGAATTAAAATACCTTCCTTCTTAAAAGAAAATTGTAAACTTAAGCTCCATTAACGAGCACAAGAAATCCCATCAACTGCATCCGTGTTCCCTACACTTTTCACAAACTCATTCCAGATTTGAGTTGCATAATACACTGATAAATCGTAGTATAATCCTGCCACCATTGCATAAACCTCCAAACGACCATTATCAAACCCCACTATTATTCCAGTTAAGCATCGGAGGAATATCCCAAAGAAAAAAATTCCATATACAAGGTAATCCGGACTTCTTAAATTCAATAATTTTTGTAAGAGTAGGTTCATAACCCATATTATTGAACATATGAATGATTTGTTCATTCATTACCTTGTAGAAGGGTTCAACATTAGGAATATTGAGAACCTGAGAAAAATTCTTGATCAACATTCTAAACTTCTTGTCATTCATCATTTGAAAAGTCACAATGTTCATCCTCTTGCTATAAGTAGCCTTAGAAGCAACAAGAGACAACCAAGAAACTGGTACTGAAAAAGAAGTGAACATTGCCTTTGATAATATGGAATTTTGAAGAGCAACGATTAGCATCTTCAATTCCTTGGGGGTAAACAGAGACATCTCCTTGAACTTGATAGTTTGTGCTTTGAATCTTCATCAACGGTTGCGATGTGATGTCTTCAGTGATTTGTGAGCGATCAACGGTGACATTTGGTGCGGCCATGGTTAGGGTTTTAAGAATCAGTGAAGAAGACAGAGATTTCTTTTGATTTAGGGATTTGTTAATTGCGTAAAGTTAGGATGAACCCCAAAACCCCTTTTTATATGTAAACATAATTTGAATTTGAAGCGACTTCTGGCGTTAAATGCAACTGACGTGGCTCATTGGAAATCGCACCAGTCGTCTGAAAATTAGCCACGTCTGAAAAAGTGATGAGCACTTTTTCGTTGAAAATCGGAGTGGAACACAAAATGTCCCATCAGCCGGAGTTGGTATTACTCAGAACCTTAAGGATTTCGTGAGTGCAAAGTGTACCAATGAAAAAGATAAGAAGAAAAATAAAAAATTTTTGGATTCTATGATGTCGAAAATATTTCAACATAAAAGTAGTAAGATCCCAGGCAAAGATCACTTTGTTATTCATCAAGAGAAATAACTAACATCTTGTGTGGTTTCTCGTGAATTACAATCGGATGCTTCTTTTAATAAGTTGTATGGGTGGATATAAATTTCAATACCTATCACAACTTAACATTAGGGTGATAAATTGTATTCGAAGTTACCTGTTTGACCAGTTTAGTTAGTGATAAGTATGCTTTAGAAAAATTTATAAAGTAACAAAGAGTTGAATAATACTCACATGGAAATCATATTCCACAAAGCAAAATTATTCTTGGATCTCATTGGGTGAAAATATCGTGGGATTCGTACATTTTATGAAGATCACGCAAAACGAAAGAATATGATTTGGAGTATCGAAAGTAGGTACTGAAACAAATGTTTTGTTAAAATCTGGCACAAAGTTCCTCATCAATTCCTTGAATGGTTCGGAAATTTGGGTTTCAATTTCATCATGGTTTCATGAATCCAGATCATAAACACAGGATGTTTACATACTTATAACCTGGTTGGTTTCGACTAGAGATGTCTTGGGTATGTGTCTTTGTGTGGGAATGTGAAAGAACTTTACGATGAAAAAGAGTGGTTTAAGAATTGAAAGTAGCTTTGCTATGATTGGACCAAACAGGAAACTCTTAACTCATGTGAGAAGATTAAGGTAGCTCAAGAACTAATGTGAGTACAACCTTATTGGGTAGAAAATCCCGTAATGAGAAATCCATTAAGGCTTCGAAACACATCTCGTTATGGAGGCTTTGGTCGAAATGTCGCAACATGCTTCTAGGGACATCTTAACTAGTACATACTTTCGAATATATACTTTTCATCAAAGCAACAAGCATGTGCTATTAAAAATCTTCGCTAAAAGCTATACAAGAAAAGATTAAAAGAAAAAAATATATATTTTTGGAGTTTTGATTTTTTGAAAGAAAAATACAAAAATAAGAAAATCTTTTTGATATGTTTGAATTTTAATGAACAAAGAACAAAAATGAAAATTATTTTTGTTTTTTTTTTTTATTTTTTTTTAATGAAAAAAATCTAAAAAGAAAGGTACATGACTAACGAAAATAAGATAATGACAAAAGTTGCGAATATTTTATCAAACCAATTGCATAATGTCGAAAGCGAAGCATGTCGAAGCGTTGACTATGACCAATAACTGTTGAATTATAAACAATAATTGTTCAATCGACATCATTCCTCCACTTTGGCTTGTCATTCTAACGAAGTATGCCAGGAACAAAGAAAAAAATTTGTTACAACATCAACAATTATATTAACCTTTTGATGAAGAGATGAATAATTGTGTTCTAATGCTACAACTTCCTTTCCCAAAATTTCATGACGTTCTTGAATTTTAAGAATCACATGTTCTCGAACCTTCTTCACATCTTGAATAAAAAGAGCATGTCTTTCCCTTGCAACATCCTATATAGCTTTCAAGGTAGAAGTAAACGAAGAAGACTATGCCTTCACCTTCTTCTCATTGTCTTTACCAACAAGATCAATTGCCTCTTGAAGTCGATCCTCTTATCGTTTCAGCAACAGATCAACCTCGAGACTCGAAAAAGAAAGTTTCCCCCCTCCATCAGCCTGAAGTTGTAATAGAGAATTAAGTTTTCTATTGAGAATTTTGAATTGTTTCATTGTCAGTAACATATCATTCGAAATATTCTCTTCTTCTTGATCAAACTCAATATCAACAAAAGTACCATCAAACACATCATCATTAATTTGTTTGTTTTCTTGAATAAGGTTGGGGTCAGTAGATTGTGATCAAAATAGAGATGTAATAGGTTGATGAAGAATGTTATCGAAAATTGGTAAATTGGTAGAAGTAGAAACAATGGAGATAAATGGTGGCAGAGAAATTGAAGTATCCACTTTAGAAGTTTCGAAGGATGATGAAATAGTAAGATAGATTACCTTGTTCTTGATTGATAAGATCTTCGTTATTTGAGACTCCTTCACCCATATTGACACTTGGTATGCAAAACCTCGGGTGGTATAATTGTTGTTTGCTTAGGAATAGATACCTTCACAGAATCACCTTAATTAGTGGTTATGTACACATTTGATGCTTTCACAAAGCCACCGAAATTTCCAATCTACTCGAAATTCGACTTGATTCGAGAATTCCTCTTCGTTGATGGATTACCCATAGGATCACCTTGAATTGGAGTTTCAATGACAAATTTATCTTCCATTGGTTTCTTCTTTTGTTTCTTTGAAAGACGTTTGGCCATGTCTTCTGCCCACCTTTATTTCGAAGCCGGAGAAACATGTGCTTGAACATCACAAAAAATAACCCTCTTTGTATCACTTGTGGCTTGATATTAAAATTTTGTGTAAAATTTTCTGTTAGGAGATTCGCAAGGTTTATAAGCCATCTTTTTCAACACACCAGATTTTTGAAGGTAAGACTTCTGCTTCCGGCTGAGATGATACGATAACAACATGCTTTGTAACTGGCTTGGAAACAACCTTCGGAGGTGGCTCAGTTGATACTACCGTCTTTGAAGTAGACTTAACAACCATTTCAACTTTCTTAGGTTGTGGTTTAGACCCCTTCTTCTTTGATGGACTTGTGTTTTTTTATAAAAAAACACTATTTTTGATATCAAGATTAATCTTTTTCATATAACTCACCAATACAGGGTGAGATGGATCAACCTTGCGAAGCATTGCATCTAGAAGTCTTTCAACCGTTGGAAAAACTTCCTCATTATCTTCAATTTTTTTTGGATAATGAAACATCGAAAATTCAGCAGTTTCTTCGTTTTATGAAATCAAAATGCATTCCTTCTAATAAGAAAATTGTAAAATTAAGCTCCATTAACGAGGACAAGAAATCCCATCAAGTGCATTGGTGTTCTCTACAGCTTTCACAAACTCATTCCAGATTTGAGTTGCATAATCCATCGATAAATCGTAGTATAATCCTGCCACCATTGCATAAACCTCCAAACGACCTTTATCAAACCCCATTGTTCTTCTAATTAAGCATCGAAGGAATTTCCCAAATAAAAAAAACTTCATATACAAGGTAATCCAGACTTATTAAATTCACTAATTTTTGTAAGAGTAGGTTGATAACCCATCTCGTTGAACATATGCATGATTTGTTCATTCGTTACCTTGTAAAAGGGTTCAACATTAGGAATACTAAGAATTTGAGCAAAATTCTTCGTCAACAATCTAAACTTCTTGTCATTCATAATTTTAAAATTCATAATGTTCATCCTCTTGCTATAAGTAGCCGTAGAACCAACAAGAGACAACCAAGAAACTGGTACTGAAAAAGAAGTGAAAATTGCCTTTGATAATACGGAATTTTGAAGAGCAACGATTGGCATCTTCAATTCCTCGGGGGTAAAGAGAGACATCTCCTTGAACTTGAAATTTTGTGTTTTGAATCTTCATCAGCAGTTGCGATGTGATATTTTCAGTGATTTGTGAGCGATCAACGATGACATTTGGTGCGGCCATGGTTAGGGTTTTAAGAATCGGTGAAGAAGACAGAGATTTCTTTTGATTTATGGATTTTATGAATGCGTAAAGTTGGAATGAACCCTAAAAACCCTTTTTATACGTATACATAATTTGAAGTTGAAGCGAATTCTAGCATTAGATGCAGCTGGCGTGGCTCCTTGGAAATCGTACCAGTCTAAGGAAAATTAGCCACGTCTCAAAAAGTGATGAACACTTTTTCCTTGAAAACCGGACTGGAACACAAAATGTCCCATCAACATACGTTTCGCTTGCCCCCGTAAAATAAGAACCATCATCAACCTTTAGCATGGAGGTTAGGCTCTTTCACTTTTTGGTTTAAAAGTGAAGTCATTACCAGTCTTTCTAAATCATCAGCCGGAGTTGGTATTACTCAGAACCTCAAGAATTCCGTGAGTGCAAAGTGTACCAAAGAAAAATATAAGAAGAAAAATTAGAAAATTTTGTATTCTATGATATCGAAAAAGATCCCAGACATAGATCGCTTCGTTATTAATCAGGAGAGATGACTAACAACTTGTGTGGTTTCACGTGAATTACAATGGGCTACTTATAGAGAAGTATTGAAGGGATTTTTTTAATAAGCTGTATGGGTAGATAAAAATTTCAATGCACATCAAAACTTAACATAAGTGTGATAAATTGTAATCGAAATTACCAGTTTGGCTAGTGTTGTTAGTGATAAGTATGCTTTGGAAAAATTTATCAAGTAACGAATAGTCAGAATACTACTCTTACAGAAGTCATATTCCACATAACAAAATTATTCCTAGATCTCATTGGGTGAAAATGTCGTGGGATTCAAACATTTTATGAAGATCACGCAAAACGAAAGTATATGATTTGGAGTATCGAAAGTAGGTACGGAAACAAATATTTTGTTAAAATCTGGAATAAAATTCCTCTTCAATTCCTTGAATAGTTCGGAATTTTTGGTTTCAATTTCATCACGGTTTCATGAATCTAGATCATCAACACATAATGTTTACATACCCATAACCTGGTTGGTTTCGACCAGAGATGTTTTGGGATGAAAAAACTTTAGGATGAAAAAGATTGGTTTACGAATCAAAACTACCATTGCTATGATTAGACTAAGAAGGAAACTCTTAACTCATGTGAGAAGAGTAAGGTAGCTCAGGAACTAATGTGAATACAACCTGATTGAGAGAAAATCTCTTAATGAGAAATCCATTCAGGCTTCGAAACACATTAAGTTATGGAGGCTTTGGTCGACATGTTGTAACATGCTTCTAGGGACATCTTAATTAGTACATAGTTTGAAAGATATACTTTTCCACAAAGCAGCAAGCTTGGGCTATCAAAAATCTTCGCTAAAAGTTAAACAAGAAAAGATTAAAAGAATAGAAAAAAAATTTGGAGTTTTGATTTTTGAATGAAAATTACAAAAATAAGAAAAGATTTTCGATATTTTTTGAATTTTAATGAACAAAGAACAAAAATGAAAAATCTTTTTGTTGTTTTTGATTTTTTTTAATGAAAAATATTAATAGAAATCTACATGACTCACAAAAATAAAATAATGACAAAAGCTGGAAAGATTTTATTATACCAGTTGCATAATGTCGAAAGCGAAGCATGACGAAGCGTTGACTATGAACATTAGCTGCTGAATTATGAACAGTAACTGTTGAATCGGCATCATTCCTCCACTTTGGCTTGTCATTCTAATGAAGTATGTCCAGGAACAAAATTCGCATCCGTCATTCCTAATCCATTCAAAATTCTCATGAAAGATTTTTCATATAATGGTTTTGTCAAGATATCAACAAGCTGATCAGTTGTCTTTACAAAATGAACTTCTATTTTTCCATCTTCAACGTGATCTTTGATAAAATGGTAATAAAGAGAAATGTATTGTGTTCGAATGTTGCACAAGGTTGTGACAAATGCGAATGACACTTTCTGAGTCACAATACAATGGAATTTTCTTCATGTTTATTGGATAATCGCGTAATTAACTTTGTATCCATATGATTTGTGAAGTGCAAGTTACAACAACAACATATTCAGCTTCTGCTATTGAAATCGAAACACATGTTTGCTTTTTCGATTGCAAGCTTACGGGCTTCCCATCCAATAGTTGAGATCTGCCACTCATGGTTTTGCAATCAAGATTACAACCTCCCAAATCAGCATCTGAGAATGCTTGTATGAAAAAACCTGTCTTCGAAGGATACCACAATCCTAACGAATTTGTTCCTTTGAGATAGAGAAATATATTCTTGATTGCAATTAAATGAGGTTCCCTGGGATTCGATTGATACCTAGCACAATTTCACACATAAAACATAATATCAAGTCGACTTTTCGTGATGTAAAGTAACGAACCTATCATGTTTCAATACAATGTGAGATCAATAGCTGGTCTATCCAACGAAGGGTTAAGCCTTGTTCCATCTACCATCGATACTCTTAACTTTGTGTTATTCGTCATTCTGAACATTTCAAGAATATTTCTTGTATATTTTTCTTGATTGATAAATATTCCTTCTCTACTTTGACGAATATTTATCCTAGAAAAATATTTATCTTCCCCATCATGCTTATCTCAAATTGGCTTTTCATTCGATTTTCAAATTCTCTTGACAAAGAAAGGTCAGTAGAAAAAAATAATAATATCTTCGACATAAATTTGAACAAGCATGAGATGATTCCCAACTTTCTTTCGAAAGAGAGTGGGATCAACTGATCCTTGTTTAAATTTTGATTGCTTTAAGAAGTTGGTAAGAGTTGCATACCAAGCTCTTTGTGCTTGTTTTAACCCATAAATAGGCTTATCTAAAATATAACAATGATCAGGGAATTCTTCGTTTATAAAACATAGGGGTTGTTCAACATACATTGTCTCTTCGATTTCACCGTTTAGAAATGCACACTTGGCATCCATCTGGTAGACATCAAAATCCTTGTGCCCTACTTAGGCTAAATATATTTGAACTGCCGTGAGTCTTGCGATAGGGGCGAAGGTTTCCTCATAGTCTATACCTTCTTGTATTGAATAACGTTTAAGTACAAGCCTAGATTTATTTCGAACAATATTACCATCTTTATCTATTTTATTTCTAAAGATCCATTTTAAGCCTACAATTGAAACATCTTTTGGTTTGGTAATTAATATCCATACCTTGTTTCTTTTGAATTCAGCAAGCTCACAATGCATAGAAACAACCCAATCAGGATGTTTCATAGCAACCTCGATTGATTTAGGTTCAATTTTCGAAATAAAAACATTAAACATGCAAAACTCCAAGTGTACATTAAGTACCTCAGTCTTTGCATGAAGTTAAGCTCGTATTAACACTCTATAATGAGGATCACCAAGAACTTGTTCCTTTGGATGACTTCGAGTCCTTCTATCCATCGGAGGATATGAAGGATCAAATTCCAAAGGTGCATCTTTGAAAATTTCTTCAGTTTCAGATCCTTCACCTGTATTTGACAAATTATCATTAATATCATGAAATTCATTATCTAGAACATTCGAAACATTTACATGATTTCCAACTTACCCCCCCCCCCCCTCGATAATTGGATAAGTATCAGATTGCTCCCCTTTGACATCAATATTCATTCTTTCTCTTTCCCCCTCGAAAGTATGCGCCCCCTCAACTTGAGTAGTCGAATTCAAGTGCTCCCACTCAACTTGAACATTCGGTAAAACAACCATACTTTCGTTATTTCTAGATGAATTTGTTGATGAATACGAATCATTGTTATCTTGTATTAGAGAGGAGTCATCAGAATGTTTCAATACTTCAGGCACTCGATTGTCATCAGCATGTACTTCTACATCAACAACCCTATCTGGAATACCAAAAATCAAATCATAATCAAAATATAATGAATTAATACTTTCTGATTCTTCATTTGACTCATTAACGATTGATTTTTGTTCAAAATATTTTTTTTTGACTCTTTTGATATAATGATCATCGAATGTGAGATTATAGGTTTCTTCAATTTTCCTAGTTCGCTTGTTGAGCACCCTGTATGCCACATAATTATGAGAATAGCCTAAGAATATTCCTTCATCAGCCTTGGACTGAAATTCAAAAGATTATCCTTAAGATTCATAATGAAGCACCTGCAACCAAAAACATGGAAAAATTTAACATTGGGTTTCCTGTTGTTAATGATTTCATATGGGTGATATCGAATCATCTATGAATAAATCACCACTTTTGAGTAAAACAAGAAGTAGAAATAGCTTCAGCCTAAAGATACTGTGGAAGGTTCACATTTGTCAACATTGCTCTTGCAGCTTCGCAGAGTGAATGATTCCTCCTTTCGACAACACCGTTTTGATGAGGTATGTAAGGAGATGAGAATTTGTGTGAAATTACTTTGTCACATAGAAACGAATCAAGAAACATGCTCTTAAATTCTAAGCCATTATTACTCTTGATCTTGCAAACCTTCTTCTTTAGACTTAACTCAATGTGCTTGATGAAATCAATCATCACTTGAGCTATTTATGATTTTAAATGAAGAAAATATACCCAAGTGAACCTAGAAAAATCATCAACTATAACCAAAATGTAACTCTTTTTGTTGAGTGTTTCAACTGTCGAAGGACCACAAAGGTCAATATGAAGAAGTTCTATAGTTCGATGACTTCGAATCAATCACAATTGGATGTCCTTGTCTATACAATTTTCCTTGCTCACAAGCTGCACATAAAGTATCATTATCAAATTTTAAAACTGGAAAACCTTAATCAATATCTTTTATCACCAATTTATTGAGATTCTTGAAGTTCAAATGAGAAAATCATCGATGCCACAACCAAATTATATATTATGAAGCTTTCGAAAGTAGGCAAACTGAAGGAACACCAACACTTCCTTCTTTGTCAAAAACAACTTGATTGCAAGTTCACATAACAAGTTGTGAAACATTGATCAAATTGTCTTGAAAACCTTCAGCATAAACTACTCTGTTGACGGTAAACTTGCCATTTGTCACATTTCCATAGCCTTTGACTTTGAACTTGTTATTATTTCTGAACTTCACAACACCAGCATTTTCAAGACTTCGATAATCTCTCAGGTTTTCCGTCTTCCCAGTCATGAGATGAGAGCAACCACTATCGATATACCATTTATCATCATATTTCCCATCACTTAAAACTTGCAATTTGTTAAAGAATTTAGGTCCCCAAGCATGTTTGGGTCCTTGAATATTAGTACAAAATGGTTGATGAAATGAACACCTTATTATCCAATTACGAAATTTTGGCTTGACACTATCAATTAAGTCCACTTTGTTATTTAAGGGTATCGAAATGTAATCATTTTAAGGTTTAAAATCAACATTAACTTTCTCCTCGTTCTTCTTAGTTTGTGTCTCACTAACTTTATCTTTCAATATTGCTCTCTATTTTTGGACATAAGGATTTCAATCTTTTGAAGAGGAAATTCCATTGGATGATTCATTTAGATATTTCTCATATGCATCATTGATCTGTTCTTGACATTATCAGTGCACCTGAAGTTTAGGTAAACCACATAATTTAGTTCAATATAGTGGGAACCTTTTTCTTTCAAGATTTTGTCGAAATTCTTAGTCTATTCATAAATCTGATCTTCAAGAATTCGAGGAATGATTTTTTCTTTCGAAACACAAGGAGTAGTAGTTTCTTTTGAAATATCTTCATCATCATCGCTATCAGTTTGACTATCTTTGATAGTTAAATGGTTAGGATCAAAAACTTTCGAAGTAGACGGTTGGTCTTTGTAAACTTTAACATTCGAATCATTACATATTTATTTACCCTTAGCTAATGATTTGACATTAATGATAGTTAACTGAGAATAGTCAAAAACTTCCTCTTCTTCAATTTCATTGATATTGTCATCTTCGATATCAAAAAATTGTTTTGGGAATCAGATTTCGAATTCTTAGTACTTTTCAAAATATTGATTTGTTCATTGTTGGTTAGGGTGTTATTAACAATATCAACAAGATCATTTTCATTCAGACATTCATTAATTTTCACAATTCCATACAAATATCTATTATCAGGAACCATATCAAACTCAGAAATTTTCATCTCACAATCATAAAATGTTCCACCTACTTTCTCTCTTTCGAAAGATAAAAAGGGTAGAAGCTTCCTATGTTTTTTGTAACATCCAAAAATTCAAGTCCGAAAATTTCATTTTGAATTAATAACTTTTTTAAAACATTTTACGATAACATTGTCAATAAATCCACACATTACAAAATAATAATATTGTGTCCCAAATCACGACATCAAAATAGTGAAAATCAGAGTGCAATTCCAGAAAATCCAATGTGGAATCATGTGTGTGTATTGCGATGCTACACCGCGGGCTCCTTCCTCTTAGACGAAGAGTTACCTGAAACCAAAAAAGAAACCGTAAGCACAAATCTTAGTGAGTTCCTCCATCATACCACATACCATACAATATCATTGGTATCTTTCAACCGATAATCATCATCGGTATCTTTCAACCGGTAATTATCGTCGCTATCTTTCAACTGGTAACTTCCATCGATATCTATCAACCGGTAATCATCATCCGTATCTTTCAACCGGTAACCATGATCGGTATCTTTCAACTAGTAACTAGGGACTATTCCACCCCGTACCACTAGCATACAACTTAAAGATATAAACATAGAATCAGGTATATTTGGGTACTGAACTACCCTTCGGTCCTAAGGACCACTGTTAGGGAAACTGATCCCTACTATAAACATAACATATCATAGAGATAAATCTCATTACCAAGGCACATAACAAGACCAAGATAATTATCACAAAGACAATCATATCCTAGATATTCCTCTTTGCTGGGCCGGCATTGTGCCCTACTGGAAGGAAACTCACCTCGTACGAGTAGCTGTTGATAATCTGCATGGGAAACCTCTGTCTACTGCTTCACCGGAAATCCTCTGGCTATAATCCCAACAAAACACTCAATTAGAATCTGATATCTACTCTTAGGGTAAAATGAGTGTTTTACCCTTAACCAAGTCCAATACAAAGTCAACTTCTAGTTGACCCGACTCTACCAGTTGGGCCTTCAACTCGCCAAGTCCCAGGCCAAAAATGCAAATACAACAAAATAAATTACATACCTGGAACTGAGTGCTACAAATCTCCCTACTTAATTCAGACTTCATCCTCGAAGCCTACTGCTCGTTTTCGAAAAAGTTCTGGGTAGTGCTCCATCATCTCATCCACCGGCTCCCAAGTCCACTCCGAGCCCCTTCGGTGCAGCCATTGCACCTTCACTAGCTCCACCCTCTTGTTCCTCAGATCCTTCGACTTCCGGTCGAGGATCGCCCCTGGCCGCTCAATATAATTCAGGCTGTCATCAACCTGAATGTCCTCTAAGTGTACCACTGCTGAGTCATCCACCAGGCGCTTCCACAGTTGGGAGACGTGGAAAGTGGTGTGGATCTGGCTGCGTTTGGCTGGCAGATGCAACCTATACGCCACCTTGCCCACTCTGGCTAAGACCCTGAATGTTCCAATGTACATGGGGACCAATTTTCCCTTTTTCATGAATCGGATGACGCCCTTCCATGGTGACACCTTCGGGAGAAGCATATCCCCAACCTGGAACTCCAGGTCTGATTGACGCTTATCAGCATAACTTTTCTGCCGACTCTGAGCAGTCTGAAGCATGCTCCAAACCTACTGAATCCTCTCTATCGTCTTGAGCACTGCTTCGGTGCTCCCCATTACCCTCTAGCCAACCTCACCCCAACATATCGGGGTCCTGCACTTCCTCCCGTACAACATCTCGAAGGGAGGACGATCGATACTCGTGTGATAAATATTGTTGAATGAAAATTCAGCCAACGGAAGGTAAGTATCCCAACTACCTCGAAGTCTAAGACACACGCCCGCAACATGTCCTCCAAAGTCTGGATGGTTCTCTCACTCTGACCATCTGTTTGCGGGTGGAAGGCGGTGCTAAAATGCAGACGAATACCTAACTCGTCATGAAACTTCTTCCAAAACCTGGAAGTGAACCAAACATCTCTGTCTGAAAACAACGACAGTTGCACCCCATGTCGTGCAAACACCTCCCTAATACAGATGTCGGCCAGCTTCTCGACCGAGATGCTCTCCTGAATCGGAATAAAATGAGTGCTCTTGGTCAGTCGATCGATGATGACCCAAATTGAATCCAACCCTCGCACGGTCCTGGGAAGCTTTGTGATAAAATCCATCATAATTTCCTCCCATTTCCATAGCGGAATATCCAATGGTTGCATCTTGCCGTGTGGCCTCTGGTGCTCGGCCTTCACCTTCCTGCAGGTCAAGCACCGCTCCACGTACCATGCTACATTCCGCTTCATGCATGGCCACCAATAGTCCAGGAGAAGATCCCTATACATCTTCGTCGCCCTGTGATGAATGGAGAATTGAGATTTGTGCGCCTCTTCAATAGAACCTAACGTACACCCCCGTGGTACGGCACCCACACCCTATTGTGTAGTGTCAGTAATCCAAGGCTATCATAGTCGAAGGAGGAAACCTGTCCCACAATCTGCTTGCTGTTCCGATGTTCCTCCTTCATGGCCTCCTGTTGGGCCTCTTGAATCCACTCCAATAGTGGAGTCACCACTATCATCCTAAGAAAGATATCCCTGGTCGGCGCTACCTTGTGGTTAAGCGCGTCGACCACCACATTGTCCTTTCCCGGGTGGTAGAGGATCTCATAGTCATAATCCGTTACCACATCAAGCCACCGATGCTGCCTCATATTCAGTATTAGTTGGTCGATGAGATACCTCAGGCTATTGTGGTCTTTGTAAATCGTACAACGAACCCCATAGAGGCAATGACACCAAATCTTGAGGGCGAACACAACAACCCCTAGCTCCAAATCGTGTATTGGGTAATTCACCGAGTGAGGCTTCAGCTGCTTCGAAGCGTAAGCAATGACATGCCCTCTCTGCATCAATATTGTGCCCAAACACGAGACGAACGCATCACAATACACAACGAAATCCTCCATGCCCTCTGGCAGGGCTAAGATTGGCGCATCGCACAATCTTTATCTCAATATCTAAAATGCAGCTTGTTGCTCAAGTCCACAACGAAAGACCACGACTTTCCTCATTAGCTTGGTCAAGGGTATGACTATCATGGAGAAACCATGGACAAATCTCCAATAGTAGCCGACTGATCCTAGGAAACTCTGAATCTCCGATGGAGACCTCGAAATCTCCCATCTCAACATGCTTCTAGGGACATCTTAATTAGTACATAGTTTGAAAGATATACTTTTCCACAAAGCAGCAAGCTTGGGCTATCAAAAATCTTCGCTAAAAGTTATACAAGAAAAGATTAAAAGAATAGAAAAAAAATTTGGAGTTTTGATTTTTGAATGAAAATTACAAAAATAAGAAAAGATTTTCGATATTTTTTGAATTTTAATGAACAAAGAACAAAAATGAAAAATCTTTTTGTTGTTTTTGATTTTTTTTAATGAAAAATATTAATAGAAATCTACATGACTCACAAAAATAAAATAATGACAAAAGCTGGAAAGATTTTATTATACCAGTTGCATAATGTCGAAAGCGAAGCATGACGAAGCGTTGACTATGAACATTAGCTGCTGAATTATGAACAGTAACTGTTGAATCGGCATCATTCCTCCACTTTGGCTTGTCATTCTAATGAAGTATGTCCAGGAACAAAATTCGCATCTGTCATTCCTAATCCATTCAAAATTCTTATGAAAGATTTTTCATATAATGGTTTTGTCAAGATATCAACAAGCTGATCAGTTGTCTTTACAAAATGAACTTCTATTTTTCCATCTTCAACGTGATCTTTGATAAAATGGTAATAAAGAGAAATGTATTGTGTTCGAATGTTTCACAAGGTTGTGACAAATGCGAATGACACTTTCTGAGTCACAATACAATGGAATTTTCTTCATGTTTATTGGATAATCGCGTAATTAACTTTGTATCCATATGATTTGTGAAGTGCAAGTTACAACAACAACATATTCAGCTTCTGCTATTGAAATCGAAACACATGTTTGCTTTTTCAATTGCAAGCTTACGGGCTTCCCATCCAATAGTTGAGATCTGCCACTCATGGTTTTGCAATCAAGATTACAACCTCCCAAATCAGCATCTGAGAATGCTTGTATGAAAAAACCTGTCTTCGAAGGATATCACAATTCTAACGAATTTGTTCCTTTGAGATAGAGAAATATATTCTTGATTGCAATTAAATGAGGTTCCCTGGAATTCGATTGATACCTAGCACAATTTCACACATAAAACATAATATCAAGTCGACTTTTCGTGATGTAAAGTAACGAACCTATCATGTTTCAATACAATGTGAGATCAATAGCTGGTCTATCCAACGAAGGGTTAAGCCTTGTTCCATCTACCATCGATACTCTTAACTTTGTGTTATTCGTCATTCTGAACATTTCAAGAATATTTCTTGTATATTTTTCTTGATTGATAAATATTCCTTCTCTACTTTGACGAATATTTATCCTAGAAAAATATTTATCTTCCCCATCATGCTTATCTCAAATTGGCTTTTCATTCGATTTTCAAATTCTCTTGACAAAGAAAGGTCAGTAGAAAAAAATAATAATATCTTCGACATAAATTTGAACAAGCATGAGATGATTCCCAACTTTCTTTCGAAAGAGAGTGGGATCAACTGATCCTTGTTTAAATTTTGATTGCTTTAAGAAGTTGGTAAGAGTTGCATACCAAGCTCTTTGTGCTTGTTTTAACCCATAAATAGGCTTATCTAAAATATAACAATGATCAGGGAATTCTTCGTTTATAAAACATAGGGGTTGTTCAACATACATTGTCTCTTCGATTTCACCGTTTAGAAATGCACACTTGGCATCCATCTGGTAGACATCAAAGTCCTTGTGCCCTACTTAGGCTAAATATATTTGAACTGCCGTGAGTCTTGCGATAGGGGCGAAGGTTTCCTCATAGTCTATACCTTCTTGTATTGAATAACATTTAAGTACAAGCCTAGATTTATTTCGAACAATATTACCATCTTTATCTATTTTATTTCTAAAGATCCATTTTAAGCCTACAATTGAAACATCTTTTGGTTTGGTAATTAATATCCATACCTTGTTTCTTTTGAATTCAGCAAGCTCACAATGCATAGAAACAACCCAATCAGGATGTTTCATAGCAACCTCGATTGATTTAGGTTCAATTTTCAAAATAAAAACATTAAACATGCAAAACTCCAAGTGTACACTAAGTACCTCAGTCTTTGCATGAAGTTAAGCTCGTATTAACACTCTATAATGAGGATCACCAAGAACTTGTTCCTTTGGATGACTTCGAGTCCTTCTATCCATCGGAGGATATGAAGGATCAAATTCCAAAGGTGCATCTTTGAAAATTTCTTCAGTTTCAGATCCTTCACCTGTATTTGACAAATTATCATTAATATCATGAAATTCATTATCTTGAACATTCGAAACATTTACATGATTTCCAACTTACCCCCCCCCTCGATAATTGGATAAGTATCAGATTGCTCCCCTTTGACATCAATATTCATTCTTTCTCTTCCCCCCTCGAAAGTATGCGCCCCCTCAACTTGAGTAGTCGAATTCAAGTGCTCCCCCTCAACTTGAACATTCGGTAAAACAACCATACTTTCGTTATTTCTAGATGAATTTGTTGATGAATACGAATCATTGTTATCTTGTATTAGAGAGGAATCATCAGAATGTTTCGATACTTCAGGCACTCGATTGTCATCAGCATGTACTTCTACATCAACAACCCTATCTGGAATACCAAAAATCAAATCATAATCAAAATATAATGAATTAATACTTTCTGATTCTTCATTTGACTCATTAACGATTGATTTTTGTTCAAAATATTTTTTTTGACTCTTTTGATATAATGATCATCGAATGTGAGATTATAGGTTTCTTCAATTTTCCTAGTTCGCTTGTTGAGCACCCTGTATGCCACATAATTATGAGAATAGCCTAAGAATATTCCTTCATCAGCCTTGGACTGAAATTCAAAAGATTATCCTTAAGATTCATAATGAAGCACCTGCAACCAAAAACATGGAAAAATTTAACATTGGGTTTCCTGTTGTTAATGATTTCATATGGGTGATATCGAATCATCTATGAATAAATCACCACCTTTGAGTAAAACAAGAAGTAGAAATAGCTTCAGCCTAAAGATACTATGGAAGGTTCACATTTGTCAACATTGCTCTTGCAGCTTCGCAGAGTGAATGATTCCTCCTTTCGACAACACCGTTTTGATGAGGTATGTAAGGAGATGAGAATTTGTGTGAAATTACTTTGTCACATAGAAACGAATCAAGAAACATGCTCTTAAATTCTAAGCCATTATTACTCTTGATCTTGCAAACCTTCTTCTTTAGACTTAACTCAATGTGTTTGATGAAATCAATCATCACTTGAGCTATTTATGATTTTAAATGAAGAAAATATACCCAAGTGAACCTAGAAAAATCATCAACTATAACCAAAATGTAACTCTTTTTGTTGAGTGTTTCAACTGTCGAAGGACCACAAAGGTCAATATGAAGAAGTTCTATAGTTCGATGACTTCGAATCAATCACAATTGGATGTCCTTGTCTATACAATTTTCCTTGCTCACAAGCTGCACATAAAGTATCATTATCAAATTTTAAAACTGGAAAACCTTAATCAATATCTTTTATCACTAATTTATTGAGATTCTTGAAGTTCAAATGAGAAAATCATCGATGCCACAACCAAATTATATATTATGAAGCTTTCGAAAGTAGGCAAACTGAAGGAACACCAACACTTCCTTCTTTGTCAAAAACAACTTGATTGCAAGTTCACATAACAAGTTGTGAAACATTGATCAAATTGTCTTGAAAACCTTCAGCATAAACTACTCTGTTGACGGTAAACTTGCCATTTGTCACATTTCCATAGCCTTTGACTTTGAACTTGTTATTATTTCTGAACTTCACAACACCAGCATTTTCAAGACTTCGATAATCTCTCAGGTTTTCCGTCTTCCCAGTCATGAGATGAGAGCAACCACTATCGATATACCATTTATCATCATATTTCCCATCACTTAAAACTTGCAATTTGTTAAAGAATTTCGGTCCCCAAGCATGTTTGGGTCCTTGAATATTAGTACAAAATGGTTGATGAAATGAACACCTTATTATCCAATTACGAAATTTTGGCTTGACACTATCAATTAAGTCCACTTTGTTATTTAAGGGTATCGAAATGTAATCATTTTAAGGTTTAAAATCAACATTAACTTTCTCCTCGTTCTTCTTAGTTTGTGTCTCACTAACTTTATCTTTCAATATTGCTCTCTATTTTTGGACATAAGGATTTCAATATTTTGAAGAGGAAATTCCATTGGATGATTCATTTAGATATTTCTCATATGCATCATTGATCTGTTCTTGACATTATCAGTGCACCTGAAGTTTAGGTAAACCACATAATTTAGTTCAATATAGTGGGAACCTTTTTCTTTCAAGATTTTGTCGAAATTCTTAGTCTATTCATAAATCTGATCTTCAAGAATTCGAGGAATGATTTTTTCTTTCGAAACACAAGGAGTAGTAGTTTCTTTTGAAATATCTTCATCATCATCGCTATCAGTTTGACTATCTTTGATAGTTAAATGGTCAGGATCAAAAACTTTCGAAGTAGACAGTTGGTCTTTGTAAACTTTAACATTCGAATCATTACATATTTATTTACCCTTAGCTAATGATTTGACATTAATGATAGTTAACTGAGAATAGTCAAAAACTTCCTCTTCTTCAATTTCATTGATATTGTCATCTTCGATATCAAAAAATTGTTTTGGGAATCAGATTTCGAATTCTTAGTACTTTTCAAAATATTGATTTGTTCATTGTTGGTTAGGGTGTTATTAACAATATCAACAAGATCATTTTCATTCAGACATTCATTAATTTTCACAATTCCATACAAATATCTATTATCAGGAACCATATCAAACTCAGAAATTTTCATCTCACAATCATAAAATGTTCCACCTACTTTTTCTCTTTCGAAAGATAAAAAGGGTAGAAGCTTCCTATGTTTTTTGTAACATCCAAAAATTCAAGTCCGAAAATTTCATTTTGAATTAATAACTTTTTTAAAACATTTTACGATAACATTGTCAATAAATCCACACATTACAAAATAATAATATTGTGTCCCAAATCACGACATCAAAATAGTGAAAATCAGAGTGCAATTCCAGAAAATCCAATGTGGAATCATGTGTGTGTATTGCGATGCTACACCGCGGGCTCCTTCCTCTTAGACGAAGAGTTACCTAAAACCAAAAAAGAAACCGTAAGCACAAATCTTAGTGAGTTCCTCCATCATACCACATACCATACAATATCATTGGTATCTTTCAACCGATAATCATCATCGGTATCTTTCAACCGGTAATTATCGTCGCTATCTTTCAACTGGTAACTTCCATCGATATCTATCAACCGGTAATCATCATCCGTATCTTTCAACCGGTAACCATGATCGGTATCTTTCAACTAGTAACTAGGGACTATTCCACCCCGTACCACTAGCATACAACTTAAAGATATAAACATAGAATCAGGTATATTTGGGTACTGAACTACCCTTCGGTCCTAAGGACCACTGTTAGGGAAACTGATCCCTACTATAAACATAACATATCATAGAGATAAATCTCATTACCAAGGCACATAACAAGACCAAGATAATTATCACAAAGACAATCATATCCTAGATATTCCTCTTTGCTGGGCCGGCATTGTGCCCTACTGGAAGGAAACTCACCTCGTACGAGTAGCTGTTGATAATCTGCATGGGAAACCTCTGTCTACTGCTTCACCGGAAATCCTCTGGCTATAATCCCAACAAAACACTCAATCAGAACCTGATATCTACTCTTAGGGTAAAATGAGTGTTTTACCCTTAACCAAGTCCAATACAAAGTCAACTTCTAGTTGACCCGACTCTACCAGTTGGGCCTTCAACTCGCCAAGTCCCAGGCCAAAAATGCAAATACAACAAAATAAATTACATACCTGGAACTGAGTGCTACAAATCTCCCTACTTAATTCAGACTTCATCCTCGAAGCCTACTGCTCGTTTTCGAAAAAGTTCTGGGTAGTGCTCCATCATCTCATCCACCGGCTCCCAAGTCCACTCCGAGCCCCTTCGGTGCTGCCATTGCACCTTCACTAGCTCCACCCTCTTGTTCCTCAGATCCTTCGACTTCCGGTCGAGGATCGCCACTGGCCGCTCAATATAATTCAGGCTGTCATCAACCTGAATGTCCTCTAAGTGTACCACTGCTGAGTCATCCACCAGGCGCTTCCACAGTTGGGAGACGTGGAAAGTGGTGTGGATCTGGCTGCGTTTGGCTGGCAGATGCAACCTATACGCCACCTTGCCCACTCTGGCTAATACCCTGAATGTTCCAATGTACATGGGGACCAATTTTCCCTTTTTCATGAATCGGATGACGCCCTTCCATGGTGACACCTTCGGGAGAAGCATATCCCCAACCTGGAACTCCAGGTCTAATTGACGCTTATCAGCATAACTTTTCTGCCGACTCTGAGCAGTCTGAAGCATGCTCCAGACCTACTGAATCCTCTCTATCGTCTTGAGCACTACTTCGGTGCTCCCCATTACCCTCTAGCCAACCTCACCCCAACATATCGGGGTCCTGCACTTCCTCCCGTACAACATCTCGAAGGGAGGACGATCGATACTCGTGTGATAAATATTGTTGAATGAAAATTCAGCCAACGGAAGGTAAGTATCCCAACTACCTCAAAGTCTAAGACACACGCCCGCAACATGTCCTCCAAAGTCTGGATGGTTCTCTCACTCTGACCATCTGTTTGCGGGTGGAAGGCGGTGCTAAAATGCAGACGAATACCTAACTCGTCATGAAACTTCTTCCAAAACCTGGAAGTGAACCAAACATCTCTGTCTGAAAACAACGACAGTTGCACCCCATGTCATGCAAACACCTCCCTAATACAGATGTCGGCCAGCTTCTCGACCGAGATGCTCTCCTGAATCGGAATAAAATGAGTGCTCTTGGTCAGTCGATCGATGATGACCCAAATTGAATCCAACCCTCGCACGGTCCTGGGAAGCTTTGTGATAAAATCCATCATAATTTCCTCCCATTTCCATAGCGGAATATCCAATGGTTGCATCTTGCCGTGTGGCCTCTGGTGCTCGGCCTTGACCTTCCTACAGGTCAAGCACTGCTCCACGTACCATGCTACATTCCGCTTCATGCATGGCCACCAATAGTCCAGGATAAGATCCCTATACATCTTCGTCGCCCTGTGATGAATGGAGAATTGAGATTTGTGCGCCTCTTCAATAGAACCTAACGTACACCCCCGTGGTACGGCACCCACACCCTATTGTGTAGTATCAGTAATCCAAGGCTATCATAGTCGAAGGAGGAAACCTGTCCCATAATCTGCTTGCTATTCCGATGTTCCTCCTTCATGGCCTCCTGTTGGGCCTCTTGAATCCGCTCCAATAGTGGAGTCACCACTATCATCCTAAGAAAGATATCCCTGATCGGCGCTACCTTGTGGTTAAGCGTGTCGACCACCACATTGTCCTTTCCCGGGTGGTAGAGGATCTCATAGTCATAATCAGTTACCACATCAAGCCACCGATGCTGCCTCATATTCAGTATTAGTTGGTCGATGAGATACCTCAGGCTATTGTGGTCTTTGTAAATCGTACAACGAACCCCATAGAGGCAATGACGCCAAATCTTGAGGGCGAACACAACAACCCCTAGCTCCAAATCGTGTATTGGGTAATTCACCGAGTGAGGCTTCAGCTGCTTCGAAGCGTAAGCAATGACATGCCCTCTCTGCATCAATATTGTGCCCAAACACGAGACGAACGCATCACAATACACAACGAAATCCTCCATGCCCTCTGGCAGGGCTAAGATTGGCGCGTCGCACAATCTTTATCTCAATATCTAAAATGCAGCTTGTTGCTCAAGTCCACAACGAAAGACCACGACTTTCCTCATTAGCTTGGTCAAGGGTATGACTATCATGGAGAAACCATGGAAAAATCTCCAATAGTAGCCGACTGATCCTAGGAAACTCTGAATCTCCGATGGAGACCTCGAAATCTCCCATCTCATCATGCCCTCCACTTTAGCCGGATCTACCGAAATCTCATTCTGGTTGACAAGGTGCCCAAGAAACGGCACCTCGCGCAACCAGAACTCACACTTAGAGAACTTATTATACAAGTTCTCCCTTCTCAAAGTCTCCCGAACCTCCTGCACATGCTCCTCGTGCTCCTCCTGCGTCTTGGAATAGACCAAGATGTCATCGATGAAAACTATCACAGACCGATCCAACGTTGGTCTGCATACACGGTTCATGAGATCCATGAACACGGTAGGAGCATTGGTGAGCCTGAATGGAATCACCACAAACTCATAGTGACCATAATGGGTATGAAAGGCAATCTTCTACACATCCTCCTCTCTGACCCTCATCTGGTGATACCCTAAACGCAAATCAATCTTGGAGAACTAAGATGCTCCCTGTAGCTGGTCAAAAAGATCTTCGATCCTCGGGAGTGGGTAATGGTTCTTCACCGTCACCTTATTTAGCTCCCGATAATCTATACTCATCTGATGTGACCCATCCCTCTTCTTCACAAACATAATCGGGGCTCCCCGGGGTGAACTGCTCAGTCTAATGAATCCCTTGTTCCCCCACAAAGGTATGGGAACCAAGTCCACCAGGTAACGTTCCTCGAACAGGCTCAAAACACAATCCCAGTAGACCTCTAACGCTCGTACCGTCCGGTCGTCTGCAATCTCGACCTCTAGAGGGCAATTCAACATGCCCGAAGACTCCGGAAACTTCTTGCTAAGTGCAAGAGAGACAAATGATCGATTGGTACCTGAATTAAATAACACCTGAACGGGGATACCGTTCACATGGAATGATATCGTTACCACATCGGGTGCAGAGTGTGCCTCTTCGGCTGTCAGCTGAAATGCTCAGCTCCGAACAACTGGAGTCTCCAACTTGGCCTTCCGGCCATCCACAACCCGTGCTGTCGCTGGAGTCGGTGCCACTGCTGGCGCCGCTACTACTATCAATCTAGGGCAATTGGATTTATTATGGCCGTTCTGATTGCAATGAAAGCAAATCAGGTCAGATATCTGAATTGCATGAGTAGGGGCAGTACAATCTCTGCCAAAATGTCCAACCTTGCCACATTTACAGAAGCCTGAACCTGGCACAGTGCGATAAGCTCCCTCGTGTAACCGACTGCATTTCCCACATTGGTCCCGCTCTAACTGGCCTTTCGGCCTACCATCGGATCCCTTAGGCTTCTTCCCCGAAGCCCTCATCGCCAACCCCTCCAATGCCTTCCTCTTCCGGATGTGCTCCAGATCAATCTCCCTCTACCTAACCCTGAAAATCATGGAATCCAGGGTAGGGCAAGCTGAGAAAATGACATGCTCCCAGATTTCAGCTTGTAGCATGTCATGGTAGCGAGTCCTCTTCATGTCCTCATCACTCACATATTAGGGTACCAACAATGTCCTCTCCCGGAACTTGGCGGTGATCTCCGACACAGTCTCCGTAGTTTGTCTCATGTCTAAGAACTCCCTGGCCAGCTGCTGAAGCTCCACAGCTGGCGCAAACTCCGCCCTGAATCTGGTCACAAAGTTTGACCAGGTCATAGCTTCAACAACTGAGGATCACAGAGAGTCACCAATCGACTCCCACCAATCTTTGGCCCTGTCTCTCAAACACCCAGCATCGAAACAGACTTTCGACCCTTCTGGGCAGAAGATCGTCAGCTGCGCAGACTCAATGTATGTGATCCATCTCCAAGCAGCAATGAAGGTTTTTCACCGCATGGAAATATGGCGCACCACTCCCTCTGAAGTCCTTAAATGACAGTATGCGTGATCCTGACTGGCTGGCAGCCATGTCACTCCAGAACGCACTGAGGCAATCCTCCATTAGCTCAATGATCTCTTCCTTGATCGGCACGAGGATAACCAACGTCTCATCAAGGATACCCCTCATGATGTCGGACACGATGAACTCGCGTAACCCATCATCCACATGCTCGGATCCTGCACCCGAGCCCGATCCTGACCCAGATCCTGAACCGCATCTCCATGTCGTGTGTCCACCATTCTGAAAATAAACATACGAATGTTAGGGTGACATATATTTTTTAGAGGTCTCACACACTTTCAAAGTTTCCAGGTTCCATCTAGACCCTCCTTGATTCAAGTACGGTTCCTCTGCTTTTAGTAGTACGGGCCCATACTACCTTCCACATCTACCTGTACTTTCCTCAAGGATTGCTTCGACTTCACCAAGTCCCTTTTACCAATACCCTTTCCACTGACCTTATACTAGGCTTCCTTAGGGCACTCTCCGACCTACCCTCCGCCATCAGCTACACTAGGAGTCCCCACCACCTCCCCCTAACTAGCTTGTAGATACTGTTACATATCCGTGCGTTAGCAAGTTGAAGATGGACAGAACCACCCATAGCACAAAGCAAGCAACATTCATGCATTGGGTAACCAAATCGGGCATAACCTGCACAGGCCATCCTACAGCTGACTGAACATTCCTAGCATACAGCTCGTACAACAGGGATATAAGGCATCCTCCTTAGACCCTTAGCCCTAACTAGCATGGAATTCTCAGAATCATATATCTAGCACACAAGGTATCCTCCTAGATCCTTATTCCTATTCTAGTATGCAATTTTCCAAATCAAAACCATATAACATAACATAGCAAGTATGGGTATCTTGGGGAAAGCTTACTTGTGCACGACCGGTCGCATGCATCACACACTTCGTCTTTCTTAAAACCCTTCCCCTTTAGAATTAACTTGTAACATCCTAAAATTCATGTCCGAAAATTTCATTTTGAATTAATAATTTTTTTAAAACATTTTTCCATAACATTGTCAATAAAGCCACACATTACAAAATCATAATATTGTGGCCTAAATCACGACATCAAAATAGTGAAAATCATAGTGCAATTCCAGAAAATCCGATGGGGAATCATGTGTATGTGTGATGCGATGCTACACCGCCGCATACTTCCCCTTAAACGAAGAGGTACCTGAAACCAAAACAGAAACCTTAAGCAGAAAGCTTAGTGAGTTCCCCCATTATACCACATACCATACATTATCATTGGTATCTTTCAACCGGTAATCATCATCGGTATCTTTCAACCGGTAATCATCGTCGGTATCTTTCAACCGGTAACTTCCATCGGTATCTTTCAACCGGTAATCATCATCGGTATCTTTCAACTGATAACTGGGGACTATTCCACCCTCTACCACTAGCATACAACTTCAAGATATAAACATACAATTAGGCATATCCTGGTACTGACCTACCCTTCGGTCCTAAGGATCACTGTCAGGGAAACTGATCCCTACCATACACTTAACATATCATAGAGATAAATCTCATAACCAAGGCACATAACCAGACCAAGATAATTATCACAAAGTCAATCATCTCCTAAATACTCCTCTTTGGTGGGCCGGAATTGTGGCCTTAGACCCACCCCTACTGGAAGGTAACTCACCTCGTACGAGTACTGTTGATAATCTGCACGGGAAACCTCTGTTTGCTGCTGCTCCGGAAATGCTCCGACTATAATCCCCACAAAACACTCAGTTAGAATCTGATATTTACTCGTAGGGTAAAATTATTGTTTTACCCCTAACCAAGTTCAAGAAAAGTCATCTTGTAGTTGAACCGACTCGTCGAGTTGGGTCGTCAACTCGTCAAGTCCCTACCCTTTACTCGTCCTTATCCATGACTCAACTCGTCGAGTTTGGCAATGACTTGACGAGTTCTCCTTCTTTACGAACATTAATGAACCTTCATCCGACTCGCCGAGTTGTATGAACAACTCGTCGAGTTCACTTCATCTGATGAACAAGTCCTGACCTTGACTTACTGAGTTGTATGAACAACTTGTCGAGTTCGTCTTCAAACATAAGAAGATTGCCTTGGACTCGCTGAGTCTGTTCTAGCACTCGTTGATTCCTATGAACTCCAGGTCTAAAACTAAGTCCAATGAGTTGGGTCATTCCTTCTGTCTTGCTACAACCCTTCTAACACCCAACTGAGTTCTTTTGACCCTCAACAAATATGGGACTCAAAGCCTTGGACTCGTTGAGTCCCAAGAACGGACTCACTGAGTCGATAACGTCCACACCTTAAATCCTCGATTTCTGATGTACAACACTTGTCCAAATGATAGATCCAATCCCCTAAGCTCGATCTAGCACGTAAAGTTACAAACTTTATGTGCATGCATGAGACCTTTGAGCCAAAAAGGCTCTAAAGCATCCCAAATCTGTCTTGTGACTCTTCCCAAGTGCTAGATCCGAAGTATTGAACCGAAACCATGTTTGCAAATCATGGTTGGTCACCTCATATGGCTTAAAAGACCTAAATCCTCCCCCGAAAAGGGATTTAACAAATAAACAAGCAAGGTACATACTTGATACCTTTCAAAGACTGCAAATGATGAACCAGACATGAATCCTTCAGCCTCGTCTTGATCTTTTTATGTTGTTCCTTCTTCCTTGAGGTGAAAACCCACAAAATTCACTCAAAAGCCTTAGATCTTGCACCAAAACACTTTGGATTTGCTATGTAGGGTCTTTCGGAGCATTAGGGACGAGTGGTGGCTGAAAGAGATGATTAAATATGGTGCAAACCCTCATATTAGGGTTTTGTCCAGTCAGAGCCTACTCGTCGACTCTGGCCGCGGACTCGACGAGTCCATCACTTAAGTCCCGTGTCCAATCTCACTCCTACTCGACGAGTTGGGCCTTCAACTCGCCGATTCCCAGGCCCAAAATGAAAATTCAACAAAACACATTACATACCAGGAAGCGAGTGCTACATGTTCTTTGCTTATGTCAGATGAATGATGCAATTCAATCAGTTTACCATATAACCTTTTAGCTATGTTACAATAAATGTTTCTTTCATAAAAAAATTATTATCAGTACTTAAACTATCCCTAACACACATGATGTTCATAATTTGTAATTCTAAATGATCTATCTTAGCTTTCTTCGCCTCCAACATCCTTTGTGTTTCTAGTAATCGAGTACTATACTTTTTAGATTCATTTCTAGCAGAAATAACAAGATTATTGACATAAGTAATAGTATCATCAAATTCAGTTAACACAGAATTATAAGCACTTGAAGGAATATTAAAGGATTAAATTAGAGAACATACCTTCAAAGTTGTTGGCGCTTTGTCCCCTGATGTCGAAACAAAACAACTATCAGTAAGTTTGTCTTCTGCTTAATCCTCATACCTCGCGAACATGACTCCATGCGTCAGATTTCACATTTCTTCGTCATCCAACCTAGAAGACCATATTTGTTATTTTCCCTCATCTTCATCTTCCCCTCTTGCAACCAGTGACATTCCTTTTGTCTTAGCCCTGACTTCTTCCAATCTTTCTGAAGAATATGCTTCATCCTTAATCCTATTCTTCTTTTCTTCTTTCTTGTGCAATATACAGTCAATTGTCATATGATTAGCCATGTTGCAATAGTGACAATCAAAACTCGAATCACCTTTGAGCCTTTTCTCAGCTTTTGAATCTTCGCTCTTCGCTTCTTTCTTCTTAATCTTCTTTTCATCACTCACTTTCCCACAAAAATTACACTTAGATTCATCTGTTCTCACTTTCACATTGAAAGGCTTTTTGTAAAACTTCTTACTCTATTGTTAGAGTAAAACGTCACTGCTTCGTCATCGGAGTTAACAATTAAACATTCATCCTCTGAATCTTCCTTCTCGACAACTTCTTTCTTAGCATCTCTTCCTGACACTTTTGACACTAGTGCAAGAGGACCAACCATATTGATCCTTGACTCTTCAAATATTTATTTCATTCACTTCATTTTCCTGAGATTTTAGCATATTGTTAAGATCGATTAGTGAAAAATAGTTGAAGCTCTGTTGTGTCTTTACCATTAGACTCATGTTCCTCCACTCATCAGGTATCCCCATAATGAAAGTGAGATTGTACTCCATAGTCGACCTGGTAATACCATACCTGTTGCACTTATAGATAAGGTCATTCAGATGGTCATAAAACAATTTAATCAATTCTCCTTCTTTTTGCTTGACTTCTCTTAATTCCAACAGACATTTCTCGACCGAACTTATTTTGGTTTTCTCACTTCTCTAATACCTTTCCTTTAGAGTGTTTCAGATTACCTTGGAAGTTTTACAAATTTGAACGTAATTGTACCCAATAGGAGGAAGAGCTCCACGAAGTTCTCTTATACACATTTTCTCATTTTTCAGCAGCCTTCCAGTTTGTTCATCAACACTTGGATTTGTTGCAGAAGTTCCAACACTTTGAATAGAAGGAGGAGGATGAACATCATCGGTAACGCACTTCCAGAGTTCCTCATCAATTCCGTTTAAGTAATCCTCCGTACGATCCGCTCATTAATCATAAATGACAGTAATAGTAATGGTATTCATATTGAAGTTCACAATGTATGTACGGACGAACTTAGAGAAAAGCTTGAGAAATTTGAAAATAAAAAGATGAATCAACCAAAAAATGAATAACAAACACTCGATTAGTCAATCGAAATGCAGAATCCAATCAAAACTGAATATCTACAGATAATTTCAGAATCAAAAGTGCGGAAACTTTTAAATCTAGAATGAGATTCAAAAATCTTTTGAAATAGATGAAAGTCGGATCAAAACAGTATATTTCATGCAAAGATACCAATTGTAGTGGCGATTGAATCGATTTTATAAATAAAATCAGAGTAAGAAGAGATTTAGAACATATGATCTAAATAATATCTTGTTGGCTCGTTATATTGCTTGATCAGAGAATACAAGCTGAAAGACAAACTAATTACAAAATGATAGACCAAGTTATTATCCTCTAAGTGTATCCATCCCATATTTATAGGGATACTAACAACACAAAAAATATAAGCATATTTGACATTACAAGCTTCGAACCTAAAGTGTCCTTATAATAAAATTACAAACTGGCTTCGACATTACAGACAACAAAGACATATTCAACATCTCACAATAACCTTTGAACCCCAATAAATTGCCTCGTTAAAAAGCTTGCTAGGAAAACCCGGTGGGAAAAACATAGCTAAGGAAAAGAGTACAATATGTTTCTTACTTCCCCTGATCACACATCATTTGATTTCCTTGAAGCACCACATAGAAATGTTTCATACTATATTTTCAAATTTGGATGTAGGAAGTACTTTAGTGAAAAAATCGGGAAAGTTGTTAGTTGATTGAATTTCTGGATGTTGATGCCACACTGTTTTTGAAGATCATGAGTGAAAAAGAACTTGGGTGATATATGTTTGGTTCTGTCTCTTTTGATAAATCCTTATGTGAATGGAGCTATACAATTCATATTATCCTCATATAGTATGGTTGGAACATCCCCGTTAGAAGTTACACCACAATTCTTGCAAATATGTTGAGTTAACTTTCTTAATCAAATACATTAATGACTTGTCTTATGAATTGCTATAATCTCTGCAGGGCTAGAATAAGAAACAACTAAAGTTTGTTTAATATATGTCAATAAATTTTCTTACCTCCATAAGTGAATAATAAACCTGTTTGAGTTCAAGATTTGTGTGGATCAGATAAGTATCCATCATCTGCATAACTAATTAACTTTGCATTTAAAGAATTTGATTAGTATAAATTCATATCCACTTTACCTCGAAGATACCAAAAATGTGTTTGACTCCATTCCAGTATCTTCTTGTTGGACAAGAACTAAGATATGGGTCTTCGTGAATAAGAAGATTTTCTTGTTTTTTATGATGCTGAAATTGGTCATTTGTTGCATCTAAGTGCCTTACCACTATCAGGTTACTCATGGGTGTGAATTATTCCTATAAAACCTTTTAATCACCTTTTCTAGATATTAATGTACAAAAAATTCATTGTTGTGTGCTTAATTTGAAGACCCAAATAGAATTTAATTTTATCAAGATCATTCGTTTTTAATATTTATTTCAAATAAGAAGTGGCCTTTTCCAATTCTCTAGGATTTCCAATCATGTTCAAATCATCTATAATAACATCAATTATGAAAAATTATGATCCATATCTTTTTATGAATACGCATGGGCTTATTGGTATCGTTTTTGTAGCCCCTTTTCAACAAAAATGTACTTAAACAGTTGTACCACATATTGCTATATTGTTTCAGTCCATACAAAGATTTATTTAATTTTACTGAATATACTTCTTGAGAATTAGAAGTTTGTGCTTCTGGAACGTTAAAACCTTATGGGATTTTTATATAAATATCATTGTCAAGTGAACGATACAAATAGACGGTAACCACATCCATCAAACGCATCTCCAATTTTTCATGTGTTGCCAGACTTATTAGATAACGAAATGTAATTGCATCAACCACGGGAGAATGTTTTTCTTCATAATCAAATCTTGATGTTTGGGTAAAACCTTATGCAACAAGTCTTTCTTTATATCTCACTACTTCATTTTTATCGTTTCTTTTAAGCATAAATACTCATTGTGTCCCATTGGTTTTACCCTGTTTGGTGTAACGACTACATGTCTAAAAACCTTTTCGTTGAGTAAGAGAATTAAGCTCTTTATTTATTTCATCTTTCCATTTTGGCCAATATTTTCTATTCATACATTTATTAATAGATTTAGGTTTATTGTTGACTCAAAGTTCCCTAATCATGTCTACAAGTTGGACAAGGCATTGTATGGGTTACATCAAGCTCCTCGAGCATGGTATGCAACCCTAACAAAACACTTGCTCAAACATGGCTACTCTCGCGGTACTATTGATCAAACTTTGTTCATCAAGTATGTGGGTGATGATCAGATACTGGTTCAGATCTATGTTGACGACATCATCTTCGGGTCCACATGTCCAAAGCTTTGCAAAGAGTTTGAAAGCGTGATGAAGAAGAGATTTGAGATGAGTTCTCAAGGTGAAATGACCATGTTTTTGGGGCTTCAGGTCAATCAAAATTCAACCGGAATCCTGCTACATTAAGCAAAGTATGTTGAAGATATTCTTGAGAAGTTTGGATTTTCAGACGCGAAGCCTGCTTCAAGTCCCATGGTTGAAAGACCCCTGCTGACTCCAGATATTGACGGTGAACCCGAAGATCAAACTCACTACAGATTGATGATCGGTTCCTTAATGTATCTCACTGCAAGTCGTCCCGACATCATGTTTGCAGTGTGTCAATGTGCTCGCTATCAGGTTAATCCTAATCTTTCACATCTTATTGCTGTCAAAAGAATCTTTCGGTATATCAAAGGCAGTCCAAAATCGGGTCATTGGTATCCGAAAAATTCTGAATTTGATTTATATGCTTTTCCTGACAATAATTATGAAGGTTGTGAGCTTAATAGGAAATCAACATCAGGAGGGTGTCAGTTCCTTGGTGATAGACTGGTATTGTGGCAATGCAAGAAACAGCATACGGTATCTACTTCTACAGCAGAAGCGGAATACGTTGTTGCCTTAGTGTGCTGTTCTCAAGTTATCTGGATCCAACATCAGGTGTTGGATTACGATATGAACTATCTAGAAACCCCAATTCATTGTGATAATGAGGCCGCTATACATATAACTAAAAATCCTGTCCAACATTCCAAAACCAAGCACATTGACATCAAAATTCATTTCATCAGAGATTGTTATGAGCGCTCGCTCATCCGGCTAGAACAGGTTCCCACCACTAGCAATGTGGCAGATTTGTTCACTAAGTTGTTTAACAAAGCTCAATTCGATGTGCTTGTGGGATTTTTAAAAATGATTCGTTTTTAGGATTAATTTTTGTTTTTAGAATAGTTTAAATTTGTGCATTTACTTTCGTTTCTCTCCTATGCACAAATTTAGGGGGAGAAATAAAAAAAAACAAAAAATAGAAATTTTCAAAAACCCAAAAACATTAGAAAATCAGAAAATCCAAAAATATGTTGGTTATGATATGTTCTTGAGGGAGATGTTTTGGGAAGTGATATTATCAAGTGATAACAGGAAACCTGAGTCTGCGTAACGTACCCAAAGTTGAAGGGTCTATGCTCTTGTTTGATGCGTCGGTAGGCACGAAAAAAAATTTAAAATGGACATGACTAGGCAAAGTTGAACTTAGGAAATTTATAGACTTGACAAATCTTGACCTAGTTAGATCCATTCAGCCTGAAAATACGACGCTCGAATAGTTTGAGCAGGGAGATATATATGGGAATCTACTCGTCACATTAATTGAACCCATACTTGGAAACGTGATTTAACTTTTCCTACATGTGCGGATTTTGTCCTTAATTCGGATATTGATGGGGAAACTGGTAAATTCCAATAAATTAGGTCTATAGAAAATCATTTTCTTTCTTTCTATCTGTTAGTCATATGTTACCTCCTCTGCGTGATTGGTAGAGATCCGACCTGGACTGTAACATATGCAAATCTATCTCTCTACATATTATATATATATATATATATATATATATATATATATATATATATATATATATATATATATATACATACATATGAAATTCCTCTTATCCGTTAGCCATATGCTGTCTCCTTTGCGTGACTAACCATCCGACCTGGTACACATCATATGCACTATAAATGATAATACTCTAAATCTATCTTCTCTCCTAATGATGGTCTGCTCATCCGATGTAAGGAGCACTCTGGAAGTCCTTGATTACCAGGGCATATCTGGAAGCGGGAAACATGTTCCAGTACACTTAAAATTTAACACATACAGATTGTCTATAAATCTCGCTGCTCAATTTAGGTGGACAACAATATCTCTGGTCGTCGTCAACTGAATGGTCCTTAAGATATAGTATCTAGGAACTTAGGATCAGATATAATCTTTTAGGAATTTAAGTTCACTTTGTCTTGTAACAAGTAGTGTGTCCTATATCTGTCACAATTTTTCGTGTTTAAGTGGACAACAATACCGACGATCGACCAGACAAAGATGTGAATACGGAAGGTGCCGACAAGTGGATAAAGATTGTCTAACAACTTTGATCCTAGTATCTCAAGTGGATAAAGATTGTTTAGTTAGAATTTTTATTTTTATTTTTATTTTATTTTAATTTTTTTGAACTAATAGACAAATTTTTTATTATTTGTTGAAATTAGCGTTTTTTTTATTTCCTTTTATGTTAAATTTTATTTTTATTTTTTACTTTACTATTAAATTTTTATTTTTATTTTAACAATCCTCAAAAGGTTTTATTTTTGAAAAACATTTGTTTGGAATTTGGACTAGCAATCTAACAGTGTATGCGGTTTTGAAAAGTCAAAGGAGTATATATATGGGAGTTTACTGCGGTAAACTCTCTTTATCGCCTCTCTCATTCAAATGCGTAAACTGCATTTTTCTCTCTCTAATCTTCGAAAAGCAAAGTGTGAGTTTTTCTCAAAATTGTCTAGTCCACGTCAAAGGTATGTTAATTCCAACTCTGAACTTGTAATTTTTGTTCAAATCGACTTAGAATCATGGAATAATTTGAGTTTTAAGGTTGTCGGAGTTTACGGTTTTTGAATGTTCATAGGGAGTAAACTCATAGGCCGTAAACTCATAGACCGTAAACTCGTTTTGCTTCATAGACCATAAACCTGTTTTAATTCATGGACCATAAACCCACTTTGACATTTGCAACCGTAAACGGTCCCTTGGTCTTACAGTCATAAACTAGGTTTTACCTTACGGCCGCAAACTCAGTTTACGGACCATTGACCTAGCTTGACCGTAAACTTAGTTTACGGTCCGTTGACCTAATTTGACCATAAACTATGTTTTCTTACTTGGCTCGTTTAAGTGCATATAACGGCATATCTTAAGACAGCTGAGATGCACAACATTGCAATTATGTTGGATGATCCACCAGCAGCTCACAGAGATTTCATGTCCATGATGTACCGTCTTCGAGAGTGTTGCTTGGCTTATGCGGTCATAGTGAATCTTGTAATCTATGAAAGTTGTATTCAAGTATTCTGGAAAATAGTCAAAGTAACCGAGAAGAATAAAGAAACGATCATTGAAGCTGTGGTGCAAAATTACAAAATCAGAATTTCGGAACAATACATCTGAAGCACTCTGATGATCCTTGATGAGTCCGATTATCCAACTGAAGCTGAAGCTGAAGAAATTCCACGGATTCTTGAGAGAATGGGATACGAGGGTTCTTATCCTCTAACTGTGAAAAAGCTTCTACCTCCTTACTGGCGCTTCTTGGCTCACGTGTTCGTTAGTTGTGTGTCAGGAAGGAGATTGGGAGCGGATGAGATCTCAATCAGAAACACAGGAGCGACTGTATCCCTGGCAGCTGGCAACAAATTCAACTTCTCAAAGTATATCTTTGATGAGTTTCTTGTGAACATTGGTGCACTGACTCAAGGAAACAGAGATGCATTTCTAATGTATCACAGATTCATTCAAACCTTCATTGATGATCAGTTTCCTGACATGGTTAAATCCGGTGATAAGGTGAACACAAAGTCATTAGGTCCTCATACGGTTGGTCTTATTAAACAAAATCGAAAAGGGAAAGTGGTGTTTCGAGGTCTGCATCCCTTGGTGAAGTTTGGACAATTTGCAGAGATCAATGAGTCTTCTGATTCGCATGGAACTTCTGAGAAGACTCTATCTGAGCCAACTTCATCAGAAAACGTATCCTCTGTAGGCATCATCATTGTTTCAGATCACGAGGATGATGAAACTCCAGCCTTAAAAACTCAAGTCGATGATGAACAGGAATTGCAGTCCGTTCAAAATCAAAATACTTACAATGAGGACTTGAGAAAAGATGACAAAGAAAATGAGAATGTTGATGTCACGGATTTTGACAGAGATGATATCCCATTGAACTTTGATAGAAATGATGTGTTTTTTTTCTGAAGTAACCCTCGAAAACTTGCTTGACAATGTCGATGAAGTAGCTCATGTAACTGCTAAGACAAGGGTAGAAGAAGAAATTTTTGTGACTGCACCTTCCACTTCCAATCCAGAGGCAGAAATAACAATTCCTATGGTGACAGTGTTAGGAATTCCTCCTCTTGACACTGGGTTACCTACATCCATGCAAATGGAAGAAGATCTCACCACCATTCAAGCCACTCCTCCTCCAAAAAAAGACGAAGACTCGTTCTGAGACTTGCAACTCAAAGTTCAACGACACAAAGTGCTACAGCTTCACCAACAATCACACCAGCTATTGTCTCAGCCGAACCCATAAGTGAAGGTCCCAACATTGTATTTGAAGCTTGTGGTTCCTTAGTTCAAGCGGATCTCTTACCTCAGTACTAAACAAAGATGATGACTCAGTCAAGCTAGCTCATCTGTTAGCTGAGGAACAATTCTCAACACCACCTTCTCGTGGCAAGGGAATCTTTATCGGAGGTAACAACACAAGAGATTGCTCCCCTTCACTCCAAAGCTAGATAGACGCTCTCAAACAGAAAAATGTTGAACTTGATCAGAGGAATATTGAGCTGATAATCAAAGTCGCAGAACTCCATTCCAAGAATACCGAGCTCAACATTCAAATGGATGAACTTAAAGAAGAAGATGCTCTGAAGACAAAGCAAATTTCTGATCTTCAGACGTAATATGGTCATCTAGCTGCAAATCTCATGGAGTTACAAAAGAAGCTTGAGGATAGGTTTGGTGATTACATCAAGACAACTATTGATGAAACTCATGTCGATCCCCCGGTTCCAAATGCTCCAAACGATGATGCTCCCATTTCTTCTCAACCAATCAGATCCACGATAATTGTAGATCGATTTGAAGTGGATCCAGAACAGGCCTACAGAGATGTGAAGGAAAAAGGAGCTAAACGAAAGAAAGCTGCTGATAAGTCGACTGACAAGAATAAATGGCTCTTTAAAAGAAGTGTGGATCATAAATCTCCTTGGGATAGGCATCAAGTAACCTTCACTTACCTAAACACTCAAAACTTCAGAGACGTATATGGTGATAGGTCAAGAATTATTTCATGGGGATTTCATGATACGCTAGATATGTTCATGGTTCGAAGGAAGAGTGGGAATAAAGAACTGTACAAGGATGCTCATGATTTCAACTCCTTTACTAAGGTTGATCTCATTGAGCTATCTAAATCTCCCTTCTCGAATCCGTCAAAGAATTCCAAGGCCAGTCAATTCAAATCATTCTTAGAAGATCAAGTGGCTAAGGGATTTCCATCAATGAAAACTGTGGAGTCCTTTGTTGCAGTTCACAAGCATGTTTTGGATAAAGAAACCAGCAAGCCTATCCGGGCAGTGATGTGGCCAGCCACCGCTCAAGTCAAGCACGTTCCTGTTCCTCAAAATTGTCCTAATGGATCTCTACACTCTATGCTTTATTGGGTGTATGATGAAACATCAGATGGTGCTGTTATCAAGCTCAAGGAAGATTGCATTCGCTTGTATGACAAAAGGGATCTACTTAAGTGTGGTGAACGAGATATTCATCAGCTTGCAAGTCATCAGATTGTTGTTGCTGATGATCTATTTGAGCATGCAGCAAAGGAATATACAAGGATGGGGGCTACAATTATTGACAAGAAAATATTGAATGGAGCTATGGGGAGATGCGATGTGCTGGTTGTTAACAAAGACTAAATCCAAGCCTGCTCCAAACCAAGGGGGAGATTGAAGGGCCATGAAAATAGTTTGGGCTAGGCTTAGCATGTCATTGTTTTTGGTTTTGTGTCTGTAATCTCACTTTATGTTATTTTACACTCTGTTGTGTTTACGACCATAAACACGTTTACAGTCGCAAACGTGTTTACGGCCGCAAACTAGGTTTGCGGTCCAATTGTGTGTAAATAGTGTAGAAGCTGGTCATTTGACGGGTTGGATGCTCTAGAAGTTTACTGCCAGTCTTGAGTTGTACCTGATGATTTCTAGTGTTTAATCGTGTGCAAGATCAATTCATTCATCTTATTGTGTTATTCTCGATTCATGTTTGTTTAATTATCAGTTTTAGATCCAGAATCGGACCTAACAGCAGGTATGCCATAGGCAATGACGAACTTCGTGCCTATTCCTTAGGAAGGTCCTTAGGAATGAATGAATGAATAATAGATGAATCTTAGGGTAGATCCTTAAGAAAAAGGAATATAATGGGGATGGATAATTGGGTTGATTGTATGTTGATTAAACATAAGAATTATATTATTGTGGGCTGAAAACCCTATACGCTCACCAGTTTTCCCAACCTAACCCACTCAACTTATTTGTATCAAATGTGTTGATTTGAAACTACATTACACTGAGAGATTAAAAGAGATGTAGACCACTAGTGTAAACGAATGTAAGGTCTGTTTATGCTTATGTTTCTATATTGGCAATGACATCCCAAAGTTTTAATATAAACAAAATACATTTCTTCGGAAATACTTTGATAATACTGTTGGATAAGGTGTCTAAGTCCATAACTTATTTGGTATATACTTGACCCGACCGGCATGGTCCATTTGGGTTGCATCTCATCCAAACTATTATGGATAATTTTATGTGAGTTATACACATATGTTTATTAATATATTATAAGTTATAATATAATAATATGAAGTTACGTTATTTAATTAGTTTTAGTCTTAAATTAATTATGAATTAATTTAGAGATTAAAAGGAAGACTAATTAGATTATGGGCTATTTGTTTTGTATAGTGTGGGCTAATACTCATTTGTTAATGGGCTAGGCTTATGTGGAAGTCCATGGATGATCCATGGAGCTTTTAACCCATGGATCCTTGGAAAGGAAAAGACATGGGTTATTAGGGTTTCACCCTAACCATGCACACTATATAAGCATGCTTATGGGGCATGAAATGGAGCCTAAGGAAAAAACTAGTGAACTAGTGTGTGTGTGCATGTGTGTGGCCGAAAATACAAGAGTGTGTATACTCTCTCAAAGTTTTCCAAGAGTATGTGGTGTTTTGTGATTCCATTTGAGGCATTCACACTATTGGTGCTTGGCCCTCAAACTCCTTAGAACCAAACTCATCAAAAGGTATGTAATCTCTTCAAACTCTTTTATGTTGAAATGTTCCTCATGCCATGTTAGATAGGTTATAAACCTTGGAAAGTTTAATATTTTGCATGTATTTAGACAAACATAGATCCAAGGTTTATTAGGGTTGCATGCACACTTAGGAAGTGTTAGATTGCTCAAAACCCAACAGTGGTATCAGAGCCTAGGTTTGCTTGTTTGATACTTGATGCAAAATAGTGAAAAAAGTCGAAATCGTTGCTGTCTGCATGATGGACTCGCCGAGTCCATGGGGGGGACTCGACGAGTCCAAGGCAAACTTCAACCTACTCATCGAGTAGGTTCATGCACTCGACGAGTAGGATCGAAAGAGTGCATACTTTCGACTTTTGCTGCTGGAAATGGACTAGAAACATTACCCTAAACTGTTTTGGTGTTTTAAAACTTATTTTAGTTGGTGTAATGGTTGTTCTAATCCATTTACAATAGCATATATCAAAATTCCATGATTTTATGTGTTCATATAATTCTTGAAATTTTTGATGATCATGTTCATGTTCTATGAATTCAGAAAATGATAGAAATTATTTGCTGAATTGTTTAGGACTAATTCTTGATCATTTATGTGTTTTAATGGAGTCCATAATTTGTCCTCAAGTTATGGATTTCCAAAGGTCACCTTTATTTAACACACACTTAAAACACATAAGTTACATGAAAATGAAGAGTCTTCATTTTTATGAATCTTTAATTCATAAGTTATGAAATGAAGAGTTTTGCAAAGTTACAAAACTTGCCCTCAAGTTTTGGAATTTGTAAAGTTTCACACACTTTAATAAACTTTAATTCCAACCCTTAGAGTTTTAATAGTTAAAATTCAACCCTTATACTATTTATAACATTAATGGTTAATTACTATATATATGTATAAGAATAAGTCGTTTTACCATTAGTAGGCCTCATTCACGAAGCCGGTCTATAAGGTGGGTATAAGGTTGTTGCCTATAAAATGGCGACTTAATGGGTGTCCATTCTCACCCACCGCTTGCTTGATCGGTGGAGGGTCGTTAGCCGAACGGGTAGAACAATGACTTTAAATCCTCATTAAAAGTATAATGAATATTATAAAGTAACTAAACTCTTTTAATTCCCAATCTTAGTTACCTTAGGAAAAATGTGAACATGGTGCTAGTCTATGGAATTCACACTTTGTACCTTACGAAGTCGTTGGTGGAACGTGTGTGGTTAACCGGCACACTAACTAGGACTAGTAGGGATCACGAAGGGTGACTTAATGTTTGTCATAGATCAATTGAGTGTGTGTGGTTAACCGGAACATTGATTAGGTGATAATATTAAGGGTACCAAGTGAATTAGCATGGTTATTCACACCTTGTTTTGTGATCCTCGGCATCCCAGTCACAAAACTTAAAGGGCACAATCGAGATTGAAACATGCCATTGAAAAGTTAAATGAATCTCAAAAGAATCTAGGAATTTCAAATCCAATTAAACCTAATAAATCATTTCGTTTTCGTGGTGGAAATTGGTGAATCGTCATTCACCTACCTTTCAAATATATTATTACTTAGATTACGGCATCCCTCTTCTAAGTATAATATATTGTGATTGGATCCTAGCCTTAATATTACATTTGGGTGTTTTATTAAGGATCCTATATATCTAATCTAAACTTACTCTCTTCTTTCAGATGTCCTCCAACACTAATGCTTCGGGCTCTAACCCAACTGGTTCTTTCTCTCTCATGAATCTTTGTGGGAGGGTCATCTTTGATGGTTCCAACTTCATGGATTGGATTAGGAACATCAGGATGGTTACTCGTTATGAGGACAAAGAATATGTCCTCGATAAGGAGTTAAAAGAGCTTGATGAGTCTACTGCTACTCCTGAGGAGATCACTGAATTCAGGACTCATGAGACAGATGCTACTAAGGTGGCATGTATCATGATGGCCACGATGACAGCCGAGCTCTAAAAGTCGTATGAAGATTTCTACCCTTTTGAGACGCACCAAGACCTGATGGAAAGGTACCACCAGAGTGCTCGTCAGGAGCGGTACGAAATAATCTCCTCCATAATAACTACCCACATGAAGGACAGTGAATCCGTCAGGGCCCACATGCAAAAGATGCAAAGGTATGTGGACCGTTTGCTGAAGCTGAATGTTAACATCCCTGAGGAGTTGGCAATTGACATCATTTTGCACTCCTTGCCTTCTTGTTATGATCATTTTCGTATGACATATCATATGAACAAGGAGGAAGTTACTCTCAGCAAGCTTCACAGACTCTTGAAGACCGCATAATCTGGTCTTAAGGGCAAAGCGGTTGTTACCTCTACTACTCCTACTCCAACATCTACCCCTGTTTTAGCTATCGGGCAAGGCAAAGGGAAAAAGAGGAAGCACCCTTCGAAGGGTACCTAGGGAAAGTCTCTTGAGGGCTCCTCATCGAAGACCAAGAGCGGTTATGTCACTCCTTCTGCCATTCCCAAGGATGCTAAATGCTTTTATTTCCATGAAAAGGCACACTGGAAGTGAAACTGCCCTAAGTACTTGCATGATCTAAAGGATGAAAAAGTGAAACCCACCCATGCAGGTATTTACACTATATTGTCTAATTACTCAACATATTCTAACTCTTGGGTGCATGATACAGGATGTGGTATTCACATATGTTCTGATTTGCAGGGCCTAAGAAGAAGTGAGGATGTGGAGCACGGGAAGATAAACTTAATCATGGGGAATAGGAAGGCTTCACCTGTTTCCAAGATTGGAGTTTATACTTTGTTGCTCAATAATGGGTTAAAATTAGATTTGAATAAATGTGTGTACTCGTCTGAAATGGCGAGGAATATTATTTCTTTTCATGCTTTGTACAAACAAGGTTTTACATTTTCGTTTGATAATGAATGTGGTGGTATTAATGCTTTCTTTAATAATGTGTTTTATTTTAAAGCATTACCTTGTGATGGTGTGTATGAAACTGTGTCGATTGTAGACAACTTAGGAAATAATGTGTTGTATATTGATTCTTCTACTAGCCTAGATAAAGCATCATTGTGGCATTGTCGTCTTGGACATATAAACAAGAAACGCATAGGCCAACTCCAAAAGAGTGGAGTCTTGGAATCATTTGACCTTAAATCAAATGATAGTTGTGAGTCTTGTCTACTTGGAAAGATGACAAAATCACCCTTCACTTGAACTTGTGAGAGGGGTGAGGGTTTGTTGGACCTAATACATACTGATGTATGTGGGCCATTCAAAACCGCCACAAGGGATGCTAGTCGGTATTATGTGACTTTTATTGATGATATGGGTATGTCAACTTAATCAAACATACGTCGGAAACCTTTGAAAGGTTTAAGGAATTCAAACAGGAAGTAGAAAATCAATTGGGTAGGACCATTAAGATGCTTCGATCCGATCGAGGTGGTGAGTATCTTAGTACCGAGTTCCTTAACTATCTTAAGGAGTGTGGGATTGTCTCACAATTAGCTCCTCCCAGGACACCACAGCTTAATGGTGTAGCTGAGAGGCGTAATCGAACTTTGTTGGATATGGTTCGCTCTATGATGAGTCGAGTTTTGTTACCAATCCCTTTTTGGGGGTATGCCTTAGAGACTGCTGCCCATATCCTTAATCTAGTCCCTACAAAGAAGGTTACCAAAACACCTCATGAGATGTGGACTGGGAAGGTTCCCAATTTGGACCACGTCAAAATTTGGGGTTGCGAAGCTTTCGTGAGGCGTGAAACTCATGATAAGCTTGAACCCCGAAGCGAAAGGTGTATTTTCATCGGCTACCCACATAAATCCTTCGGTTACCTCTTCTACAGACCCAGTGAGAATGTGGTCTTCGTAGCCAGAAGAGGAGTCTTTCGCGAGAGAGAATTTATAAGCCAAGGAGACAGTGGGAGGCAAATTGATCTTGAAGAAATTCAAGAATCAGTTGGTGAAGGAACCTCATACACTAGCAATCAACCTGAGGAGGAAACTCCTGTTGATCCAGCTGACGAGTCTGTACCTCCAAGGCGTTCTGCACGGGTTAGGAACACACCTTCATTTTATTATGGTTTTCATATTACTACGGAAGGTGATACGTTTATCAGTGATAGTACACTGGTAAATTTGGATGAACCTAGCAGTGTCAAGGAAGCCATGGCAGTCCCTGAGTCTGCTAAATGGAAGGAGGCTATGGATAGCGAGATGCAATCCATGTATGACAATCAAGTTTGGAACTTGGTTGACAATGTACCAGGCCGTAAAACAGTTGGGTGCAAATGGATCTTCAAAAAGAAGACCGACATGGAAGGAAAAGTGCATACTTATAAGGCTCGACTGGTTGCGAAGGGTTTTACTCAAACTCAAGGTATTGATTATGATGAAACCTTCTCGCCGGTAGCAAAAGTTAAGTCTATTAGGGTTATGTTAGCCATTGCCGCATTTCATGATTATGAAATATGGCAAATGGATGTCAAAACCGCTTTCCTTAATGGAAAGTTGGCTGAGGATGTGTACATGAATCAGCCAGAGGGTTTTATCAGTGCAGAGTACCCAAATAGAGTATGCAAGCTTAAAAAGTCCATTTACGGGTTAAAACAAGCATCTCGTTGCTGGAATCTTTGTTTCGATGAGAGGGTCAAAGAGTTTGGTTTCTCGAGAAGTGAAGATGAGTCTTGCGTGTATGTCAGAGCTAGTGGGAGTATAGTTAGCTTCTTGGTACTGTATGTGGATGACATACTATTTATAGGAAATGACATCCCAACCTTGCAGGAGGTTAAGTCCTGGCTTGGGAAGTGCTTTGCTATGAAGGACCTAGGGGAGGCTGCCTATATCCTAGGGATAAGGATATTAAGAGAAAGGAGTAGAAGACTAATTGGACTTAGTCAGAGTACCTACTTGGATAAGGTGCTGAAAAGGTTCAACATGGAGAATTCCAAGAAAGGAGATTTACCGATCCAAAGCAATACCAAACTGAGTAAGACTCAGAGTCCGAGTACAGAGGCAGAGATAGCTGAGATGAGCCAATTACCGTATGCTTCCGCAGTTGGCTCGATCATGTATGCTATGACTTGTACCCATCCTGATGTGGCATTTTCTTTGAGCATGGTCAGCAGGTATCAGGGGAACCCTGGCAAGGCTCATTGGACCGCGGTAGAGAACATTCTCAAGTACCTGCGGAGGACTAAGGATTGGATCCTTACCCTTCGTGGGAGTGATGACTTGAGAGTATTAGGGTATAGTGATGCTAGTTTTCAGACTGATAGGGATAACTTCCACTCTCAGTCAGGCTGGATCTTTACCTTAAATGGAGGGGCAATTTCTTGGAAGAGTTCCAAGCAGGAGACGGTGGCTGATTCGACTTGTGAATCAGAGTATATAGAAGCGAATGAAGCAGCGAAGGAGGCGATATGGCTAAAGAACTTCATCGAAGACCTTGGAGTTGTACCAACTATTAAGGAACCTATAGAGATTTTCTGTGACAACAATAGTGCGGTTGCCTTAGCCAAGGAACCAAGAGATCATAGCAGATCCCAACACATTGACAGGAAATTTCACTTCATAAGACACAAGATTGAAGAAGGACTCCTCGTGGCAAGGAGGATATCGTCAGATGAAAATCCTGCAGATCCCCTTACGAAGGGACTGACGAGGGTTAAGCATTTTCAGCATGTGAGGCGCATCAGGACGATATTAGTTTTACAGATTAGATAGTTTTCCTGAAACTTGTAAAATGTAATCGACATTTGATGATGAATAAAATTTGTGATTTATTTATGAGTAAAGTGTTACTACCATTGTCAATTGTTTACTATGGTTTTAGTTTTGCATGTTTTGACTTCCAGAATAATTAATTTATTCAAACCTCCACAATCGATCATACGTAGGAAGTAGGTATGAATCAAGATTGTCATGAATTGGGTTTGTAGATGGCTAAAAGGTGTTTAGACATGGTAATGGTTGCTGCAACATTCATTAGTACTCATAAGTTATGAGTATTGGTATAAACCCACGCTCACTTGTATCACTTCATGGAATTTATCTCGAGTGATCGTGAGACGATAATATCATATAAATCTTCAAACCTAGAGATATGAGTTGTTACCTATGAGTTGGTTGTGCATTGATTGCACGTAAATGCATCAGTAACTTGATGTTATAAAACGTGCCTTTGTGTACAATTCAATAAGTAGTAGAACAAGCATATCAGTCGAAGTGTATCTGTTCCTTCTAGAAATAGAAGCGATATCTGGGCCCCTCGATGATTTTGTGTTGACCCATGTACCGGTCCCGGTCAGAACTAAACCGATGTGCTTAGTGAAGTTCTTCGTCAAACAAATCGGAAAATCGAGAAACAGTTGCTAGACAATAAGCAAGACATAGTTCCATGTGTTTGTCCGGCTGATATCATGAGAACAGAGGATTATGTGATCACTTGTCTTAAAATGGCGCTTCATAGTTCGACGGAGTTTTCGAGAGCTACGATTGCTGGTTGGTTCTTGAAGTTATAGGCAAATATAGTTATTAGACTTATCCAAGTGGGATTCTATTGGATAAGGTGTCTAAGTCCATAACTTATTTGGTATATACTTGACCCGACCGGCATGGTCCATTTGGGTTGCATCTCATCTAAACTATTATGGATAATTTTATGAGAGTTATACACATATGCTTATTAATATATTATAAGTTATAATATATTAATATGAAGTTACGTTATTTAATTAGTTTTAGTCTTAAATTAATTATGAATTAATTTAGAGATTAAAAAGGAAGACTAATTAGATTATGGGCTATTTGTTTTATATAGTGTGGGCTAATACTCATTTGTTAATAGGCTAGGCTTATGTGGAAGTCCATGGATGATCCATGGAGCTTTTAACCCATGGATCCTTGGAAAGGAAAAGACATGGGTTATTAGGGTTTCACCCTAACCATGCACACTATATAAGCATGCTTATGGAGCATGAAATGGAGCCTAAGGAAAAACTAGTGAACCAGTGTGTGTGTGCATGTGTGTGGCTGAAAATACAAGAGTGTGTATACTCTCTCAAAGTTTTCCAAGAGTTTGTGGTGTTTTGTAATTCCATTTGAGGCATTCACACTATTGGTGCTTGGCCCTCAAACTCCTTAGAACCAAACTCATGAAAAGGTATGTAATCTCTTCTAACTCTTTTATGTTGAAATGTTCCCCATGCCATGTTAGATAGGTTATAAACCTTGGAAAATTTAATATTTTGCATGTATTTAGACAAACATAGATCCAAGGTTTATTAGGGTTGCATGCACACTTAGGAAGTGTTAGATTGCTCAAAACCCAACAAATACGTTTATCATGTTTTTGTGGGAACAAATTCCGCAACACTTTTCTTTAAAAGGATACTTTGATTTTAAAATAAAGCATAAACAAATCAGTTTTTTCTAGCCGTGAAAATGGGGATGCCATAGAAAGCATTATGTCTAGAATGGAAAGTAAATAAAATTTTGAATGGGGCCATCAAGAATATGGAGATTTACTAGCTTAATCCAAGATCATCTTTTGATGTGGCAAATAAATGTGATAATTAACTGGATTTCCCATTTACTACGAAGGCATTCGTATTTAGATGGTTTCTTAATACCTAGAGTTGTTCTAAATAACACTACTTTAAATAAGAAGCTTTTGAAATTCTTTTCCTCGCACTCCATACCAAAATATAAAGTATGGAGCTTGAAGATGATTTCAGTTGTGAAAGACTATGAAGCGATTGAGATTGATGGGTTTACTAACTATTGGTTCAAGGTACTGATAGGAAGTGACAATGAAAATTTTGTATTCTATTTGTTGATTTAACCTTAATGAATCCACATTATTTGATGGTTCTTTTTAATATTTTGTCTAAAGAAAAGACTAAATATGCGAATCACATTCAACATTTGAAGAGAATGAACAGATCTTACTGCATGGAAATTTGTAAGATAGATGTTGAAGTAGCTAATGCTATGTATAAGAACACTATTTTGAAACCATCTAAACAACCAGAGAATTTTTGTAATGCGAGATGGGTTTATTCAAAAAGATCCATCTAGAGTTATCTACAGAGTCCACGCGAACAGAGAAGTAAAAAATTACATGATGTTCTTACAGGATAAAAACTGTTATAAATCTGCTACTCTTACTAGTATATTGACAAAAGCATAGATTTGTAGAGTAAACTCCAAGAGCAATATCAAATTTGTTTGTGACATGTTGCGATGGTGGATAATTGTTCGTATTGTTATTCTCGGTGTCATTTCAGAAGATTTTGATGAAGCAAGCGAAGACAACTTTCGTGACTTGACACATAGGAGAGATTGTTAGGTTTCACATATTGTAATTGTCACACTCCAAATCAGGCATACTTTGAAATCCTTGAAGAAATCAAATTTTAGTATAATAGGCCCATAAGTGCGCTGGGTGTACCTATGAGTACGCTTAGCTTACTATGCATGGATGATCGTGGAGGGGCAGCATGTACGCACGGCGTACATGCCAGATGACCAAGCCCTAATTTTCGGACTTGAGGCCTATTTAAATGTCCTTAAGCCCCTTAGAGTACACCCTAGAGAGCCCTCATAGCCTTAGAACATCCTTATACTCCAGAGAGAGCTTGTGAGACCATTTTTGAGCTTATAAAGGGTGTTGGTGGCCATTTTTAGTAACATTCAAGCAGGAGAAGTTGTCAAGGAAGCTTGGAGTGACATTGAGCTTCAAGAATCTGCATCTAGATCACCTTGAGGAGCTTATGGAGCTTTAAATATTGCACCTTTCCACCTTAATCACTAGATCTAGCTAGGGTTTTCTAGTTTTGTCCCCTTTGTTGATTTGGGATATTCTCTTATAAGTTGAGCAACTCCGGAGGATGGGAATGTTAGATCTGAGGTATGTTGGTCCGTTTATAACATTAAAATGAAGTCTTGGTGGGTGTTTTGACCTCATGCATTAGTTAAGAACCTTAAAAAAGGTCTTAATGGGGATGTTGGGAACATATGAGGCATGCAAAGGCATAAAGTTTATGCCCTAGGTCGTCTTACTAAGCTTAGATATACCTTTTAGACATGAGGGAAACGAGTATTAAGCACTAAATGCAGAAAGTGCTTAATCTGTTAGTACGTTGGGTGTAACCTAGCATACATAATGCGTAAGTCTCATAGACTTAGTACACTGCGTGTACCAGGTTGGTACTCTAAGCGTACACACCACAGATAGGCTTGGATCTGTTTTGGGTGTTTGTACTATTGGGCCTCAGTTGATCATTAGGCCAGGTTGTATTTTGGGGATAGTGGGCCAATTTATCTTTTTTAGGTCATGGATGTTAAGATTGGGCCTTATTGGGCCATGAGACCCATTAATAAGTTTTTGACATTCACTTTGGGCCCATTAATAAAGGAAGAATATTTGGGCCTTTGTAGAAGGGCTTGGAGATTGGGTTTCCCTTTCATTATGTGAAGCCCTAGTATTGGTTAATATTATTATTCAGCACAGGAGGTTAGGAACAGTTAGGATGGCAGTTTTGGATTCTTTGGATAGAGGTTAGTCTTCTCACCATACCCATGGGTCAAAGGCACAAAGGTTGACCCGTTATATGATTATGATACATGTGTTAGTCATTTCTGTGATTTAATATGCTATGTGATTGTGTGTTATTGCATGGAAGACCCCGGGGGCAGACCGTGGCATTTGGATGTAAGACCATGTAGGGTAGCTCATGCCATTCCTAGGTAAAGACCATGTAGGTTAGCCCATGGCATTCCCAGGTAAAGACCATGTGGGGTAGCCCATGGCATGAATGTGCAAGACATTGGGGGGAGCCCTTGACATCCTTATAGGTTTATGTATACATGGATTATGTGATATAGGTAGCTTGTATAGATAACATGATATGTTATATGTGTATTATGTATGCGGTATGCTCTGGGAAACTCATTAAGCATTAGATTATAGGTTGTGGATTTGTTTCAGGTAATTCATAACCTAAGGGTAGGGGCAAGGCGTGATGGCGCGGTGTGTACTCTCTCAGGCGTTTTCACTGGACACTCTGATGTTTGGAATAAAAGTTGTATTTGACTTATGTTTTGGAAACAGTTATAACTAGATTTCTTAATGTTAGAACTGTGTTTGATCATTCTAAAATGAAAATTTTCATTGTAAAAATTGGGTCGTTACAAGTTAGTATCAGAGCCTTGGGTTAAGGGATTCGGACACACTCTCGGGTGTGTCGGGACTCAAACTAAGGAAATGATAAATTTGTTTTCAAAAATAACATAAAAAGCTTTTGAATGAAAGTAAAAGATTAGAGTGAATCGCTCGTGATCAGTCGAGCCAAGTAAGTAGTCCCCCAATATGTTAGCCATGTTATACATATATTTGAGCTTTGATGATCGTATGGAACTTGTTTTGTGTATGCTTTTAAAATTCTATATGGTTAGGAAGTTATAGCCTCATAATGATTGATTTTGCCTTATTTCCTGTTCCTTGTTTGGTTGTGGTCCTAGGGTAGAATATTTTATTCGAAAGTCTATTTGATCCTTTGTTTTGTATAATTTGTATGCATAAAGGCAACCTGCTATGATTGGTCTGGTTGGTATGAGTAGAGAAAATCTTAGGACAGCCTGGGATTTGATGTATGCGGTAGTTTGTGGGATATTGTTTAGTTTTGGGATGAACTTAAGTTATCAGGTAGAGCATTGGAGAAAGGTATAGGTAGGTGTGGAAGGTAGTATTGGGCCTATACTACTGAAAGCGGAGGACCTGTACCCGAACCAATGTTAGATCTGACGACTTCAAGGAGGACCGGTGTAGGAAGATCCCTTATATGGAAATCCTGATCGTTGTGATTTATGACATTTCAGTTCAACATGGTGGTGACACGGTTTGGAGCAAGCAGATCAGGATCGAGATCTGGATCTGAGGCTGGATCAGGCGACACTACCGATGTCATTGATGAGAGGCTGTGTAAGGTTATCGCAGTTGAGGTTACCAGGGGCATCCTTGATGCTACCCTAGTCTTTTTTGGGACGACCAAGGACGGTATGATGGAGATTATGGAGGAGAGACTCAAGGTATTCAGGGCCGAGATTGTTGCAGGTCAGGTTGGGGCTCGAACTCCCTCATTCCGGGAGTTCAATGCGTGCGGGGCGTCGGAATTTTTCGGGGTCAGGGACCCCATTATTAGCCGACATTGGGTGGTGGATATCGAAAACGCACAGTGCACGAGTTCTTGCCCGGATGCAGCAAAGGTTGGATTTGCTTCTTGCATGCTAAGAGATAGGGCCTGGGATTGGTGGGGCGAGGTTACTAGCCAGGTAGGAGCAGCCGAGGTGGCAGATATGATGTGGGCTGAGTTTTTCCGACAATTTTGTCACACCCCCGAACCAGACGGCGGAAACGTCCGAGGGCTCGTGCGACTTAAATTGAAATATCATTACAATGAATATACATGAAACATAACATAACATCACCATGCATCAATACATTACAAGTGACCTTGTTCACATCAAGTACATTGTCTAAATATTACATATCCATAGTAAAAATTGTTTAAAAGTTTTGAAAACATAACATCCTAACACAATGTGTATTGTTTTTTAGCTTATCTGTTACCTGAGAATACAAGTTATTTTGAAAACGTCAACACATATAATGTTGGTGAGTTCATAAGCAGTTTTGATATGAAAATGTTTTGTATAGCTTGTAAAACCCAGAAAATCCGATATTTTCTGAACGACAATTGGTTATACAAAAGGTGTGATGATCCATAAGTATATGCGTAAATGATTTCAAAACGTGTATAGATGAGAAGTTTTGCATTATAGTTATTGAGAGTACAAGTGAATGATGTTGGTTTCCCCGGAAAACCTGATGGTTTCCGATAAGATAGTATGATCGTTTTGTATTATTGTATCGTCACCACGAATGAATATGATTTCCCATGATTACTTAGACGGTATTGGATCTTTATGTGAGTGGTTATAACCATGCATGATAATGACTAGTTCATCTATCTTGGCATTCTAGCGAACTCCGGAATTGATCTTAAGATTTTGTCACCCTATACTGTTCGAGTCTAACTGTAGCGAACAACTTAGGTGTAGGGGAGTCACCCCCGTATAGATCTATACACAAACTCTCACTCTCCCTCCAGGAGACTTTGATTATAACTACAGACTACGACCGACACTTATTGGTGTTGCCCGTTATTACTCACTTAATCAAAATGAATTTGATTAACCTTGATTAACGACCTCATTTTTGGTTACTTGAATAGAATGTAAGCCTAACCTACGAGGAGAAGTGGACTACGAGGTCTTACTAATCACATATATTATTTAAGGCTGTCGAGTATACCAAGGACGCATTGGCCCACTTCGCATATGATTTATTTGGACCTTACTAGCGATGCTAATGGGCCACTAAGGCCCAATAACATGTAAAAGTCATTAAGGGTCCCATAGGCATGTAATTGGGTGATAGGAGGTCCAATAAACATGTATTATTTATGTTAGGCCCAAAAGTCATGTTAATGGGTCACAAAGGCCGAAAAACATGATTAGAATTATTCAAGCCGAACAATTAGAATGTTTACTTGTTTTGTATAGTATTAGTGTTGCGAAGTTGTTTAATCGAAAAGTCGTAAAAATCACCAAACTGTTTTATAACGATTCATAGATTTATAAAAATATATATTTTTCTATTTAAACCCATAAGTTATAAAATTTGATATATTTTGACCCAATTATTTTAATCTTAACATAATTGATCAAAAACATTAATTGACCAATTCAACCGCCTTTTTTTTGGTAAAGTTCGCAATTTTAGTCATTTTTATGAAGAATGACATATTAGGTCCTTGAACTATTTTTCTTGACATTTTTGAACCAAGCTCTTATTTAAATAATGTTTTAAGCCTAAAATTTAATTTTGGACAGTTTCAACCACTTAGTTAAAGGATTTGCATTTAAATTCACACTTTTCGTAATTGTTTCAATTTTGACACACAATCCAAATCTTTGCATTTTTAGTCCCTTTTGATAAATAAGGCCATTTTATCCCCTAAAATAGTTTCATTTACGTTTATAGCCCCTTTTGTGAGAAAACTTTCCATTTTAGCCCCCTTAAATTTGATTTTTCGCATACTTGGGCCTAAATAGCCGAAAGGCCCAAATTTTAGCCCATTAGGCTAAAGTTTACATTTTTAGTCCTTTAAAAAGCATAATATTTATAAGAACTCTAATTTTAGCTATTTTGACCTTTTGGTCCTTGTAAAAACCGTGAATGACATATTTTTCCCCACCTTTTGTTTATTATCAAAAAAATAGTCCAATAACAAATTTTATGTTGTAGTATGCTTATTATAAACCTTGTATGGTAGTTTATCTTGACATGTTAAGTGAAATGTATCCTAAATCATATATTCTTCCTCCTGAACTATAGATTTTGAATTATCGTTCGTTTTTAGCACATATTTACCACACAAACACAAGAAATCACACATAACATACAAATACACATGGATCTACACATTTTACATGTATTCTCCCCCATAAATCATTTAAAAACTGAAAATACAGGAGTATGAACTCACCTTTGGTTGTTGTTGTCGGCTTTGAAGAAAGAAATGGAAGAGATTGATGACATTCTTGGCCCTAAAAAATTCTTGAAGAGACCTTCGAATTTGAAGAGTTCTAAGGAGTATGATCAAGAATTTAGGGTGGTAAGAAGAGTGATTAAGTTGTAAAAAGAAAGTATGTTGTCAAGATCTTACCACAAGTATGCATCTTGGAGTGATTCTTGGATGAAAACCTTCTTGAAATACCCTTAATCTCAAAAAATTTGAAGGATGAATGAAGGTGTTCTTGAGATGATTTGGAAGTGAATTAAGTGTGTGTGTGTGTGTGTGTTTGGTGATCCTCGGCCGAGAGTAGAAGAAGAGGGGGGAGAGATAGTGGTGAATGACTAGCTTGGATACATGGAGGATTTTGCATGGATGTATGATGGACAAAATGGAGGTGGCACTCTAAAGTTAACCCTTCCCTTTTAATTCTCTTTTTTTTGTTTCCTACTTGGGCAGAGAGAGAGAGAGAGAGAGAGAGAGAGAGAGAGAGAAAGAAAGAGAGAGAGAGAGAGAGAGAGAGAGAGAAAGAGAGAGAATGAATAGAATGGCTTAGGCCTTTTGTGCTTGAGTCCATAATATGAGGCCCAATTTGATGATTTTTGGCCCATAGGGCCTTTAGAGTAGTTCACAGCCCAATTTAGAATAAAGGAATGGATTTGAGTCCATTAATGCTATTTGGATTTGTTATGGCCCAATAAGGCCCATCAAAGATAAACTATTCCATTTTAGGCTTATAAGGCCCAATAAGGTTAAGTCTCATGAGAGTGGGTCCAATTAGAGCCCATTTAAGAGTTCTAAGCCCAAAACAGTCAATCTGGAAGCTTATCGGTCCATTAGGCCCAATAAGGATATGCTAGTCCATATTGGACTTAAATCGGGATTTCTAGGGTTTCCAATCTTTAGTTGACTATTTGAGTGTTTGCATAGGTTGTTTGATGGAATTTCGTTGTCATTGAATAAGCATCATACATGCTTTCACGTTTTAGTTACAATGTTATCCTTGTTAAATGTTTACAAAGAATTAGAATTCCTAGTTGTGACATCATCCCCCCATTAGAGGGAATTTCGTCTCGAAATTCTTTTTGAGCTAGATTTAAGAATGTGAGAATAGGTGAGGGTACTTTTGCTTCATCTGGTCTTCGTGTTCCCATGTGAATTCCGGTCCACATTTTGCTTTCCACCAAACCTTCACAATCAGAATGCGACTTTGCTTAGTACGCTTCACTTCTTAGTCCATGATTTCAATCGGTTCTTCGACGAACAGGAGATTCTCGTTGATTTCAATTTCTTCCAATGGGATGACGAGAGTTGCGTTGGATGAGCACTTTTTCAAATTGGAAACATGGAACACTGGTGTACACTGTTGAGCTCGGCAGGTAGTTGCAGTCTATAAGCCACTGGACCGATTCGGGCAAGAATCTCGAATGGTCCAATGTATCGTAGGTTTATTTTTCCCCGTTTCCCTAATAAAATCACCCCTTTCTATGGAAAGACCTTTAACAACACCCGATCCCCGACTTGAAATTCCAAGGGCTTTCACCATTTATCAATGTAGCTCTTCTGTCGGTCTTGTGATGCTTGTAGTCAAGCTCTGATTTGAATTATCTTCTATGTTGTTTTGCGTATGATTTCTGGTCCTATTAATGCATTGTTTGGTGTCTGTCCTCTAGCTAGCTGAGTGTCACCTACCTCAGCCCAACACAATGGTGATCTACATTTACGCCTATATAATGCTTCAAAAGGAGCAACTTTGATGCTTGAGTGATAACTGTTGTTGTACGGAAATTCAATTAAAGGCAAGTGGGTATCCCACTACCTTCCAAATTCTATCACACATGTGCAAAGAATATCTTCAAGTTTTTGAATGGTTCGCTCACTTTTACCATCCGTTTTTGGGTGGTAGGCAGTGTTGTAACATCCCAAAAATACGACCCAAATTTTTTTATTTAAATAGTAATAAAAATCATATATTGTTTGCCATATCATAAAGACCATGTGTCAAATATCTCAACTCATAATAAAATGTCGTGAAACAACTGTGCCAAATCAAACTACAATCAAAACAAACTCCCAGGATAAAGACTGAAGCTGTGGTGTGTGCGATGCCATCATCCCGAGCTCTTCCCCTTACTTGCGGAAGTACCTGAAACCAAAACTAAAACTGTAAGCACGAAGCTTAGTGAGCTCCCCCAAACTACCACATACCATACAATAACATATAAACACGTACTGGGCCTTGCCCACTGCATCAGGATGAAGCCTGGAAACTGCATCGGACCGTAGTCCGGAACTGACTGGGACCTTGTCCCCTGCATCGGACCGATGTCCGGAACTAGCTGCATCGGACCGAAGTCCGGAACTGACTGTATCAGACCAAATTCCGGAACTAACTTGTCATGGCATAGAATAAAAACATATCAACTAGCATAACACACATGATCATAAACTCATATACTGCATACAACGCCAGGCCTCAGCCCATAACACATAACACATAAATCCCGTCCGAGGCACGAATGCATCAAACACACTAACAACTGCATCGGACCGAAGTCCGGAAATAACTACTAACTAAACGGGCCGACATTGTGTCCTTAGACCCATTCCTACTGGAAGGAAACTCACCTCGTAGCCTAGCTGCTGAAAGGACTGCTCCGGAATATGTCTGCTGCGTCTCCGGTTTCACCCCGGCTACAATATCCATGAGGACCATCAATCAAATACTGATAATAATGATACTAAGGGTAAAAATGACTCTCCTACCCCTGGTCCAAGTCAACCTAACTATCAAAGTCAACATTCAGTTGACCTGACTCGTCGAGTTGGGCCGCTAACTCGTCGAGTCCTTACTCTTACTTCCTTGGTTCCCCTCACTACTACTCATCGAGTTTTGGCGGAAAATCGGCGAGTTCCTCTTCGCTACCATCACTCCGACAATCTGCATCTGACTCGCCGAGTTGTATGAACAACTCGTCGAGTTCTTCTTCATCAGATGATCATTCTAGCTGTGACTCCCCGAGTTGTATGAACAACTCGTCGAGTCTGTTCTTGAAGTATGAAGATGGCCTTGAACTCGCCGAGTCAGGGCATTGACTCGCCGAGTTCTTCCACGAATGATTCTAACCCTCTAGCTCACCGAGTCCACTTCTCACTCACTGGTTCCACTCGGCATAACTCAAAAGAGGAAACACAGGGGGCTCGTGACTCGACTCGCCGATTTGTATGCATGCAAATACTATACACTCGATTATGCTTGAATCTAATCCATACCATTAATAGATCTGGGTTCCTGGGACTTTATTTACACGTAAAGTTTCTAACTTTACGTGTAAATAACATCAAATGAAGGTTTTAAGGTTAAAAGCACACTATAATAGTAGATCTAGAGCTTTCATGAAAAATGGATCCATAAAGGTGCTAGATCTAAGCTCCTGGAAATCAAATCTCACTAGATCTGAAGGTTAATCAACTCCATGAGTCCTCCATGCTACTACCAAGCTAAGAAATGGTTCAAGAATGGCTTCCTAAAGGAGATTTAAGCATAGAAACAGAAAAGGGCCAAGATATACCTTACTGTCTTCTGAAATTCCTCAAGGATCTAGGATCTCCTTCTTCTCCTCTTGATCTACCTTCCTTTATCTCTCAAAATCTTCAAAGAACACACCAAAATCACACAAAATGCAAAAAGGACTCTAGGGTTTCGAGAATGAAGCTCTGAGGGGTGATGGGGCTGACTTGAAGCTCCCAAAAGTTGTTTATATAGGGTGCAAACCCTTGAAATTAGGGTTTCATCCAGACTGGCCGACTCACCGAGTCCGGGATATAGACTTGTCGAGTCGCCAACTTAAACGTGCTCGAAATTGCGACCCAACTCAACGAGTCTGGCTACTGACTCGTCAAGTTCCCCTTAACACTTGAAGAAATATAACAATAAATAACAATATAAGTATCATACCAGAATTGGGGTGTTACTACCCTCCCCCACTTGTCTCAGACTTTATCCTTAAAGTCTGCTGCTACTGAATCTAAGAACAACTCGTGGTAATGCCGCCGCATGTCCTCCTCGGACTCCCAAGTCCACTCAGAACCCTTCCGATGCTGCCACTGTACCTTTACCAACTGAATTACCTTGTTCCTCAACGTCTTCACCTTCCGATCCAATATCACAACTAGCTTCTCGACATAATTCAGGCTGCTATCAACCTGAATATCCTCAATGGTCACTATTGCTAACTCGTCCACCAAGCACTTCCTCAGCTGAGAAACATGGAAAGTGTTGTGGATCTGGCTAAGCTCTGACGGAAGATCTAACCGATAAACAACCCGAACCACCCGTGCCAAAACCCTAAAAGGGCCAATGAACCTGGGGCCTAGCTTGCCCCTCTTCCGAAACCTAATAACACCATTCCAGGGCGATACCTTCAGGAGGAGCATATCGCCCACCTGAAACTCCAAATCTGAACGCCTCCTATCGGCGTAACTCTTCTGCCGACTCTGAGCAGTCTGTAGTCTGCCTTGAACCTGCTGGATCAATTCGGTCGTCTTGAGAACCACCTCAGTGCTCCCACTGACTCGCTGACCGACCTCGCCCCAATAAATTGGGGTCCCGCACTTCCTCCCATAGAGCATTTCGAAAGGCGGTCGATCGATACTCACGTGGTAACTGTTGTTATACGAAAATTCCGCTAACGGAAGGTACGTATCCCAACTGCCACCGAAGTCTAGAACACATGCCCAGAACATGTCCTCGAGGGTCTGAATCATTCGCTCGCTCTGTCCGTCCATCTAAGGATGGAAACCGGTGCTGAAATGGAGACGAGTACCCATCTCGTCGTGAAACCGCTTCCAGAATCTAGAACTGAAACGGACATCTCCGTCTGACACCACTGAAACAGGCACCCCATGACGTGCCACCACCTCCCTCACATAAATATCAGCTAACTTTTCTGCTGATATGCTCTCCTGGATCGGTATAAAATGTGCACTCTTCGTCAACCGATCCACAAGAACCTATATAGAATCCACTCCATGTGCAGTCTTGGGAAGCTGTGATGAAATCCATGGTAATGTCTTCCCATTTCCACACCAGAATGTTTAACGGCTGCATCTTGCTGTGAGGTCTCTGGTGTTCTGCCTTAACCTTCCTGCAGGTTCGGCACCTCTCCACATACCAGGCGACATCCCGCTTCATCCAGGGCCACCAATAATAGGGTCAAGGATCTCTATACATTTTCGTAGGCCCTGGATGAATGGAAAATCGAGACTTATGGGCCTCATCCATCAACACTTGCCGTACTCCGCCCCAGTACGGCACCCAAAATCTCCCGTGAAGGGTCAACAATCCTCTACTATCATAGTCAAAAGAAGCTACTCGGCCCACGATTCTCTCACACTTCTGTCTCTCCTCCTTGAGGCCTTCTACCTATGCTTCCTTAATTTGCTCCAAAAATGGAGCAATCACCGTCATCCTCAAACAAATGTCTCTGATTGGGGCCGCTACTGCCTTGCAGCTCAAGGCATCAGCCACTACGTTGGCTTTCCCTGGGTGATAAAGGATCTCACAGTCGTAATCCTTCAGCACATCTAACCATCACCTCTGCCTCATGTTCAGATTCGGCTGGTCCATGAGGTACCTCAAGCTCTTGTAATCCGTGTAAATGGTGCAACGGACCCCATAGAGGTAGTGTCTCCAAATCTTGAAGTCAAACACCACTGCCCCCAACTCTAAATCATGCGTAAGATAGGTAGCCTCGTGGGCTTCAATTGTCTCGAGGCATAAGCTATCACACGACCTCGCTGCATCAACACTGCTTCCATACCTGTGATCGAGGCATCACAGTAGACTACGAAATCCTCCACTTCCTCTGGTAGGGTAAGAATCGGTGCCTCGCACAATATCTGCCTGAGAGTCTCAAACGCTACCTGCTTCTCAGGCCCCCAAGGAAACGCTACTGACTTCTTGGTCAGTCGTGTAAGCGGTACTGCTATCTTGGAGAAATCTTGGATGAATCTCCTATAATACCCTGCCAATCCTAGGAAACTCTGAATCTCGAATGGAGACCTCGGAACCTCCCACTGCATCATAGCCTTAATCTTGGCCACATCTACCAAAATACCCTTCTGGTTGACGAGGTGACCAAGGAACTGTACCTCGCGCAACCAAAACTCACACTTGGAGAACTTTGCGAAAAGTTTCTCCCTCCTTAAAACTTCTAGCACCTCTCTCAGGTGTTCCTCATGCTGCTCCTGAGTCTTGGAATACACCAAGATATCGTCTATGAATACTATCACAGACCGATCCAACATCAGCCTGCACATGCGGTTCATGAGGTCCATGAATGCGGCCGGAGAGTTGCTGAGCCCAAATGGCATCACACAAACTCATAATGACCATACCTGGTCCTAAAGGCGGTCTTCTGCACATCCTCATCTCTGACCTGCATCTGGTGATATCCAGAGCGTAAATCGATCTTGGAGAACCAAGACGCTCCCTGAAGCTTATCAAACAAATCATCTGTCCTCGAAAAGGGGTAACAGTTCTTCACCGTTACCTTATTCAGCTCCCGGTAGTCTATACACATACGGTGTGACCCATCCTTTTTCTTTACGAATAAAATCAGTGCACCCCAGGGCGAACTGCTCGGCCTGATAAATCCCTTGTCCAGCAGCTCTTGCAGCTGCGTAGACAACTCCTGCATCTCTGGGGGAGCCAACCGATACGATGCCCTGGCTATCGGAGCCGCACCAGGGAGTAGATCAATCCTGAACTCAACCTGTTTCTCAGGAGGTACCCCCGGAAATACATCCGAGTAATCTCGCACCACCAGAACATCATCAACTGTCATCTTGCCCTTCTCTCGGGCATCTAAAACATAGGCAATATAACCGACACAACCCTGCTGAAAGTAGCGTCTTGCCCTCGCGGCTGAACGAACTGGCCCGCGCTGTGGCTTCTCTCCCTGAATCACTAACTCTCCCCCACTGGGAGTGCGTACTCTCACTAACTGTAGCTCGCAATCTATCACTGCCCCATTAGGGCTCAGCCAATCCATGCCTACTATGACTTTATTCCCTCGCAGGGGAATAGGGACCAAGTCCACCGGAAACTGCTCATCGAACAACTTCTGAGAACACCCTCTGTGCACCTTTTCCACCCTAACGGTCCTATCAGCTGCAGTCTCAACCTCAATTGGACAATCTAGCTCCCCTGTAGCTCTGCTAAACCTCTTGCTAAGCGCAAGAGAGATGAATGATCGGGTAGCTCCCGAATCAAGCAATAGTGTGGCTGAGATGTCGTTCACCGAGAACGACCCTATACAAAACATATAACCATAAGAAACAATGAAGAAATAAATACTGAGATAAGGGAAAAATACATACCCACCACCACATCAAGAGTCGCTCGCGCCTCCTCTGCTGTCAGCTGAAAATCCCTACTCTTTGCCACTGGCATCTCGCCTTGGCCCTGACGGCCATCTGAAATCCTCAAAGTAGCAGGAGCTGGTGCTGACACCTTCCCTGCAGTAGCTAAACTCGGACACTTGGACTTTTTATGTCCCCTCTGATTGCAATGGATGCAAATTAGATCTGATGCTGAAACGGCGGTGGTAGTGGTTGTACAATCTCTGCTCATATGCCCAGTCTGTCCGCACTTGTAGCAACCGGCACTCCCTGCCTTGCACTCCCCATCGTGCAATCTCCTACACTTTCCATACCGAGCGTGGCTCTGCTGACTCCTAGCTCTATGATCTGAACCCTTGGGCTTCTTGCCCACATTCCCTGAACTTGGAGCCGCCTCCGGCTTCCTCTTTCTCTCCATCTCAAGGTCTATCTCTCTCTCTCTCTCTCTCGAGCCCTAGCAATCATGTCATCCAGCGTTTTACAACTGGACCAGCTCACGAACTGGCGGATATCACTCCGCAACAACTCATGATAACGAGCCTTCTTCATTTCCTCATCAGCCGCGTACTGAGGAACAAGAAAAGCCCTCTCCCTGAACTTGGCGGTAATCTCTGCCACTATCTCTGTAGTCTGGGTAATATGCTGAAACTCGCGTGCTAACTGCTGCACCTCAATAACCAGTGCGAACTCGGCTCTGAATCTGGTAGTAAAGTCTTCCCAGGTCATGGCATCCAAGGCTGCGTCATCCCCGATGGCATGACCAATCTCCTCCCATCAATCTCGTGCCCTGTCCTTCAGAAGAAAGGACGCCAATCTGACCTTGTCCCCCTCGGGAGATCTGCTAGTGCGGAAGGCGTTGGCCACATCTTCCAACCATCTGGTGCTCACTACGGCGTCCCACGCCCCGTGATAATCTTTAGCTCCACATGCACGGAACTCCCTGAAAGTAAGCGTGCGCGACCCCATCATGGCCGCTACCTCAGCACGGAAAGTACTCAGTCTCTCATCCAACAACTCCAGGATATCCTCCTTGATCGAACCAAAGATCACCGGAGCCTGCTCAAGTATGGTTCGAGTAATCTATGAAGAGAAAAACTCCCTAGTCTGCTCATCCAACTGCCCGACCTTCGGGCCTGATCCTGATCCCCCTCCGGCACCTGAACTGCCGACTGCTGGTTTAGGCCGTAATACCACCATTCTGAAAGACAATATAATAAATGTCAGGAACACTGATATATCTCGAGGAATCACTACAACCACAAGTTTCCCGGTTTCATCTCAGCTTTCCTTGATTCGAGTACGGATCCTCTACTTCCAGTAGTACAGGCCCATACTACCTTCCACATCTATCCGTACTTTCCTCAAGTACTGCCTTGACTCCACCAAGTCACTATTACTTCTAATAATCTCTGCTACTCTCATCCTAGGCTTGCCCTAGGGAATTCTCTTACTATACCCGATCCAGTCCTCAGATGTTGAAAGCCTCCCTGTGATGCCAATTAGCCATCACCTGAATACCACCACATGCGGCGAGGCTCATATAATCCTTCAAGTAAAAGACTCATCCCTACAACGGTTATACTCGGACAAGAGATGTGCAATAGGGTTAAATCTAGCACTCTGAGATTATTCAACCCTGCTCACATGTGACGTGATGCATTCACCTGATGGCTAACCCCCATCACCTAGAGTCCCACAAAGCACCAAGCAAGCATCATTCAGACATAGGAGACCACTCAAACAATTCTATCCACATAAGAGGGAAACTATACTAGCATACAATGCTAAGTTCACATTATCAGGTATAACCTAAACAAGCTATCCTACTGCTGACCACTCTATGCTAGCATGCAATTCTTATAAGGGTAAAACACATAAATCAGACATATAAGGCATCCTCCTAGATTCTTAGTTCTATACTAGCATGCTGTTCTACTGATACTGAAACTGAAGCTGATATTCATAACATAACTTATATGGGTAATTTGGGAGTACTTACTTGAGCTCGGCTGATCGCATGCACCACACCCCTTTTCTCTTTTCAAGGTTTTTATCTTTCTTAAAAATTCTTTTTACTTTTCTAAAACCCTTTTCTTTCGAAAAACATTTTACCATTTCCTTAGTTTGAGTTCAGACACACCCGGAAGTATGTCTGAATCCCTCAAACCAAGGCTCTGATACCAACTTGTAACATCATAAAAATACGACCCAAAATTTTTTATTTAAATAGTAATAAAAACCATATACTATTTGCCATATCATAAAGTCCATGTGTCAAATATCTCAACTCATAATAAAATGTCGTGAAACAACTGTGACAAATCAAACTACAATCAAAACAAACTCCCAGGATAAAGACTGAAGCTGTGGTGTGTGTGATGCCATCATCCCGAGCTCTTCCCCTTACTTACGGAAGTACCTGAAACCAAAACTAAAAATGTAAGCACGAACCTTAGTGAGCTCCCCCAAACTACCACATACCATACAATAACATATAAACACGTACTGGGCCTTGTCCACTGCATCGGGCCGAAGCCCGAAAACTGCATCGGACCGTAGTCCAGAACCGACTGGGACGTTGTTCCCTGCATCGGACCGATGTCCGGAACTAGCTGCATCGGACCGAAGTCCGGAACTGACTGCATCGGACTGAAGTCCAGAACTAACTGGTCATAACATAGCATAAACGCATATCATCTAGCATAAGACACATGATCATAAACTCATATACTGCATACTACGTCAGGCCGTAGCCCATAACACATAACACATAAATCCCGTCTGAGCCACGAAGGCATCAAACACACTAACAACTACATCGGAATGAAGTCCGGACACTACTACTAACTAAACAGGCCGGCATTATGGCCTTAGACTCGTTCCTAGTGGAAGGAAACTCACCTCGTAGCCTAGCTGCTGAAAGGACTGCTCCGGAATCTATCTGCTGCATCTCCGGTTTCACCCCGGCTACAATATCCATGAGCACCATCAATCAAATACTAATAGTAATAATACTGAAGGTAAAAACGACTCTCCTACCCTTGGTCCAAGTCAACCTAACTATCAAAGTCAACATTCAGTTGACCTGACTCGTCGAGTTGGGCCGCCAACTCGTCAAGTCCTTACTCTTACTTCCTTGGTTCCCCTCGCTACTACTCGTTGAGTTTTGGCGCAAACTCGGCGAGTTCCTCTTCGCTACCATCACTCCGACAATCTGCATCTGACTCGCCGACTTATATGAACAACTCATCGAGTTCTTCTTCATCAGATGATCATTCTAGCTGTGACTCCCCGAGTTGTATAAAGAACTCGTCGAGTCTGTTCTTGAAGTATGAAGATGCCCTTGGACTCACCGAGTCAGGGCATTTGCTCGCCGAGTTCTTCCACGAATGAGTCTAACCCTCTAGCTCATCAAGTCAACTTCTCACTCACTAGTTCCACTCGGCATAACTCGAAAAAGGAAACATAGGGGACTCGCGACTCGACTCGCCGAGTCAGAAGAACGACTCGCCGAGTCGTATGCATGCAAAATACTATACACTCGATTATGCTTGAAACTAATCCATACCATTAATAGATCTGGGTTCCTGGGACTTGATTTACACGTAAAGTTTCCAACTTTACGAGTAAATAACGTCAAATGAAGGTTTTAAGGTTAAAAGCACACTATAATAGTAGATCTAGAGCTTTCATGCAAAATGGATCCATAAAGGTGCTAGATCTAAGCTCCTGGAAATCAAATCTAGCTAGATCTGAAGGTTAATCAACTCCATGAGTCCTCTATGCTACTACCAAGCAAAGAAATGGTTCAAGAATGGCTTCCCAAAGGAGATTTAAGCATAGAAACAGAAAAGGGCCAAGATATACCTTACTTTCTTCTGAAATTCCTCAAGGATCTAGGGTCTCCTTCTTCTCCTCTTGATCTACCTTCCTTTATCTCTCAAAATCTTCAAAGAACACACCAAAATCACACAAAATGCAAAAAGGACTCTAGGGTTTCGAGAATGAAGCTATGAGGGGTGATGGGGGCTGACTTGAGGCCCCCAAAAGTTGTTTATATAGGGTGCAAACCCTTGAAATTAGGGTTTCATCCAGACTAGCGGACTCGCCGAGTCCGGGATATGGACTCTTCGAGTCGCCAACTTAAACGTGCTCGAAATCGCGACCCAACTCGATGAATCCGACTACTGACTCGTCGAGTTCCCCTTAACACTTGAAGAAATATAACAATAAATAACAATATAAATATCATACCAGAATTGGGGTGTTACAAGTGCTCATGTCAAGTTGTGTTGCCATAGCTTTCTGAAGCGATTGCCAAAAGCGTGAAGTGAATCTACTATCTCAATCTAAGATGACAGATATTGGTACTCCATGGAGTCTCACGATTTCTTTGATATAGATTCTCGTCAATTGTTCCATCTTGTATGATTCCTTTATTGGCAGGAAATGAATGGATTTTGTCAACCTGTCGACTATTACCCATATGGTATCCAATCCATCTGGTGTCTTGGGTAATTTGGTCACAAAGTCCATAGTAATCCTTTCTCATTTCCACTCGGGTATTACCGGTTGTTGTAATAGTCCCGAGGGCTTCTGATATTCTACCTTCACTTTAGCGCAAGTAAGGCATTTGCTAACATAGGTGGCAATTTCTGCCTTCATGTTAGGCCACCCATATTGTTTCTTGATATCCAAGTACATTTTATCTAAACCCAGATGGATGGAGTGTCGTGTCTTATGAGCTTCATTCAATACTACCTCTCTAAATCCCCTAAGTTTAGGGATCCAAATTTGGATCATGAAATAATGTGCTCCGTCCTCCTTGACTTCGAAGTTCTTTTCCATTCCACGTAACTCTTCACTTGTTTTGTTCTCCATCTTCACGGCATCGAACTGGGCTGCTTTGATTTGTGAGGATAGATGGGATTAAATGGTTATTGAAAGAGTCTTCACACGACAATTTGAGTATTCTTTCCGACTCAAGGCATCAGCTACCACGTTAGCCTTGCCTGGGTGATACTTGATTTCTCACTTATAATCGTTTACTAGCTCAACCCATCTTCGTTGCCTCATGTTTAACTCCTTTTGATTTAAGATGTGTTGGAGACTCTTGTGGTCGGTGAAAATGGTGCACTTTGTACCATAGAGGTAGTGCCTCCAAATCTTTAAGGCAAAAACCACAGCTCCCAATTCTATATCATGAGTGGTATAATTCATCTTATGTGTCTTCAGTTGTCGGGGGACATAAGTTATCACCTTCCCTTGCTGCATCAGTACACAGCCTAAACCCTGATTCGAAGCATCCCAGTAAACTATGAAGTCCTCTGTTCCCTCTGGTAATGATAGTACTGGTGCACTACAGAGAGCTCGCTTCAGAGTTTGGAAGGCACTCTCCTGCTTTTTCGTCCATTCAAATGGCACGCCGTTTTGTGTAAGCATGGTAAGTGGCTTGGCTGTTTTAGAGAAGTTCTGAATGAATCTCCTGTAATAGCCTGCGAGACCTAAAAATTGATGAATTTCAGCGGGTGTCGTCAAGACTGCCCATCCTTCAATGGCTTTGATCATAGAAGGGTCCACATGTATCCCTTCTTGACTGACCACATGACCTAAAAAGTTTACGCTACGGAGCCAGATCTCACACTTAGAGAGTTTTGCGTATAACTTTTCGGTTCGTAGGGTTTCCAAGATTTGCGGGAGATGTCGACTATGCTCCTCTTTGCTTCAAGAATAGAACATGATATCATCATTGAAAACGATGAAAAAGTTGTCGAGAAATGGTCGGCAGATCCGATTCATCAGGTCCATGAATGCGGGAGGGGCATTCATTAGACCGAAGGGCATTACAACAAATTCATAATGTCTGTACCGAGTTCGGAAAGCAGTCTTAGGGATATCCTCTTCCCGGACCTTGAGTTGGTGGTATCCGGATCGCATATCTCTCTTAGAGACTTAACTCACTCCTTGAAGCTGGTAGAATAGATCGTCGATTCGCGGGAGTGGATAGCGATTTTTTATAGTGAGCTTATTCAATTCTCTGTAGTCAATACACATCCTAAAGGATCCATCCTTTTTTTTAACAAAGAAGACCGTAGCTCCCCAAGGTGAGAAGATGGGTTGTATGAATCCTTTGTTCAAGAGTTCGCTGAGTTGGTTGGACAGTTCATGCATTTCCGTAGGAGCTAACCTATAGGGTGAATTGGCAATAGGTGTAGCTCCCGGCACAAGGTCAATTCGGAACTCAACTTGTCTTTCTGGGGGTATCCTGGGAGATCTTCAGGAAAAACATCCAGGAAATTGCAAGCCACTGCAATGTCTCGAATATTGACCTCTTCCTTGGACTTATCCACAATGTGAGCCAGAAACGCCAAGTCCTTTTGTATACACTTATGTGCCTTAATACACGAGATAAGACGAAGGTTCGTATTGGGATTGTCTTCGTATATAATTAGTGTTTCGTGATTAGGGAGATGAAGGAGAACGGTCGTATCGCGACACATAATTTTGGGATGATGGGGGCTAAACCAATCCATGCCGATAATCACATCAAAACTCCTAATAGTTACAAACATCAAGTTTATTTGAAAGACATGGTGATTTAAGGTTAGGGTACATCCTACGTAGATTTCCCCAGTTGATGTTGTTTTCCCATTAGCCATTTCCACCGTAAAGGTTTCATTAAGCTTTTGGGTTGTTGTTTTAGCAAGTGTTTGAATTTATTACTCACAAAACTTCGCTCTGCCCCGGTATCAAACAAGGTGCATGCATATGTGTGGTTTAGGAGAAACGTACCAGTGACAACAGCGGGATCCTGAACCACTTCTCCTTAACCCATGGTCAGCACTCTCCCTGCTCCTCCATTCCCTTGGCTGTTGATATTGGGGCATATTCGAAGGAAATGCCCAGTCCTTCCGTATCCATAATAGGTGTGGCTTTCCCCAGTGTTGTTGTCGTTGTTGTTGTTGTTGTTGTTGTTGTTGTTGTTGTTTCCCGACTGTTGGTTCTGGGGAGGATAGGTTCTACAATATTTTGTCGTGTGACCCTTTCGATTGCAACCAGTACAAGAAAACAAACGACACCTAAATGTAAAATTTTGCATATGGTAAACTCGCGAGTTAATTTGAACCAAACATGAGGTCCTCAAAGGAAATGTTGGGTTTTGATAAAACCGATTCAATAAAATATTAACAATCCATAAGTTTACAATTAAACTCAAGGGAAATGTTGGGGTTTCCATGGATTTCTAGATTTTAGATTTTGATTACGTTTTATTGGAGGATGTGCACACACAGAGCACCGCATATAGTAACAGACATGAAAAAACATTGACCTAAATATTCTTGGTCTCAATTGAGAGCAAAACATGGACATAAAGCAACTCATAGTGACAAAGAAATTAGTTATTGAATTATAAATACCCATAATACACATAATTTTAATATATAAATAGAAGTTTATGAAGAAAATCTCATTATTTTAGGAAATTTTTTGATAAAATAAGTAAACTATTTTTTTAACAGAAAAGTCTCGATTATTTAATATTTTTCTCAAAGTAATGAAAGATTCTTTTATTAACAGAAAATGACATATTAAATGATTTTCCAATGATTTTCCCAAAAATAGTTGAACTTTTCTATTAAAAAATATTTAAACTTTATCAAAAAATTTCCTAAATTAATAGGACCTTTTTGCATAAAACCTAAAAAAATAGCATATTATTTAAAAGAATTTCATGTAGTCTTCAAAAGAATTGACTTTAGCATACAAAAATGCTTAACGGCGCAACTTATCGTTCGTTTATATTCTCATTCGTTGTACGATGATAACTTAGACTTCTTTTTTACTTTTAAAAGAGGTAAATCAAATTATTTATACATTTACATTTCTCCTCGTTCTGACAATATTATAAAAAGTGTCAATATGATTTGTTATAAGTCACAAATTCAGTCCATACTATTTTTTTTTACGAACATGGTCCGTGTGGTTTTCAACACTTGCATGAATGACCCTTTTGCTGACGCCGTTAGTGTAAGGGTATTTTGGTCTTTTCAAGTAGCATGGACTAAGTTTGTGACTATGGATAAACCATATGGATCATTTATGTAATTGTTTTCTATATTTTATGTTTACAATAGTGTGGTTTTTCCATCCCTTTACTTTTTAAAATATCACTTGAACTTTGAAAAATATTACTTTGACCCCTCTATTTTCTAAATTTTTGTGTTTAACCACGTATTATATATAATTTTATTTTTATTAATAACTTTCATTCATTAACTTAAAAAAAAAACTATTTTTACGTATTTATTTTTATCTATTTGGCAGTATAACTTAAGGTGGTCAATGTTTCGACTTTAATTTAGAATTTTCTTTCATTAATTTTTAATTTAAATTACATGATTTTTTAGAAACTTTTCGTTTTGAATTCGATTTTGTCTACATTTCAGCGTAAAAGGCTCAAGGTAATAATTTTCAAAGTTCAAAATAAAGAGTAGACAAACTCGAATTTAAAACAAAAAGTTCATAAAAAACAATGTAATTTAAAAAAAATTAATGAATGAAATTTATAACGTTGATCGCCTTAAATTATACCAACAAATAGATAAAAATAAATACCAAAAAATAGTTTTTTCTAGGTTAACGAATGAAAATTATTTAAAAAAAAATCAAATTATATATAGTCTGTGGTTAAACACAAAAATTTAGAAAATAGAGGGGTCAAAGTAATATTTTTCAAAGAACTCATGCATCTTCCCAAGAGCCCTCCAACCGGTGCTCATTCCATCGGCGGCCAAAAAGAAATCAAGCCAATCCTCGTCGTTGATGCTGATCTTCTCCAAGTTATCATCAAGCTCCTTGTCAGCACCAAAAAGCATTGGAGCACGGTCCACATACGCCTTAACCCTTGGGTAGCCAATCACCACAAGATCATTATTCACCCATAAGAAATTTTCTTGCTAGTTCTTCTTGGACTTTTAATCCTAAATAAGGGTAGGGACTCCCCGCCGGCGAGAAAGGGTTCGGGTCACGGATTGAGTGGAAGCATTCAAGAAGTGCTTAAATGTTGGAACAGTTGGTTAACGACCCATAGCGTGACAGAGGAGCTCGAAACCTACTATCTTGTTTATAGCAATGAGAGTCAACTCCCTCTCTGAAAACTCGTATTGATGGATGATCATATTAAAGAAGTCAATGATAGGCAAACGAAGACTTGCCTTGAATAAGACGATCGGAATCCCGACTTTGCCCTCAGGCGGGCTGAAAAGTGACGCGTCAGAAAGAGGAATTTATAAGCCGTGTTCGGGAACAAACCCGAATCGTAATTGAAAAGATTCACACTCTTAAGTAGTGCGATTTCTCTCCAGAGAATGAGAGGAAGCCATGAAATATTTCGAAAGAAAAGACAAAAAGGGTTCTTTCGACTAAGAATTTGAAAAAAGAAAAGGATAAACCATGATAAATAGAGGTTTAAATACCAAAAAAGGGGAAGCCAACTGTTTCAATCATGAGACTACCGCAGATCCGCGATTTCGCCCTGACGCCGGCGAGAAAGGGTTCGGGTCACGGATTGAGTGGAAGCATTCAAGAAGTGCTTAAATGTTGGAACAGTCGGTTAACGACCCATAGCGTGACAGAGGAGCTCAGAACCTACTATCTTGTTTATAGCAATGAGAGTCAACTCCCTCACTGAAAACTCGTATTGATGGATGATCATATTAAAGAAGTCAATGATAGGCAAACGAAGACTTGCCTTGAATAAGACGATCGGAATCCCGACTATGCCCTCAGGCGGGCTGAAAAGTGACGCGTCAGAAAGAGGAATTTATAAGTCGTGTTCGGGAACAAACCTGAATCGGAATTGAAAAGATTCCCACTCTTAAGTAGTGTGATTTCTCTCCAGAGAATGAGAGGAAGCCATGAAATATTTCGAAAGAAAAGACGAAAAGGGTTTTTTCGACTAAGAATTTGAAGAAAGAAAAGGATAAACCAGGATAAATAGAGGTTTAAATACCAAAAAAGGAGAAGCCAACTGTTTCCATCATGAGACTACCGAAGATCCGCGATTTCGCCCTGACAAAGGCATAGGCTATCAATAGCAGTTCGCCACGTGCTTGGGAATAGACCAGAACGACGCCGCTGCATCAAGAACACAGACGCCTACTGGTCTAAAGGACTTGTTAACGTTACCATGTGTGGTCATGTTAAACTTAACGAATGGCCTAGACGGAGCGTTAACATCCTAGTACCTTGGTCGAGACCCAGTATTGGCCCATGCGATCCAGCGCTGAGTTGATAGGTCACTTCCCATCACAAGGAAAGAACATTTCATGTGATCTCCTCATTCACCCACAACCAATGAGAAAGCTACAAATAGCCCGGGTGATGCCCAGAACTGACGTCACCTGGCAGTTAGTTAGTGAGAATAGCTCTCCCAGTAAGAGGAGGCCACATAGCACGCTCACAAGAGACTGTCCCCATGATTCGGTATTAACATATATAAAAGGATCTCTTCTGCATCAAGGAAGGGATCCATCTTCTTTTTCACTGAATTTACCCTAATTCTCTCTCTCTCTAAAAACTAACTTGATCGTCTGAGTGACGTCCCGGGAGAATACCCTGTGGTCCTCTAACGGTACTTATGTGATTTTGTTCTCAGGAAGGCTCCCAAAGCAGTTACATCATCAAGCATCCAAACCCCTTAAAGAGCATGTCACAACATATATGAAAATCGTAACATCCCAAAATTTACGGCCAAAAATTTTATTTTTATTTAATAATTATAAAACATTTGTCTTAAAACATCATAGTGCTACTCCTATCAAAACCAGTTTATCCATAATCAAAACATGTCATAACAAAATAATATCAAAGTGAAAAATCCAAAGAATCCATAGTCCGGAAAAATCATGTGTGATGCACTGCTGTCAAGGCGACTGCTTTCCCTTTGAAAAGGAAGTACCTGAAACAAAAACTAAAAACCATAAGCACAAATCTTAGTGTGTTCCCCCATCATACCACATACTATACAATAAACATACTGTCAGGCATATCTGGGTGCCCAACCTACTTTGCTGAGCATATCGGGGTGCTCAACCTACTCCTGTTAGGCATACCAGGTGCCCAACCTACCCCTGTCAAACATATCGGGGTGTCCAACCTACCCCTGTTAGGCATATTTGGGTGCCTGACCTACCCTCCGGAAACTGGTTACGAGGACTATTTCACCTCCTATCACTACCACATAATAACATATCATAAACATACTGCTAGGCATATATAGGTACTATATACTCCTTCGGTTTCTTTCAATCGGCAACTGGGGATTGTTTCACCACTCCTACCACTATCACATAATATCATAGCATCCTAGCAAATAAAGCATAATATATGGTGGCATACCAGATAATTATCACAAAGATAATCATCTTAACTATAAACAACTACTAGTGGGTTGGCATTGGTGCCTTCGACCCAATTCTACTAGAAGGTAACTCACCTCGATAACTGGGAAATAGCTGCAATGCCTCCTGCACCGAAATTAGCCCCCTCTGTCTCCTATGCATAAACATTTCCTTTAATTACCCTTTTCATACTCGTGACCCATTAAGGGTCAACTTTGGTCAAAGTCCAAGCCAAAGTCAACATTCTGGTTGACTTAACTCACCGAGTTGATCCATCAACTTTCCGAGTTCCATAAATCAGAGAATCCCGAACTCGTCGAGTTACCCTCTAACACGTCGAGTTCTTCCTTATGACAGAATGCAGACTTTTCGCTTCAACTCATCGAGTCCTTTCTTGAACTCGTCGAGTCCCCTAATCTTCAAAACCCCAAAAACTTAGCCAACTCACTAAGTCATCTCCTAGACTCACTGAGTTTTCTTAGTAACCAGAAAAAAGGTTGGGGCCACGATCCAACTTGTCGAGCTGCATGGACAACTCTTCGAGTTCCCCTTAGTCTATATCCATTAACTCACTTTCTGTTGGGATCAATGCTTTGAAGCCATATATATGGTCCCCTAGAGTCGATATATCATGTAAAGTTACTAACTTTATGTCCGTACATGGGTTATTTAGCTCAAAAGACCCTAAAAGGTGGTTCACAGGTTTCGTGGGACTCCTATGGCCATAAAGTTGGCACCTTTATCCCATGGAGTCCCTCAAAGACTCTAGATTTGACGGTTCTTTCCACATGGGACATCTAAATCCCAAGGGCCGCCATTATTGAACCAAAACATGGAGAAAAGGCCATAGAACTAGATCTAAACACTCAATAAGCAAGGTAAGAGATTTTTACCTCAAGTAAACCAAAAATGAAGCTCTACTTCTAGATCAAGTCTTCTCCTTCACTTCATTTCTCCTTCCTCAAGTCTCTTCTTCTTCAAAACTTCAAAAAGCACCAAGAATGGCTCAAAATTTCTCAAAAACATATTAGGGTTTTGTGGCTCAGGTTTAGGAGGATAGAGGCTGCAAATGAGGCAAGCCTTTGGAGGTTAAGGTGTTTAAATAGGATGCTAAACCATGAAAATTAGGGTTTCAATCTAGCAGTCCTACTCATAGAGTTGAGGATCTCAACTCGTCGGGTAGAATTTAAATCTCGCGTCCCAAATTTCCATTCCAACTCAACGAGTTTGGGGCCTCCAACTCATCGAGTTGATGAACAAAAAGAATAAATCCTATTTAAAATACATACCACGAATCGAGAGTTACAAATATCGCCCACTTATTTTAGACTTCATCCTCGAAGCATGTTGCATCTGGAAATAGAGCTCCTTCATCTCGTTTTCCGACTCCCAAGTCCATTACGAGCCCTTGCGGTGCTGCAATGGCACCTTAACTAACTCGACCCTCTTGTTCCTCAGATCCTTCATCTTCCTGTCGAGGATGGCTACTGGTTTCTCGATGTAGTTCAGGCTGTCATCCACCTAAATATCCTCTAGCGGCACCACCACAGAGTCATCTACCAAGCACTTCCACAGCTGGGAGACATGAAAGGTGTTGTGGATATGTCTATGCTCGGCTGACAAATCCAACATATACGCCACCTTGACCACCCGAGCTATTACCCTGAAAGGTTAGATATACATGGGGCCCAGCTTGCCCCGTTTTCTGAAATAGGTGACAACTTTCCAAGGTGACACCTTCAAAAGGACCATATCCCCTACCATAAACTCCAGGTCCGATCGTCATCTGTCGGCGTAGCTCTTCTGCTGACTCTAGGTCGTCTGGAGTCTACTCCGGACCTGTTGGATCCTCTCTGTCTTCTTGAGTACCACTTCGGTACTCCCCATGATCCTCTGTCCTGTTAGATAAGGTGTCTAAGTCCATAACTATTTCTGGTATGTACTTAACCCGACCCGGCATGGTCCATTTAGGTTTCATGGCACCATGCATTGGATAAACTAAATGAGAGAAATAACACTTATGGTTTATTAATATATTATAATTTTTGATACATTAATAATATTATTTAATTAGTTTTATCAAGAATTAATTTAGAATTAATTAAGTGATCAAAAGATAACTAATTAAATATATGGTTTGATTATGTAAATCATCCATAAGTTATATAATGGGCTAAGAGGCTCCATGGATTATCAAGTTGGCTTCCACCCATAGGATGTTCCATGGATGCTCCGTGGAGTTAATCCATGGGTCATGGAAATGAAGAGTCATGTTACATTAGGGTTTACCTAATGCAACATGCTATATAAACTATGTGACATCTCCCAAAATCGGTTACACTAAGTAGAACAAGAGGGCTAGAGCCAAATTTTTAGTGTTATACTTTCCCTCCAAATTTACTCCATAGCATTTGGTATTGTGTGAAGCATTTGAGGCATCACACTTGGGGTGCTAGACTCACAAGGTTTCAAGGAATCTAAATCAACAATTAGGTTTGTTATTCTATCTATCATTTAAGTTAAAATGTTCCCCATGTATGCTAGATGGGATCATGAACCTTGGAAATCAATTTTGCATGAATCTTAGACAAACATAGATCCAAGGTTTATTAGGGTTGCATGTACACTTAGGAAGTATTAGAATGCTCAAAACCCATCAGCGGTATCATAGCTAGGTTTGTTTGTTATTTGTGCAAAAATGTTTTAAAAATCAAAATTGCTTGTTGTTTGAGCAGTGGACTCGCCGAGTCCATGGCGAGACTCGACGATTCCAAGTGAAAATTCACCCTACTCATCGAGTAGGTTCATGCACTCGACGAGTAGGAGGCCCTGACAACAAATTTTCGACTTTTGTTGTTGAAAATGGACTAGAAACATTAGCCTAAACTATTTTGGTGTTTTAAAACTTCTTTTAGATGGTGTAATGTTTATGCTAATCCATTTACAATGGAAATTATAAAAAATTACAAGTTTTATGAGTACTTTATGATTATTGAAATGTTCATATTAATGTTCTTGAACTTATGAAGATTAGATGATCATACGAATTGTTTGTAACCTACTTGGTAGTCTAATTCATGATCACTATGTGTTTTAATGGATTCCATAACTTGTCCTCAAGTTATGGAAAACCAAAGGTCACACTTTAACTAAACCATTAAAAGAACACAAGGGTTATAGAAATGAAGAGTCTTCATTTTGAACACACAATTAATTCATAATTTACAAGATATGAAAAGTTTTGAAAGTTTACAAAACTTTTCATCAAGTTTTGGAACAAGTAAAGTAATGATTAAAACATAAGTTCCAACTCTTAGAATTTTAAAAGTTAAAATTCAACCCTTGTACTTTATAATATTATAAGTTAATAATATATATATGTATAAGATCAAGTCGTCTTACCGCTATTACGCCTCATTCACAAAGTCGGACTATAAGAGGGTATAAGGTTGTTGCCTATAAAATGGCAACTTAATGGGTGTCCACTCTCACCCACCGCTTCCGTGATCGGTGGATAGTCGATAGCTGAATGGGTAGGAAAAGGACTTATAAATTCCCATTAAAAAGTATAATGATAATTATAAAGTAACAAAATGTTTTAATTAAATTCCCACTCTTAGTTACTTTAGAAAAATGTGAATAAGATGCTAATCCATGAAATTACACGTTACACCATGACAGCAAAACTCCAAAAGTCCTATGAGGACTTCTACCCTTTTGAAATGCACCAAGACTTGATGGAAAGATACCATCAAAGTGCCCAACAAGAGAGGTATGAAATCATCTCCTCCATGATAACAACCCGAATGAAGGATGGTGAACCCATCACGGGCCACATGAAGAAAAAGGAAAGATTTGTGGACCATTTGTTGAATCATAATGTGAACTTCACCGTGGAGCTTGCAATAGATATCATTTTGCACTCCTTACCCTCATGTTATGATCAATTCCGCATGACATATCACATGAATAAGGAAGAGGTCACACTTAGTAGACTTCAAGGACTCCTAAAGACCGTGGAAAGTGGTCTTAAGGGTAAGTCAGTTGTTACTCCTACTCCTATCAACTCTGCCTCTGTCTTGGCAATCAGGAAAGGGAAGGGTAAGAAGAGGAAGAGTCCCTCAAAGGGTACCAAGGGTAAGACCCTTGAAGGCTCCTCTTCAAGTGGAACCATGAAAGGTTTTGTCACTCCTTCTGCTGACCCAAAAGAGGCTGAATGCTTCTTTTTCCATGAAAAGGCACATTGGAAGTGGAGCTGCCCAAAGTACCAGCAAGATGTGAAGGATGGGAAAGTTAGACCCAACCATGCAGGTATTTACACTATCTTATATAATAACTCACCCTATTCTAACTCTTGGGTCTTTGATACCGGTTGCGGTATTCATATTTGTTATGATTTGCGGGGACTAAGAACAAGTGAGAATGTGGAGCATGGAAGAATGAACTTGATCATGGGGAATAGGAAAGCTTTACCTATCACCAAGATTGGAGTTTATACTTTATCGCTAAGTAGTGGGTTTAGTTTAGATTTGAATAAATGTTTTTACTCACCATAAATGGCAAGAAATATTATTTCCTTTCATGCATTGTATAAAAAAGGTTTTACCTTTTCATTTGATAATGAAGTTGGTTCGATTAATGCTTTATTTAATAATGTTCTTTATTTTAAAGCATTACGTTGTGATGGTGTGTATGAAACTTTATATGTTGTAGATAACATAGGAAATAATGTAATGTGTATTGATTCTATTAATGATAATAACTCGGATAAAGCATCATTATGGCATTGTCATCTTGGACATATAAGCAAGAAACGCATAGGCCAACTCCAAAAGGATGGAGTCTTGGAATCATTTGACCTAAAGTCAGATGATAGTTGCAAATCATGCGTACGTGGAAAAATGACAAAGTCTCCCTTCACTGGTTCTTGTGAGAGGGGTGAAGGTTTCTTGGATCTCGTACACACGGATATGTGTGGACCCTTCAAACATGCCACAAGGGATGCTAATCGTTATTGTTTGACTTTTACTGATGATTACAGTAGATATGGATATGTCTACTTAATCAAGCATAAGTCGGAGAATTTTGAAAGGTTTAAAGAGTTTAAACAGGAAGTTGAGAATCAATTGGGTAGGAACATTAAGATGCTTCGATTCGATCGAGGTGGTGAGTATCTTAGTTCAAAGTTCCTCAACTATCTTAGGGAATTTAGGATTGTCTCACAATTGACACCTCCCAGGACATCGTAGTTGAATGGTGTAGCTAAGAGGCGTAATCGAACCTTATTGGATATCGTTCGTTCCATGATGAGTCGAGCTTCGCTACGAATCTGATTTTGGGGGTATGCCTTAGAGACTTCCGCCCATATCCTAAATCTAGTCCCTACAAAGAAAGTTGCCAAAACTCCTCATGAGATGTGGACTGGTAAAGTAACCAAACTAGACCATATCAACATTTGGAGTTGCGAGGCTTTCGTGAGATGCGAGACTCATGATAAGCTCAAACCTCCAATTCAGAGGTATATTTTCATCAGCTACCCACAGAATTCCTTTCGTTACCACTTCTACATACCTAGTGAGAATGTGGTCTTTGTAGCTAGGAGGGTTGTCTTTCGAGAAACAGAGTTCATAAGCCAAGGAAACAGTGGGAGGCAAGTTGACCTTGAAGAAATTCAAGAGTTAAGTGGTGAAGGAACTTCAAACCCTAGCACTCAACATGAGGTGGAAACTCCTGTTGATCCAATTGACGAGTTTGTACCACTGAGGCATTCCACGAGAGTTTGGAATGCACCTGAGCATTACTATAGATTCCATATTATTGCGGAAGGTGATACACTTATTAGTGATGAGACACTAGTAGGGCTGGATGAACCTAACAGTTATGCGGAAGCCATGGCAGGCCCTGAGTCAGCCAAGTGGAAAGAGGCAATGGACAGCGAGATACAGTCCATGTATGAAAATCAAGTTTGGCACTTGGTTGAGAATGTACCAGGTCGTAAGACTGTAGGGTGCAAATGGATCTTCAAGAAGAAGACCGACATGGATGGTAATATACACACTTATAAGGAATGATTGGTTGCAAAGGGCATCTCTCATACTCCAGGAGTTTATTATGATGAGACCTTTTCTCCAGTAACCAAGATTAAGTCTATTAGGGTTATGTTAGTCGTAGCTGTATTTCATGACTATGAAATATGGCAAATGGATGTCAAACCCGCTTTCCATAATGGAAAGTTGGCTGAGGATGTTTACAGGATTCCGCCAGAGGTTTTTATCAATACAGAGTACCCTAATAGAGTGTGTAAGCTTGAGAAATCCATTTATGGATTAAAGCAAGCACCTCGTAGATGGAATCTTTGCTTTGATGAGAAAGTCAAAGAGTTTGGCTTTTCTAGGAGTGAAGATGAATCTTGTGTATATGTAAAGGCTAGTGTGAGTATAGTTAGTTTTTTGGTATTGTATGTGGATGACATACTACTCATAGAAAACATCCTAACTTTGCAGGAAGTTAAGTCTTGGCTTGGGAAGTGTTTCTCTATGAAGGACCTAGGAGAATCTGCCTATATTATAGGGAGAAGGATCTTGAGAGACCGGAGTAAAAGACTAATTGGACTTAGTCAGAGTACCTACTTGGATAAGGTGCTAAAGATATTCAGCATGCAGGACTCGAAGAAAGGAGAGTTACATATTCAGTGTAATGCCAGATTGAGTAAGACTCAAAGCACGAGTATTGAGGCAGAGATAGAAAAAATGAGTCGTGTAACTTATGCTTCAACTGTAGGATCGATCATGTATGCTATGACTTGTACTCCACCTAATGTAGCCTTTGCTTTGAGCATGGTTAGCGGGTATCAGGGGAACCCTGGCAAGGCTCACTGGACAACGGTAAATAATATCATCAAGTACCTACGGAGGAATAAGGACTGGATCCTTACCCCCTGGTAGGAGTGATGACTTGAGAGTTGTAGGGTATAGTGATGATAGCTTCCAGACTGATAGGGATAATTTCCACTCTCATTCGGGCTGGGTCATTACCCTAAACGGAGGAGCAATCACTTGGAAGAGTTCCAAGTAGGAGACCGTGGCTGATTCAACTTGTGAATCAGAGTATATAGCAGCGAGCGAGGCAGCAAAAAAGGCAATATGGCTGAAGAAATTCATTGGAGACCTTGGGATGGTACCAGCTATAAAGGATCCTATGGAAATTTTCTTTGATAGTCAAAGTGTTGTTGCCTTAGCTAAAGAACCAAGGGATCATGGGAGATCCATACACATCGACATAAAATATCACTTTATCAGGCATTGCATAGAAGAAGGAATCATCGTGCCAAAGAGGGTATCATCATATGAGAACCCAGCAGATCCCTTCAAACCTAAAGATATGATTTGTTGCCTATAAGTTGGTTATGCATTGATTGTACGAAAACGCATTGGTAACTCGATGTCATAAAACGTGCTTTTGTGTATAATTCAACAAGTAGTAGAGCAAAAATATGAGTCAAAGTTTATATGTTCCTTCTTAGATTAGAATTTGATATTTGGGCCCCTCGATGATTTTGTTTTGACCTATGTATCGGGCCCGGTCAAAACTAAGTTGATGTGTTCAATTAAGTTCTTTGTCAAGAAATCGGAAATCGGGAAACAAACTGCTGGACAATAAGAAAGACATTGTTCCATGTATTTGTCTGGCTGATATCTAGAACAGAGGATTATATGATCTCTTATCTTAAATGGCATATCATCATCTTCTCAATTCCGGGAGACCTTGAAAGAGCTACGATTGTCGATCTGTTCCTAAAGTCATACTTGCAGATATAGTTATCAGACTTATCCAAGTGGGAGACTGTTAGATAAGGTGTCTAAGTCCATAACTATTTCTGGTATGTACTTGATCCGACCCGACATGGTCCATTTGGGCTGCATGGCACCATGCATTGGATAAACTAAATGAGAGAAATAACACTTATGGTTTACTAAAATATTATAAGTTTTGATATATTAATAATATTATTTAACTAGTTTGATCAAGAGTTAATTTAGAATTAATTAAGTGATCAAAAGATAACTAATTAAATATATGGGTTGATTATGTAAATCATCCATAACTTATATAGTGGGCTAAGAGGCTCCATGGATTATCAAGTTGTGTTCCACCCATAGGATGCTCCATGGATGCTTCGTGGAGTTAATCCATGGGTCATGGAAATGAAGAGTCATGTTACATTAAGGTTTACCTAATGCAACACACTATATAAACCATGTGACATCTCCCAAAATCGGATACACTAAGTAGAACAAGAGGCTAGAGCCAATTTTTTAGTGTTATACTTTCTCTCCAAATTTACTCCATAGAATTTGGTGTTGTGTGTAGCATTTGAGGCATCACACTTGGGTGCTAGACTTACAAGGTTTCAAGGAATCAAAATCAACAACAACGGATGTTATTCTATCCATCATTTAAGTTCAAATGTTCCCCATGTATGCTAGATAGGATCATGAACCTTGGAAATCAATTTTGCATGAATCTTAGACAAACATAGATCCAGGGTTTATTAGGGTTGCATGTACACTTAGGAAGTGTTAGAATGCTCAAAACCCATCATGTCCATCCTCACCCCAACATATTGGGGTTCTCCACCTCCTTCCATATAACATCTCAAAGGGAGGACGGTTGATACCGGCATGCTAACTATTATTATAGGAGATCTCTTCCATGGGAAGGTAGGTATCCTAGCTACCACCAAAGTTTAAGACACACGATTGTAGTACATCCTCCAAAGTCTAGATGTTCCGCTTACTATAACCATCCGTCTGCGGGTGCAAAGTCGTGCTTAAGTGCAGACGAGTACCCAACTTGTCATGAAATTTCTTTCAGAATCTGAAAGTAAATCGTACATCTTGGTGAGAAATCACGGAAATTGGCACTCTGTTTCGAGCTACTACCTCTCTGATGTAGATTTCGGCTCGATTCACGGCCGAATTACTCTCCTGGATCGGAATGAAATGAGCACTCTTGGTCAACCGATCCATGATGACCTAAATAGAATCCACTCCCCGTGCGGTCCTGGGAAGCTTCATGATGAAATCCATAGTAATATCCTCCCATTTCCACATACGGATATCTAATGGCTGCGTCTTTTAGTGACGCCTCTAGTGCTCGGCTTTGACCTTACTCCAGGTCAGGCACCGCTCCATGTACCAGGCTATGTCACGCTTCATGCAGGGCCACCAATAATCAAGGTGAAGATCTTTATACATCTTCATCGCCCCATGATGGATGGAAAAATTTGGACTTGTGGGCCTCATCCATCAGTATCTGGCATACCCCCGACCCAGTAAGGCACCCAAAACCTCCAATGTAGGGCCAGTAGCCCCCGGCTATCATAATCAAATTAGGCTACATTACCTATGATCCGCTCACACTTCCGGCCCTCTTCCTTCATACCCTCGACCTGCGCCTCTCGGATCCACTCCAAAAGTGGATTCACTACTATCATCCTCAAGCATATGTCACTGATTGGGTTCGCCTTATGGCTAAGTGCATCAGCTACAACGTTGTCCTTCCCCAGCTGATAAAGGATCTCATTGTCGTAATCCTTTAGCATATCTAACCACCAATGCTACCGCATATTCAGATTCAGGTTATCCATGAGGTAACCCAAGTTCTTGTGGTCTGTGTAAATGGTACAAGGAACCCCATAGAGGTAATTCCACCAAATCTTGAGGACGAAGACAACCGCTCCCAACTCCAGATTGTGTGTCCGGTAGTTCAACTCATAAGGCTTCAGCTACCTTGAGTCGTAGGCGATGACATGCCCCCTCCGCATCAATATTGCGCCCAAGCCTGAGATGGATGCATCTCAGTACACTACAAAAACCTCCATGCCCTCTGTTAGGGCTAAGATTGGCGCCTCATACAATCTCTTCCTCAAAGTCTCAAACTCTTCCTGCTGCTCAAGCCCCCAGCGAAATACAACGACCTTCTTCATCATTTGGGTCAGTGGTACCGCTATCTTGGAGAAATCTTGTATGTATCTCCAATATTAGCCTGGTAAACTGAGAAAACTCTGAATCTCGGATGGTTACTTCGAAACCTCCCATCTCATTACAACCTTCACTTTGGTTAGGTCAACCAAAATATCGTTCTGGTTGACAAGGTGACCCAGAAACTGCACCTCGAGCAACCACGACTCATACTTAGAGAACTTGGCATACAAACTCTCCCTCCTCAGGGTATGCAACATCTCTCGCTAGTGCTCCTCGTGCTGCTCCTGCATCTTGGAATAAACCAATGCGTCATTGATAAAGACTATCATAGACCGATCCAGCATCGATCCGCATACGCGGTTCATGAGATCCATGAACATGGTAGGAGCATTGGTGAGCCGAAAGGGAATCACCACGAACTCGTAATGACCGTACCGAGTCCAGAAAGTAGTCACCTATACATCCATGTCTCGAACCCTCATCCGATGGTAGCCTAAACGCAAACCTATCTGGGAAAACCAAGATGCACCATGTAGATGGTCGAAGAGATCATCGATCCTCGTGAGTGGGTAACAGTTCTTCACCATTACCTTGTTCAGCTCCCAGTAATCTATACACATTCAATGCTACTAGTCCTTCTTCTTTACAAACAAGATTGGGGCTCCCCAACGTAAACTGCTCAGCCTAATGAATCCCTTGTCTAAAAGCTCCTACAGTTGTGCAGACAACTCCTGCATCTTAGGAGGAGCCAGCAGATATGGTGGCTTGGCTATCAAAGTTGCACTAGGTACTAGGTCGATCCTGAACTCCACCTATCTCTCTGAACGTATCCCAAGCAACTCCTCTAGAAATACATCCGTATACTCTCGCACTACAGGCACATCACTCACGGTTGCCTTACCCATCTCCCGGGTATCCATAACGAAGGTGACATACCTTACACAACCTTGTTGGAGATAGCACCCTAGCCCTTGCTGCCGAACACAAAGCCGGTCCACACTACGGCCTCTTGCCCTGAATCACTAGCTATCCCCCACTTGGGGTGCTGCGCACCATCTGTTGCGCACAATCGATCACTGCTTCATTAGGGCTCAACCAGTCGATGCATATGATAATCTTGTTCCCCCTCAAAGGAATAGGAACCCAATCCAAAAGATACCACTCGTTGTACAACCTCAAGATGCAATCTCTGAAAACGTCTGATGCCCGGACAGAACGGTCGTCGGTAATCTCAACCTCTAAAGGACAATCCAATATGCACGAAGACTAAGAAAACCTCTTGGCAAGTGCGAGAGAGTCAAATGATCGGGTAGCCCCTGAATCGAATAACACCTAAACTAGGATATCGTTCACATGGAATGATCCTAAACAAAACACATAAAACATAGCACATAAACATCATAACCAATATGTAATAAGAGTTAAGAAGAAGAAAACATTCTCGTCACTACATCCGGTGCGGCACACGCCTTCTTGGCAGTCAACTGGAAGGCTCGGCTCCTCACCACTGGAGCATCTGTCTTGCCCTGTTGACCATCTGTGGTCCGCAGGGTTGCTGGAGCTGGTGCTACCACTGATGTTGATGTTACCAATGTTGGGCAGTTGGCCTTTTATGACCCTTCTGATTACAATGGAAGCAAATCAGATCTGATGTCTGAAGGGTGGTGGGAGGGGCAGTACAATCCCTGCCAAAGTGTCTAGTCTTGTCGCACTTATAGAAGCCTGATCCCCCAGTTATGCGAACCCCCTTATGTGGCTTGCCACACTTCCCACAGCAGCTCCGGACCTGGTAGCCCTTCGACCTCAAGTCAAATCCCTTGCATTTCTTCCCTGAAACCCCAGTGGTCTTCTGCGTCTTAGCCTTCCTCTTCCTAAGTTGCTCTATGTCACTCTCCCTCTCCTTCTCCCTCACAATCATGTCATCCAAAGTCGGGCATGCCGAGTAGTGACATGTTTCCGGATGTCAGCCCTCAACATGTCGTGGTACCGGGTCTTCCTAATCTCCTCCTCCTCCACGTACTGAGGCACCAACACATCCCTCTACCTGAACTCAGAGGTAATCTTCGCCACCAACTTAGTAGTCTACCTCATAGAATCTCCCTAGCCAACTACTGAAGCTCCACAGGTGGCACAAACTCAGCCCTTAACCTGGTCACAAAGTCCGACCAGGTTATAGCCTCAATGGACGGGGCTCCCATTCAATCACTGACTGCCTCGCACCATTCTCTAGATTTATCTCTAAAACATCCTGCAACATACCAGATCTTCGACCCCTCAGGGTAGAAGCTCATCAACTGTGCATAATCGATGGCTACAATCCATCCACTGGCCACAATGCGGTCCTTCACCCCGTGAAAATATAGCGCACCACATCCCCTAAAGTCCTTGAAGGAGAGTGTATGTGTCCTTGTCTTACCAGATGTCATCTCACTCTGGAATGCCCTAAGGTGCTCCTCCATCAAATTGACGATCCCTACCTTGATCGACACGAAATCACCAGGGTCACCTAAATAGTGCCTCTCGTAAACTCAGATGCAATGAACCCACGTAATCTGTTGCCAATCGGCTTGGAATGTGTACCCGATCCTGACCCATACCCTGAACCTCCCGTTCTGTGACGTGTCACCACCATTCTAAAACAAAACACATAGTTGTTAGGGTCATATATAATCCTAAGAGGTCTCATACACTCTACAAGTTCCCTGGTTCTATCTCAGCCCTCATTGACTCGAGTACGGATCCTCTACCTTCAGTAGTATGGGCCTATACTACCTTCCACATCTATTAATACTTTCCTCAAATATTGACTTGACTTCATCAAGTCCCTGTCACTACTACTACTCAGTGTACCAATCCCATCCTAGGCTTACCCTAGGGTAATCTCCGACTCACTATCTGACATCAATTGCATAAGGAGTCCCTGCTATCTCCCCTAACTAGCTCGTGAATATCATTACATATTACTAAGACTAGATAATTCTTTGAATGAAAGACCCAGCCTTACAACAGTTGGACTCAAACAAGAGCTACAAAATATGGCTAGAACTAACCTTCTGAAATTATTTACTCCTCATAATATGTAACTTAACATATTCCTTTACTAGTTAGTTAAAGATAACTAGTATTCCTAAAGCACAAAGCAAGCAACATTCGGGCATTGAGTAACCCAAACGAAGCATATCCTATCCAGGCTATCACATCACTGACTAGTCAATACTATCATATAGTTCGATAAGCAACTATAGCAGGCACATAAGGCATCTTCCTAGATCCTTAGCCTTAATCTAGCATGCAATTCTCATACACATACAGTAGGCATAAAACGCATCATTCCTAGATCCTTAGCCCTAATCTAGCATGCAGTTCTCATAATCATATCATATATCATAACAAGCATGTATAAGTATCTTGGGAAAAATTTACTTGAGCTCGGCCGATTGCAGGCATCACACTCCTTGTTCTTCCTCTTTTCAAAAATCTTTTTGTAAAAAAAATGATTTGTTATTTAAAAAATTGTATGCCCAATCCTCAGTTTGAGTTCAGACACACCCAAAAGCATGTCTGAATCCGTCAAATCAAGGCTTTGATACCAACTTGTAACATCCCAAAATGTACGACCAAAAATTTCAATTTTACTTAATATTAATAAAACATTTTTCTGAAAACTTCATAGTGTTACTCATATCAAAATCATTGTATCCATAATCAAAACATGTCATAACAAAATAATATCAAAGTACAAAATCCAAAGAATCCACAGTGCGGAAAAAACATGTGTGATGCGCTGCAGTCAAGCCAACTCCTTTCCCTTTGAAGAAGAAGTACCTGAAACCAAAACTAAAAACCGTAAGCACAAAGCTTAGTGTGTTCCCCCATCATACCACATACCATACAATAAACATACTGCTAGGCATATTTGGGTTGCCGATCTACCCTGCTGAGCATACCTGTGTGCTTAACCTACCCCTGTTAGGCATACCAGGGTGCCCAATCTACCCCTGTTAGATATATTGGGGTATCTGACCTACCCCTGTCAGGCATATCTAGGTGACCGACCTACCCTCCGGTTTATCTCAACTGGTTACAGGGACTATTTCACCCCTACCACTACCACATAATAACATATCATAAACATACTGCTAGGCATATATGGGTACTGTCTACCCCTTCAGTCTCTTTCAACCTGTAACTGGGGACTATTTCACCCCTCCTACCACTATCACATAATATCATAGCCTCCTAGCACATAAAGAGCAATAGATAGTCGCATACCAGACGATTATCACAAAGAGAAGCATCTCTCTTGAATTTTGTATGCAATAATTTCCTCGGGAGTAGTAGTGTTGTGGTTAATCTCCTTCAACTCCCTATCGAGAACATACTCCTTTTACTCGTAGCAGGTGAGCATGTGAATGTTGTAGATCCAATCATTAAAGTTGGACCCATCAAATATCACCCTCTCACACAAGTTCATGAGTGAGGATGAGCCAGAAGGGGTTGAGCCAAAAGTGTTGTTGTATGGAGTAGACATCCGAAAAAGAAAATAGACAAATTTTAGATTAGATAAGAATCCCCAATTTAGCACCAATGAAACATTAGGGCTAGGATCTAACAAAATTATTTACAATTCAAAAGAGGGGTGTCGTAATCTAATTGCAAATAATTTGAAGGTAAGTAAATGACGATTTACCAATTTCCACCAGGAAAAACGAAAAAGACAATTAAGTTTTAAATGAATTAAAATTCCTAGATTCTTTTGAGATTCAATGAACATTTTAAAGACATGTTTAAATTTCGATATGCCCTTCATGTTTGTGACTGGGATATTGAGGATCACAAACAAGGTGTGAATAACCATGCATTTGTACTTGGTACTCTCGATGTCATTTAACACCTAATCAATGTGGCGGTTAGCCACACACGCTCCATTGATCTATGATAAACATCGAGCTACCCTTTTCCACCCTTGTTAGTCCCAAATTAGTGTGTCGGTTATCCACGCACAGTCCACTAATGACTTGGCAAGGTGCAAAGTGTAATTTCATTGAATAGCATTGTTTTCACATTTTTCCTAAAGTAACTAAGATTGGGAATTTATAAAAACATTTAGTTACTTTATAGATCATTATACTTGTTAATGAGGAATTAGTTGTCATATCCTACCCGTTCAGCTAACGACCATCCACTAGTCAATAGTGCGGTGGGTAAGAGTGGATACCCAATGACGGTCATTTTATAGGCCGCTTCCTTAAACACCCCTTATAGGCCAACTTCGTGAATGAGGCCTACTAAGGGTAAAACTACCTTATCTTATATATATATATATATATATATATATATATATATATATATATATATATATATATATATATATATATATATATATATATATATTAATCTTATAATATTATAATAGTATAAGGGTTGAATTTTAAACTTGTAAAATTCTAGAGTTTAGAATTTAAATTTTTCAAAATTAAAACTATTAATCAAAAATTTTAATTCCAAAACTTGAGGGCAAGTTCTGAAACATTTCAAAATCTTCTATATCAAATTTCAAATAATTTAATTAATCAAATAATTTGTGATTATCTATATTTGACCTACTTCATTTTATAGCAAGATAATTCATATTAAATGATACAAATAATTTATTTTATCATATAAACAAGTAATTATCTTATTATTTAATAATTATCATCTAATTGGATGAGCATGATCAATACCATATTGAAAAAATCAAATTTTATCAGTTAAAACTGTTTACAGTAATTATCCTAACCCAATTCTAGTCAAAATCCCGAAAAATCTGCTAACAGATGAGCCGACACGGCGAGTCATAGACTGGACTCGTCGAGTTCATTAGGGGACTCGACGAGTTCATCAGTCAGATGTAAATTTTTTGACTTTTTCGGCTTTGAACAATTTAGCTATGCATCAAATACAATAGAGAAATGAACTAGGCTCTCATACCAATGATAGGTTTTGAGCAAAACAACAATCCTATGGTGCACATGCAAACCCTAAAGCTTTGAATCTGGGTTTTTCTAATTGTACATGCAGTAATCATCCAAAGCTTGTAAACCCTAATCTATCATATATAAATCGAAATCAACATAATGAAACAAGTAAAAATGTTAGCTTTCAATTGTAGCTTGAAGATCCGTGCCTTTGACAGCTTAGTATCACAAGTGTAATACCTCTAATCGATCACGGACACCAAAAAAATTGGATAATGGTAGAGAGATAGAGAGAGAGAGAGAGAGAGAGAGAGGAAGAGGAAGAGGCTCAAAATTGGCCGGTGATCCATCTAGGGTTTCAAGTTGCCGATTTCGGATGCCATGGGGTTCCTTATATAGCTGAAGAATTAGGGTTTCAGTCAAATACCTAATATGGTTGCTTAAGCACTAAGCTTCCCATAGGAATCTTCCAAATCCTTATCATGGACGACATCTAGTAGGCTTCCACAAGGATTTCATCCACCCCTATCCTTAGGGTTCCTCAGCCCATATTGCAATTATCTTATAATTAATATGTCAGCCCCCTCAATTCAATTAACCTCTTTTGACAATAAAATTAATTCTAAATTAATTCTTTACCAATATTAATTAAATAAGATGATTTCTATTTTAGATATTATTCACATAATATATTAATAAATCTCATTTATCCTCTTTCTCCATTATTCATACAGTCAAGTCGCTTTAGTAAAGGCAACCCAAAAGGACCATGCTATTATCGGGTCAAGTACATACCAATTATAGTCATGGGCTTAGACACCTAATCCAACAGTCTCCCACTTGGATATAACTATAAATGCAAGTACGACTTCAAAATCCGATTAGCAAGCATAGCTGTCAAAAGCCGTTGTCGAACTCTGACACGTCCTTTAGATAAGAGATCATATAGTCCTCCGTTCCCAAGATAATTTGTGGACAATCACATGGAACATAGTCATACTTATTTTCCAGTAGTTTGTTTCTCGATCTCTGATTTGTCTAACATAGAACTTAATTGAACACATCAATTCAGTCTTAACCGGGCCTGTCACATAAGTCAAAACAAAATCATCGAGGGGCCAAAGATATCGCTTTTAACCTCGAACGATAAAAGGAAAAGATCAACTTCAAATTAGATTCTTGTACTATTTACTCATCAAATCATACACAACAATGTGTTTTATAACATCAAGTTACTGATGCGTTTACGTATTATCAATGCACAGCCAACTCGTAAACAACAACTCATATATCTAGGTTTAAAGACTATATGATATTGTCATCTCAAAACCACTCATGATTAAATTCCATGAAGTGATTCATGTGAGCGCGAGTATAATCCAATAGTCAAATCACATTTCAGAAGCACTCATGAACGTTGCAACAAACCTTTGTTATGTCTAAACACTTAGATAATCTACAAACCAATTCATGGCAGTCTAACCTCATAACTTACTTGCAAAGTATGATCTATTGTGGATAGTTAAATGATCTTATTATTTAGGAAGTCAAAGCATGCAAAGTGAAACAATAGTTAATAATTAACACAAGATTGAAACTTTACTTATAAATAAAACTCCTTTATTTAATCATCAAATGTTAATTACAATTTATCTATTACAAGTTTCTAAAAGCAATCTAATCACTAACACTAATATCATCCTTCAGCCTAATACTCCTAGCGTGGTGCAAGTGCTTAACCCTACTTAGTCCCTTTGTAAGGGGATCCGTTGGGTTCTCCTCTGACAATACCCTCCTTACTACGAAGAGTCCCTCTTCTACCCGATGTCTTATGAAATGATATTTTCTGTCGATATGCCCGGATCTGCCATGATCCTTCAGTTCCTTAGTCAACGCAATCACACCTTCGTTATCACAGAATATATGCATAGGCTCCCTTATGGCAGATACAACTCCAAGGTCTCTAATGAAGTTCTTTAGTCATATTGCCTCCTTTAACGCTTCGCTCGCTGCTATGTACTCTAATTCTCACGTTGAATCAACTACAGTCTCCTACTTGGAACTTTTCCAAGCCACTGCTCCTTCATTCAGGGTAAACACCAAGCTCGAATGTGACCGAAAATTATCCCGGTCGGTCTGAAAACTGGCATCACTATACCCTCGCACTCTCAAGTCATAACTCCCACCGAGGATAAGGAACCATTCCTTAGTCCTTCGTAGGTACTTGAGAATGTTCTTTACTACGGTCCAATGTGCCCTACCAGGGTTCCCTTGATATCTGTTGACCATGATAAAAGTGAAGGCTACATCAGGGCGAGTAGACATCATAGCATACATGATTGACCCAAATGCGGAAGCATAAGGTACTCGACTCATCTATGCTATCTCGGCTTCGGTATTTGGGGTTTGAGTCTTACTCAACTTGGTATTTATTTGTATTGGTAACTCTCCTTTCTTGGAATTCTCCATGCTAAAACATTTTAACACTTTATCCTACTATGTACTTTGACGAATTCATATTAGTATTTTACTCTTATTTCTCAATATCCTTATCCCAAGAATATAAGCAGCTTCTCTGAGATCCTTCATAGCGACACACTTCCCAAGCTAGGATTTAACGTCCAGCAGGGTTGGGATTTCATTTCCTATGAGCATTATGTCATCCACATACAATACGAGAAAGCTAACTACACTCCCACTAACTTTTACATATACGCAGAACTCATCCTCACTTCTCGAGAAACCAAACTCTTTGATTTTCTCATCGAAACAAAGATTTCATCTGCGATATGCTTATTTCAATCCATAAATGGATTTTTCAGGCTTACAGACTCCATTAGGGTGATCTTCATTGACAAATCCCTCTGGGTGACTCATGTAAACATCTATGGCTAGCATAACCCTTATAGATTTAATCTTCACTACTGGTGAGAAGGTCTCATCATAGTCAACTCTGGGAGTTTGAGTAAAACCCTTCACAACTAATCACGCCTTATACGTGTGTACTTTTCCATCCATGTTAGTCTTCTTCTTGAAGATCCATTTGCACCCGACCCTCTTATGACCTGGCACATTGTCAACCAAGTTCCAAACTTGATTGTCATACATGGACTGAATCTCACTGTCCATAGCCTCTTTCCATTTTTTAGACTCCGAGCCTGCCATGGTGTCACACCCCGTTAAAGCGGAAACATGAGGCGTGGCAGTATAAAGGGTTTCATAACAAAAGTTAAAAGACAACACCAACCACAGTATTAAAAATCATTACAAATTTACAATGGGTTTGAACAACATTTAAAAGAAATTACAATGAAAATAGAAATACAACACATGCGAATGCTCCTAAAAGTGAAGTGTCCCTAAGTGCCACTTACTCGATGATTCCTGAAAAAGCATGTAAAACGAGCGTCAACTGTAAAAATAGTTGGTGAGTACTCACATATAAACAAAATAATATTGGTTTCATGAATTGAAATCAAAGTTTTGATAAACATTACCAATAATAAAAGTATATTGTTAAAATGAGTAAATAGGTTTGTAAAAAAAATTATTTGCCATCATGAGAGATAAAGTATGTTTCCCAAATGAGATGCAATGTTCATATTCTCATGGAAGATAAAGTTCGTTACTCAAACGAGTAAACAAGTTTCATTGCTAAAATGAACAATCAATTTAGTTGCTATAAGGAGCAAACAAGTTCATTGCTAAAACATGTACATACGTTTCCGGTAATAAAAGTTTGTTGTTATGGTGAGATACAAAGTTTATTGCTATAATGAGAAACAAAGTTGATTGCTATAATTGATAAACGAGTTTATTGCCATAATAAATAACAAGTTTGTGTGTGTATGAGTAAACAATGAGTTCCTGAGCAAGCCTATGATTGATTCCCTATCAAGATCTATGCTCATCGTTCCATAGATTATATTGTATCATGCACTCCAACAATCAGGCGAGTGAGGAGTTGTCAATTCCTAATAGCGCTACCCATAATGACCAATGGCTCAAATAGTTAATGGTTGGAGAAAAGTGTAAGGGAAGGGTCTTAAGACGATATGTTCTCATGTTTCGTGTTACATAGACATACATAGAGAGATATTGCAATAAAATAGCAATCAAGTTTGATACAAATCAATTTAAATACAACGAACAAATAATAGTTTTTCGGACATGCTTTTCCACCCCAAAACATAAAAATCGGAAAAAGGGGAATGCGTGAATACTCACAATATGAATTGAGATGATGCAAATGGTGCCTTCAACTATGATCCACTTGTACCACTATCGATTCCTACACGATGTTACACACTAATGAGTCTCTAATAGAAAGGTAACACTAGCATACTTACTACTACAATAGAATTATGCCAATGATGTGTCAAAATTTAATATTGTTAAGTTACAAACATTTTTCTAAAATGGTGAAATTTTATAACTCATATGATTAAGATAACTTTGGATATCATTTTCCATATTTTTGTAATATTAATTAAGGGTATTTCAATACATTTAAATGTGTTTAAACTCCTAAAACTCTAAAATATTATCAAAAAGTTTCCAAAAATTGTCAAACTTTGGATTTTCATTCAAAATATGGTAGAGTTCTTTCAGAAATTTTCCCTTGAATTTTTGATGTGATTAACTATTTTTTCAAATTTTTAAGCCTTCATAACAGTATAAATTCATGATACATAGCATTCAAAGGATAAAAATTTCCAAACTTTTTATAATACTGCCATTAGACATACTTAAGCTGGGAAAAATATAAGAATCGATTTCTAAACTGTTTAACCTAATTTTATGATTTTTGTGCATTTATTCTACTAAAAATTGAAATAAATAGAAAACTGTTTCCAAAATTATCCAAACTTTTTGTATTACTGTTATTAAACATTTGTAAGCTGGGATATAAAAATGGATTTCTAAACTGCTTAACCCAATTTTATGATTTTTGTGCATTTGCTCTAATAAAAATTGAAATAAATAGAAAACAGTTTCCAAAATTACCCAAACTTTTTGTATTATTGGTATTAAACATTATTAAGCTGAGAAAAATATAAAAATTGATTTCTAAACTGTTTAACCTAATATTAGGGTTTTTGTGCATTTATTCTAATAAAAATTGGGTTTAAGTGTATTTAATCTTGGGAAAATAAAAGAAAACTACTATACAGAAGAGAAAAATCATCAAAAATTTTATGTAACATCCTCATGTACTACAAGGTGTTCTGGTAAATTTTCATGAATTTTGGATGGACAGAACTACTTTTCTGTTTTTAGGCCATTATAAATACAAAAATGGGGGGAAATAGGAATGCAATATGGAAAATTCTGAAAATATTTTTCTGAGTCTTTCACATACGGGGAAAGCTACGAAAATTGTTAGGTATCATTTTCACATTTTCTAAAGTGGTTTTATGATTTATTTGGACTAAACAAAAAGAAATTTCAAAACCACACTAAACAGTAACAAAAAATCGATGAAACCTAATGAGAGGTCATTATTTAGCATAGGGGTCATCCACAATAGACCTCAAAAAGTATTTTGTATGATTTATTGCCCTATTTTCTTGAATTAGGTATAGTAACTCGAGATAAATGAATTATATTCTGTAAATTTACAGAGCATCTTATTTTGTCTGGGAAAAATCATATTTGGTTAGAAAAGGAGTTTTAGATATTTATTTGGAAATAAATCCTTCATGAACACATTTGAAAGCTTTTAACAACATACTTTGATGATCTAGCATCTAAGCTTGAAGATCATCACATGCATGTGATGGGTTTTATACAAACAATCCTATGTGTGCATGCAACCCTAGTATTGGATCTATGTTTTCACTATTAGTTATACAACTTTATGAACACAAAAAGAAACCTGGCATGCTACTATAATTTTCGAAATTCATATATAAAGCTATAATACATACCTTTTGTTGTTATATAGCAATAACAACTAGTTCCTTGAATTTCCTTAGCTCTTGAAAGCAAGTACCACAAGTGTACTACCTCTAATGGAGTCACAAACACCATATGCAACTTGGATGAAGAGGAGAAGTAAGGAGGCTGCCCAAAAACGACTAGAAACCCTAGAGAATCAGTTGTTCACGTTTTTGGGGCCTAAGGGGTCCTTTATATACTTGTGTGGACTGCTAGGGTTTCAGTCAAAACCCTAATGGACAGCTTAAACTCTAAGCAGCCCATGGAACCTTCTGGACAAGGCTATGGGCTTCCATCATAATTTCGTTCACCCCTTATTCCTTTAGCATTCCTTAGCCCAATAACTCAATTATCCAATAATTGCAGTCCAGTTCCCTATATTTAATTAATCTCTTTTAGTCACAAAATTAATTCTTAATTAATTATTGACTAATATTAATTAAACAATATGATTTCTCCTTTAATATATTATTCTCATAATATATTAATAAATCATATTTAAACCTTTCTCTCCTTAAATCATCCTACATATTGCTATGGTGAAGGCAACCCAAAAGGACCATGCTCATAATCGGGTCAAGTACATACCAAAACAGTTATGGACTTAGACACTAATCCAACAGCATGTTTGTTTGAAGACCATGAGTCTGAAATGTTCAAAATTCATTTTTTTTTAAGAAAACTTTGGATGCATGTGGTATTTTTCCACTAAAACATGTAGAAAAGTGCATTTCCTTGATTTTGACTTAGGTTTAGGTCATGGGACTTCACCATCTACAAGATGCATGTTGTTTTTGGATGAAATCCTACCACCATCATCATCAGAACCGTGAGTAGGTGCAAGTGTTCATGAGTTTACAATAGAATGGAGTAGAAGAAAAAGAAAGTGTAAGAAAAATAACAAAGCTTTGAAGGAAAATGAAGGGAATCGTGTTCTACCTTAATGAACACCACTAGATTGTGAAGATTTTGAGTTTGAGGTGTGTTCTTTGACTTATTTTCTAGAAAATTTTGTGGGTATAAAGAGAGGAAGAGAGAAACTGGAGTGGTGAAGGTAGAGAGAAATGAGAGAGAAAGTGGAGTGTAAGAGAGAAAGAAGTGATTATGTGTTTTGGGAAGAGAGGAATGTCTTGGGAAGAGGGTGGTCGGTTTTGGGGGATAATAAAGGGCTTCCCTCTGTTCTACTTTTTATAAAATTCAAATATTTTATAAAACTATCAAACTCTTTTTTAAAATGTGCACCTTAATATAGTTTTTACTCATAAAATATTGATTTTTGACCTATAAATTAAGGGTAAATGTTAATGACTTCAATTTTTATTTTCCTTGATTATATTTCCTTGAACTTAATCATTTTAAGATAATATTATAAGTCTCATAACTATTTTTATAGAATTATTGATGTTAAACTTTATAAGGTTTAGGTTTTAGGGCTTTTAGGGTTTTGAGATTTAATAAATCTTTGGATATCAAAATCAATAGATTATTTGAGACTTCAATTTATCTTATTGTATTATAACTCTTTTATAGTTATAAATAATGTTTGTCATTTATTCTATCGGTTTATTGGCATTCTATGTAGTGATTCTGAGATTCAAGCGAAATTGAGGAATCAAGTATACTAGTCCTAGTCTTCAACTTTGACTTAAGTTTCTATAAGACTTTGACCTAATTTCTACTTCTAGGTCAAGTGCATGATGTGTGTATATGATTCATGAAATGGTATTCAAGTCAAAGAGTTACCCGAATATGGATAGCCTCTACAATTAAGTAGTAGTAGAATTCACATACCAATGTGAAATCCAAGCATATTATCCATTGTTTCTAATTTTTTCCAAGTTTCTAATAGGTTATATCTTAACTTCTAGTTACTAAGTCTAGTATGTGTTGTGCTTATATGTGCAACTAAGTTTATTCAAATCTAGAACAGACACGAATTTTGACGGTTGTCACACATGGGTTCCTTGTAGGTGTTATGTTCATCCAATTTTATTAGTGTGCTATCACTAATAAACGTATCACCTTCACTTGTTATATAGAAACCATACAACACAGGTGGAACACTAACTCTACTAGAACGTCTAAGAGGTGAGGACTCGCCAATCGGTTCAATAGGAGTTTCCTCCTCGAGTTGATCGCTAATGTTAGAGGTTCCTTCACCCCTTGATTTTTAAAGCACTTCAAGATCAATTTGCCTCCCACTATCCTTTTGGCACATGAGTTCTCGCTCTTGTAAAACCCCTCTCCTCGCAACAAAGACAACATTTGTTGGGTTTTGTACAAACAATCCTATGTGTGCATGCAACCCTAGAATTGGATCTATGTTTTCACTATTAGATACACAACATTATGAACACATAAAGAATCCCTAATAAGTAATCATATTAACATAAGAATAGGTTTATAATATTACCTTGATTGTTATGTAGCAATAACAATCCCAAATCTCCTTGTATTGACTTTGGAAGGCTTAGAGTCACAAGTGTCACTCCTCTAATGGCTTACAAACACCAAGAGCAAATGGAGAAGGTATAAAGAGAGAGGAGAGAGGTTAGAATTCGTCCTTAGATGCTCTAGGGATCAAGTGCACGAATTCTAAGGCCTTAGGGGTCTTTATATAGGGTTAGGATTAAGGTTTTAGTCCTTATCCTTATCTAGTTGCTTGTCCACCAAGCAACCATAAGATAAGTCCTAGAAACCCTTATCCTAGTCGAATTCTAAGGGATTTACACCTCTAATTCGTTCACCATATATATAAGATAATCCTTATCTTATTTTGTAACTATCACATAATTACAATTCAACCCCTCTAGTTTAATTAATTACACTTGATCACAAAATTAATTCTTAATTAATTATTGACCAATAATAATTAAACAAATATGATTTCTCCTTTAACATATTATTCTTATAACATATTAATAAATCATATTATCCTCTCTCTCTATATATTTCTCCAATCAAGTTGCTTCGGTGAAGGCAACCCAAAAGGACCATGCACCATCGGGTCAAGTACATACCAAAATAGTTATGGACTTAGACACTAATCCAACAGTCTCTCACTTGGATAAGTCTAATAACTATTCTGCATATGACTTCAGATCCTGATATGCAATCGTAGCTTTCGAAAGCCGCTGTCAACTCTGATCATATCAGATACGCGTGTCCTTAGATAAGGGATCATATATTCCTCCATTCTAGATATCATATGAGATATGATTTCTAATCATTCTCTTTGTACTACTTCTTGATTTTTGATTTATGACGACAGACTAATTGAACAAATCAAATTAGCCCTAGCCCAGCCGAGCATTTACGTATGTCATCACTAAACCATCGAGGGGCCCAAAGATATCGCTTTTATCCTACTTTGGATAAAAGGAATGGATAAACTTTGATACAATGCTCGCTTGCACTCACTCACCGAATTACACAAAACAATATGTTTTATAACACCAAGTTACTAGTGCGTTTACATATTATCAACGTGCAACCGATTCGCAAGATACAACTCACACATCTCGGTTTCAAGAATATAAGATGTTATCGTCTCACAAATCACTCGTGATACAATTCATGGAGCGATCCAAGTGAGCGTGGGTTTAATCCAATACTCAAATCATATTCGTAAGCACTCATGAACGTTGCAGCAAACATTTGCTTATGTCTAATACTTTTCTAGACAATCCACACACCAATTCATGACAATCTTCATTCATATCTACTTCCAACGTATGAACGACTGTGGTCCGTTCGAATAATTCGATTATTCTTAATAAACTCAATTATTCTGGAAGTCAAAACATGCAAAGTGAAACACAAGAATAATACTAATCCCATATGGCCTCAAACTTTTGAGTATAAATAAAACTCCTTTTATTTATCACCATACCGATTACTCATTATTTGTCGTTTCGGGTAATCAACTTCTTACTTGAATTATTACACTTGTCCCATGCTCCTAGCATGCACACAATGTTTACCTATGGTTCTTACTTTTGTGAAATAGACAAATTGAGCACATTTCCAATCATTATCATTTCACAACTCCAAATCCTTTTTCATAAGTGTAAGAATATCAAATTCTTGCTACTTACAGAATATGCTAGATTCTAACATTCTATGCAACGATCCTTTCGTAATGTCATTGCACCAAAGTCACAAAGACTATTGCCAATGATATTACAAAGTTTTCTAACGGAGATTGTTACAAGACAATTCCTTAGATATGATGTCTCTCACTCAAAGTACATTCCTTTGAACATCCTTTTGCATAAAAGTTTCTAATGTAGTCATAGATTTTCAATATTTACTTCCCAATATAGACACGCTTCCATATGTTCCATATGACAACTTATTCTTAATAGAATCTTTTCTATTCATAATAAGGTCGATATGGTCCATCCAATATGGAAACATTTCCACATTTTCCATATGACAACTCATTCTTAATAGAATCTTTTCTATTCATCATAATGTCAATATGGTCCATTAATACCATTCTTCCAACTACTCACAAGCAACCAATCCTCATCGAACTTTAGATTGTCCTTTGTTAGTTGTTTAATTATTTTAGTCAAAACCAATTCTAGTCCCTTTTTCCTCTAAATGCGCTAGACATTTGGAAAATTTTAGAATGGTCAAATATTAAAGCATTTGCAATCGATCCTATACCCGAAGCGTATGAGACACGACGCATAATGTTTTATTTGCTATGTTCTCAAAATTCGAATTATGAAGAGGAATGCCGTAATCATAATCGAAATTTTAAGAACACACTATGTACCTTTGACTAAATTTATTAACATTTTTCAACCTAATCCTTTAGATTTGAAATGAAACATAATATTCTCTCCCTTAATTATAGCAAAACAACTTTACAACCCTTACGACTTCGCAAGGTATAACTCTTGTTTTCTATAATTAATATTGCCAACTTGCAATACTTTCCATAATAATCATACAATAATAACTTTTATGCTCCCACTATCATGATGATTACTATAAAACATAGCACTTATGCTCCCACTAGCTTCGACATGTATTCAAAACATCTTAACTTCTAGAAAAACAATACCTATTGAATTTCTTAAGTTCATGTTTCTAATACTTAATGCTTTGATAATCTATTATCAAGGCTTCTTGAACTTATACACATTTGCCTTAGATAGTTCATATGTGTGTCTAAACATTTAAGACTAATTGCCAAACCTCACAATTCAAATCATGGAAGGGATACCGTAACCATAATTGAATTTGAGAATGAAATTTTACAATCACTATCTTCTTAAAATCTTTCTTAGTGAAAGCATTTCCTCACAATCATTTTCATGAAGTAGGAAATCTTATGACACTTAGATTTAAAGCTGTATATTTGTTCCTATCCATGTGAATTTGTTAAAACCAAAGTTTACGACAAATTCAAACTCATATGGACCGAACTTTCTTAATCTTGATTTCTTGCCTTATGGTAGCACAGCTGCCCACCATGTCTTCCAAGTAGTTAAGCAGCTCACCCTTTCCTATCAATGTACCTTTCATTGATTAAGGTGCTTTGCCTTTTATGCGTTCTAAATGAGAACTCATAGGACTCACATGCATAATTAACTCAATTGGAACAGCACAGAAACAAATTAATGTCAACACGATAGGTTGTAAACCTCAACTCGTGTGCTAGTGATGATCGTTAAGGTTTATTTGATTTGTTCTTGAAACTTTTCAAGTCCATTAAAACTCCCACTGACTCCTTGACATATATAGGATTCTTTTGTCAATAACCATTTCTTGACAAACAAATATCCAAGAGTTAGTGTAGTTTTTATCAAAACACTTCATAAATTGGCTCTAGTTGGTCTTTGTCTTATTCAAGACATCACAACTTTCCACATTTGATGAATGTTATAAACCTTTAATACTTTTCACTCATTGTCACAATCTTAACTTTAAGACTTGTTATTAGGACGAAGTATGATTGACTTCTTGATTTAACCATTTCTTCAATCCTTGATTCCTCTTCTCAAACATACAATTGTACTAAGACTCACTTAGAGGATCAATTGAGATATGGTTCTTAATCATTAAGACCTATCATAAAGCATAAAAGCTACTCTCCCTTCTTCTTAGAATGGAGAAACTCTTATCTTTCTGCATACCTGATTCTTCTTATTCGTTTTGCTATTGATTTAAACCTTTTTAATCAATTCCGAATTACACTTAATCTCATAAGTATAATCACATTTACTAAACTTTTAGTAAATCATGACGAATATCTTGTTACTATTATGGTAGACTTTTACCAACACACAACTTTGTGTACTCGATCTCCCAGTCCTTCACTTGACACTTTGTCAACGAATTAGTCTAATTTCCTAATATGAAATTTCTCATTCATCATGCAACCAAGTTGCATGATTCCAAATTTCTGTCCAATTGAAACTTTGGGCGATGAGAAACTCTCCCTATTTGGTAAATTCTTGACATTTCCATAAATAACATAACTAAGAATCATATCCATTCGTTGTAGAAATATGCAAACATCAATTTTCATAACGATTTCATTGCAAGGAAATAAACAAATAAATAAATAAGTCAAACAAAATTTATTTTATTTATAAAAGCAGCGGAAATATTTGTCCTTACAATGCAAAATCCATTGAAAACTATGTAAAAAGAAAATTTCTAACAACTCTATCATAACTATCTAAGCTCAAAATCTAATCTTCAAGTCCATGCAATCGAGATCCATCTCTTGGTGATTAGATTCATCTTGCTCTCTCAACAAGCTTCCTTTCTTTTCACCAATCCTGCTAAACACTCAAATGCAATCTTATTACATCATGTATTAAGAATTAATGAATAGGAACTTAACGGAGTTATATAGTGGATTTTACCTAAAGTGGAGCCATAGTTTTTGACTCTCCCATCTCTTAGATCTCTTAGGTAATTAGGGCAACTTCGTCTCCAATGCCCCTTCTCTTGGCAATAAAAGCAAATTGACTCTTTTGGAACAACACATGGAACTACTTCAGACATCGCCTTTCTCTTATGATCAAACTTTTCGATCATTGCATGTCTTTCATTGCCATTGTCTATATCCATAGAGGTCTTGAAGGCAGATACACCAATCAACTTTGCTTTTCTATTGCGCCAAACCATTGCTGATTCAGCAGCAATAAGCATGTAGGTGAGATCTATAAGTGTCACGTCATGGTTCATCATATAGTACTCTCTTACGAACTCACTATACGAGTTGGGAAGTGACTGAAGAACCCAATCAACAGCTATCACTTCACTAACAACGGATCCCAGCATTCTTAGTCTATCAATGTGCGACTTCATCCCTAGGACGTGTGCACACACCGACTTTCCTTCTTTATGTTTACTTGCCAAAAGGGCTTGAGTGATATTGAACCTTTCAATTTTACAATTTTGTGGGTTAGGGAGAATAATTGGAGGAGGAGGAGGAAGTGAAGCATGATTTCTTGTTCCTCGATCGAATCGTGGAATATCATCTTCATGTGGAATACTTGTTCCACGGGATTCGGGAAGACCATAGTTGTCGAACTTTGACATCTACAAAACGGGAGAAAAACGAAATTCAAGTTAGTTGATTGATTGAGTCCTTGGTAAATCACCCAAATGAAATTCCAAGGCTAGGACCCAACACAATACGCTACAACCTAGAAAAGGGATGCCGTAATCTAGTTGCAGAATATTTGAAGGTAAGTGAATGACGATTCACTAATTTCCACTGAAAAACGAAAAATTAATTTAAGTTTTAAATCTATGAAAACTCCTAGATCCTTTGAGATTCATTGAACATTTCAATGGCATGTTTAAATCTCGATATGCCCCTCTAGTTTGTGACTGGGATGCCGAGGATCACAAAGCGGGTGTGAATAACCATGCAAACTACATGGTGTCCTCACATGTTACAGTCACCTATTCGATGTGCCGGTAAACCACACACGCTCCACCGAACTATGACAAACATTGAGTCACCCTTTGCTACCTTTGCTTAGAACCATTTAGTGTGCCGGTAAACCACACACGCTCCACTAACGTCTTTGCAAGGGCACAAAGTGTAATTTCATGGAATTGCATCAATTCACTTTTGCCTAAGTAACTAAGATTTGGAATTTGAAATACATTTAGTTACTTTTGTACTTCATTATACTTATAATAGAAGGTTTCGTCCTATCCTACCCGTTCGGCTAACGACCCTCCACTAGTCAAGAGTGCGGTGGGTAAGAGTGGATACCCATTCAATCGCCATTTTATAGGCAATTTCCTTAAACACCCCTTATAGACTAGCTTCGTGAATGAGGCCTACTAACGGTAAGACTAGCAGTTTAAGTTATACATATATAATATTAGACTTTTAATGTTATACATAGTATAAGGGTGTATTTTACGCTTTTAAAATACTAGGTGGTTTAATTTTATAAATTACACTTTTAATTTAATTAAATGTAAACCATAACATTATGGATTTATTAACTCTCTCTTAATTATACATTTAATCAATTTTAATAAAACCATAAGGGTGAAATTTGAACTTTTCAAAACTAGGGTTTTAGAATTTAACATTTTAAAATTAAACTTTTAATCTAAATTTAAATTCCAAAACTTCAGGGCAAGTTTTTGAAACTTTTCAAAACAATTAGGTTTCAATCTCACTTTAAAATTTTCGAAATTTAATACCATTTAAATTAAAATTTCAAATATTAAAACTCTTGATTTAATAATTATCTTAAACTATTAATTTAAATTATTAAATCATAAGGGATTATCTAAATCATAAAGGATAATTACCAATTAAACAATTAAGATATCCTAATCCCTTAAATATCTCTATAGATTTCGAAAATCATGGGATAGGATAATTCATAATCTTTAATTACCATATATAACCATTAAAGGATAATTACAAGATATGGGATAATCCAAATCCCTAAAAATTAGGATCTTATCTTGGGGAAGAGGCTAATCTCAAAAATCAAGGGTTGGATAACCCTAGAATTCGAAAATTTTGGTGGCTAAGGAAAGGGTTTAGGAAACCCTAACCAATTTCGAAAATCAGGGTTCAAGAACCCTAATTTCGAAAATTCAAGCTTCCTAGGGTTTATTGGCCATAAACCCTAATTTTTCAAGTTCATACATTTGTATCATGCTAATTGAAAACAAAAAACCAATGGCTCTGATACCACTGTTGGGTTTTGTACAAACAATCCTATGTGTGCATGCAACCCTAGAATTGGATCTATGTTTTCACTATTAGATACACAACATTATGAACACATAAAGAATCCCTAATAAGTAATCATATTAACATAAGAATAGGTTTATAATATTACCTTGATTGTTATGTAGCAATAACAATCCCAAATCTCCTTGTATTGACTTTGGAAGGCTTAGAGTCACAAGTGTCACTCCTCTAATGGCTTACAAACACCAAGAGCAAATGGAGAAGGTATAAAGAGAGAGGAGAGAGGTTAGAATTCGTCCTTAGATGCTCTAGGGATCAAGTGCACGAATTCTAAGGCCTTAGGGGTCTTTATATAGGGTTAGGATTAAGGTTTTAGTCCTTATCCTTATCTAGTTGCTTGTCCACCAAGCAACCATAAGATAAGTCCTAGAAACCCTTATCCTAGTCGAATTCTAAGGGATTTACACCTCTAATTCGTTCACCATATATATAAGATAATCCTTACCTTATTTTGTAACTATCACGTAATTACAATTCAGCCCCTCTAGTTTAATTAATTACACTTGATCACAAAATTAATTCTTAATTAATTATTGACCAATAATAATTAAACAAATATGATTTCTCCTTTAATATATTATTCTTGTAACATATTAATAAATCATATTATCCTCTCTCTATATATATTTCTCCAACCAAGTTGCTTCGGTGAAGGCAACCCAAAAGGAGCATGCACCATCGGGTCAAGTACATACCAAAATAGTTATGGACTTAGACACTAATCCAACAACATTGTCACTCGGCCTATAGAAGTGATATCCAAAGGACTTATGCGGATAGCCGATGAAAATACATCGCTCACTATAAGGTTCAAGCTTGTCATGAGTCTCTTGTCTTACGAAAGTCTCGCAATCCTAAACATTGATATGTAACAACAAGGGATTTTTTCCCTATCCACATCTCGTGAGGTGTTTTGGCAACCTTCTTAGTCTGGACTAGATTAAGGATATGGGCGGCAATCTCTAAGACATACCCCCAGAATGAGATAGGTAACGAAGCTCGACTCAACATGGAACGAACCATGTCCAACAAGGTTCGATTTCACCTCTTAGCCACACCATTCAACTGCGGTGTCCTAGGTGGAGTCAGTTGTGAAACAATTCAGTATTCCTTGAGGTAGTCATTGAATTCAATACTAAGGTACTCACCTCCTCGAGCGCATCTGAGGATCTTTATTTTCCTGCCCATCTGATTCTACACTTCTTGCTTAAATTCTTTGAACTTTTCAAAGGTTTTTTACTTGTGCTTAATTAAGTAGATATACCCGTATCTGCTATAATCATCGGTAAAAGTCACATAAAAGCGGTTCACATCCCTTGTGGTAGATCTAAATGGCCCACATACATCGGTATGTATCAGATCCAATAAACCCTCACCCCTTTCATAAGTACCAGTGAAGGGTGACTTGGTCATCTTTCTAACTAAACAAGACTCTCAAGTGTCATCGTCCCTAAGGTCGAATGACTCCAACACTCCATCCTTTTGGATTTGGGCTATGTGTTTCTTGTTAGCTTGTCCAAGACGACAATGCCACAAGCATGCTTTGTCCAAACCATTGGACAAATCGATATGCAACACATCATTTCCTAGGTTGTCTACAACCATCACAGTTTCATATATTCCATTACATGGCAATGCTTCAAAATAGAAAGTACCATTAAAGAAAGCATTAATAGACCCAATTTCATTATTAAATGAAAATCTAAAATGTTGTTTATACAAACCATGAAAAGAAATAATGTTTCTTGTCATTACTGACGAGTAGAAACAATTATTCAAATCTAAACCTAACCAACTACTAAGCACTAAAGAGTAAACTTTGATATTGGTGACAAGCGATGCTTTCCTATTCCCCATGATCAAGGACCCAAGACATAGCATGTGATGAGTTATTAGATTGAATAGTATACTTCGGGCAACTTCTTCCCATCTTTGATATCTTGCAGATACTTCGGGCAACTTCATTTCCAATGCCACTTTTCGTGGCAGTAGAAGCACTCTACATCCTTCGGGTTGGAAGAGGTAGCAGGAGGACCAACTTTGGTTCCACTAGAAGAGGTATCATCATGGGACTTTCACTTTTGGTGGCTTTTAGAAGGATCCTTCCTCTTCTTTCCTTTTCCTTGCCCAATAGCCAAGACAGGGGAAGTAGTAGTACGAACAGATGCAATATATTTTCCTTTAAGACTACTCTCATAAATCCTTAGCAGGCCTTGAAGCTTGCTTAGAGTGAACACCTCCTTGTTCATATGATAAGTCATACGAAACCGATCATAACAGGGAAGTAATAAATGTAGAATGATATCTATGGTCAGCTCGTCATCGAAGTTGACATTCAATTTCAGCAAATGGTCCACATATGTTTGCATTTTCTGCAAGTGGGCCGTACTGGACTCTCCATCCTTCATTGTACTAGTGATCATCGTAGCGATTATCTCGTACCTTTCCTGCCTAGCACTTTGATGGTACCTTTCCATCAAATATTGGTGCATCTCAAATGGATAGTAGTCCTTGTAGGACTTTTGGAGTATAGCAGTCATTGTTGCGAGCATGATGCAATGAACCTTCATAGCATCTCTCTCATGAGTTTCATAGGTACAAATTTCCTCGAGAATAGCAGTGTTGTGGTCAATCTCCTTCAGCTCCCTGTCGAGAACATACTCATTGTCCTCGTAGCGGGTGACCATGCAAATGTTGCGGATCTAATCGTTAAAGTTGGAGCCATGAAACTGTTGGATTAGTGTCTAAGCCTGTAACCATATTTGGTAAGTACTTGACCCGGTTGTGCATGGTCCTTTTGGGTTGCCTTCACCAAAGCAACTTGATTGGAAAAATAATAGAGAAAAAGGTTATTATGATTTATTAATATATTATAGGAATAATATATTAAAGGAAAAATAATATTTGTTTAATTAATATTGGTCAATAATTGATTAAGAATTAATTTTGTGATCAAATGTAATTAATTAAACTATAGGAGCTGAATTGTAATTATGCGACAGTTGCAAATTAGGGCAATAGATTCCCTAAGGGAGAGGTGGACGAATTCAAGGGGATAAGGCCCTATAATTCGTCCAAGGATAGGTTTCTAGATTTATCTTATGGATGGCTTGGTGGACAAGAAACTAGATAAGGATAAGGACTAAAACCCTAATCTCTACCCTATATAAAGACCCCTTGGCTAAGGGAAATCGGCCACTTGTTTTCTATGAATCCTTATAGCCGATTTCTAGCCTCCCCCCTCCTCTCTCTCTCTCTCTCTCACTCTCTCTCTCTCTGTCTCTCTCTCTCTCTCTCTCTCTCTCTGTCTCTCTTGCTTCTCCATTTGCTTGTGGTGTTTGTGAGCCATTAGAGGTACTACACTTCTGGTACTTGCTTTCCAAGACAAGAGATTGAAGAATTGTGTTGTTATTGTAACATAACAACAAGAGGTATGTAATCCCTTCTCTCTCTCTCTCTCTCACTCTCTCTCTCTCTCTGTCTCTCTCTCTCTCTCTGTCTCTCTTGCTTCTCCATTTGCTTGTGGTGTTTGTGAGCCATTAGAGGTACTACACTTCTGGTACTTGCTTTCCAAGACAAGAGATTGAAGAATTGTGTTGTTATTGTAACATAACAACAAGAGGTATGTAATCCCTTCTAGTTTATATAAATTTCGAAATATATACATGCATGCTAGGGTTCTTCTTGTGTTCATAAAGTTGTGCATCTAATAGAGAAAACATAGATCCAAATCTAGGGTTGCATGCACACATAGGATTGTTTGTACAAAACCTATCAGTGGTATCAGAGCCAGGTTGAATTGTTTTCAATTAGTATTATACAATTGTATAAATTTGACACTTTAGGGTTTATGGCCAATAAACCCTATGAGGCAAGGATTTCGATTTTAGGGTTCTTGAATCCTTGTGTTCGAAATTTTGAAGGGTTTTCAAACCCTTTTCCTTGTTGCCCAAGATTTCGAGATCTAGGGATTGAAAACCCTAGATTTTTGAGATTTGCCTCTTCCCCAAGATAAGTCCCTAAAATTTAGGCATTTGGATAATCTAATATCTTGTAATTATCCTTTAATTGTTAAATATGGTAATTAAAGATTTTGAATTATCCCCTCCCATATTTTCGAAATTTAGAGGGATATAAGGGATTAGGATAAAATTAATTGTTTAATTTAAAATAATCCTTTATGATTTAGTAATTAAAATTAATTGTTTAATTTAGATTATTATTAAATCAAGAGTTTTAATATTTAAATTTTTAATTTAAAAGTTATAAATTTCAAAATTTGAAATTGAAATTAAAACCGTAGTATTTTTAAAATGTTTAAAATACACCCTATACTATTATATTATTACAAGATTAATATATATATATATATATATATATATATATATATATAGAGAGAGAGAGAGAGAGGAGGGTTCAATTGAGAAAAAAAAAGGTTGAGAATAGGGGAATCATTCTCAGCCATTCATTTATTTTTGCCGCAAAAGCCTTCGTCGTACCAGCAGAAATGGGAAAGGAATAGACATGTGGTTTCGAACAAAACATGTTTCCTTAAACTATGCTAATCGTTACATTAATTTATACAAAAACATAGTTTTTTCGATTTTTTTAATTTTTAAGAAGCTATTTTTATCGAAAAATGATTTTAAATATACCAAAATTCATGATTTTTTATTCTCTACAAATAGACATCCATATTGATATAGTTTTAAGATAAAATAAAAAATTTATTTTTTATATATTTTCAGCTATCGTTATTCATAAGTGAATAAAAATGAATCAGATTTTTACTACAGTACATTCGTTATTCAGTTAGGAATGAAAACTATGATTAATTTTTTTTTTTACAATTTAAGTATCATTCATATATGAATATAGCATATAATAAACATAGTATATTCATATTTAAATATTATACGACGCATTCACTTATGAATATTACATAGTATATTCACTTGTGAATATTATATGGTATATTCACTTATGAATATTAGATAATATTTTCATATTTGAATATTACATAGTATTACATGGTATATCACATGTGAATATTACATAGTATATTCATTTGTGAATATTATATGATATATTCACTTATGAATATTACACAGTATATTCACATATGAATATTACACAGTATATTCACATATGAATATTACAAGGTATTTTCACAAATATATATAGTTTTTATATGTTATTCACATATGAATAACATACAGACTTGCATATTTGGTTTTTTGTTTGAATAATCATATACTGAGAAAACATATTCATATATGAATATAACGTGCTAATTTAGTTCATGCATTTCATCAAACAGTTGGAGTGCATACAATTTAACTTTTTCTTTTAAAATGTTAGAAACATGATATTTTGACTATTTAAATCTACAAAAGAGTAGATTCCTAGAGAATTATATGAAATTTTTCAAAAAACAAACGATTTGATATTTTTCTAACCTCAATTTTCAAGTTTTATTTGATAATCGATGTTGAATGAATGATATGAAGTGGATTTTTGTTGATTATCGATGATGTTGATCTAATAACGCTGGGAGTATAATTAATCATAGATGTTGAAGATATGATCGTATTCAAGCACAATTGAAGGTTGAATTGAAAGAACCAAAAACGAATTTTTGTTGTTAACTGTTGAATCGTGTTGATTATTGACGAAGATCGATGATTGATTAGCACTGGATGATGTTGATTATGGTTTAATTGAAGAAATCTGGATGATTGTTGAAAGTTTGAGAAGAAATTTGGATGATGAACGATGAATGGGTTTGAACTACAGATACGTATTTGAGATTGAAGGTTGTTCTCATATTTACAAGTTTGCCACCGTGTCTTTTTATGCTTGAATAAAATGAGTGGCTGAGAATGATTCTCCCATTCTCAACCTTTTTTATTTTCTCAATTGAACCCACCTCTATATATATATATATATATATATATATATATATATATATATATATATATATATACATATATATATATATGTGTGTGTGTGTGTGTGTGTATGTGTATAACTGAAATGCTAGTCTTACCGTTAGTAGGCCTCATTCACAAAGCCGATCTATAAGGGGGTATAAGGTTATGGCCTATAAAATGGCCGTTTAATGGGTATCCAATCTTACCCACCACTTCCTTGATTGGTGGAGGGTCGTTAGCTGAACGGGTAGGATAGGGTAATCCTCTCTTCATTAATAAGTATAATGAAACTACATAAAGTAACTGAACGTGTTTTACAAAATTCCCAATCCTAGTTACTTTAGGCAAAAGTGAATTGATGCAATCCCACGAAATTGCACTTCGCACCCTTGCTAAGAAGTTAGTGGAGCGTGTGTGGTTAACTGGCACACTAATTATTTCTAAGCAAAGGTGGCAAAGGGTGACTCATTGTCTGTCATAGTTCGATTGAGCGTGTGTGGTTAACCGGCACATCGAATAGGTGACTGTAACAATGAGGGCACCATGTATAATTGCATGGTTATTCACACCCACTTTGTAATCCTCGGCATCCTAGTCACAAACAAGAGGGGCATATCGAGATTTAAACATGCCATTGAAAAGTTCAATGAATCTAAAAATCTAGGAATTCTCAATACATTTAAAACCTAAGCCTTATGTTTGTCATGGTGAAGAATTAGTGAATCGTCATTCACTTACCTCCAAATTATTTGCATGTTGGATTACAGCATCCCTTTTCTAATGTGTAAATAATGTTGTTGGATCCTAGCCCTAATTTCTCATTTTAGGAGCTTAATTAGGGATTCAATTATAATAAAACTTTATTGCTTTCTATTTGCAGATGTCTAATGCAAACGCAAACAACATCGCTGCTGGTTCATTCTCGCTAATGAGCCTATGTCAAAAGGTGACATTTGACAGATCGAATTTCAATGAATGGATAAGACACATTCTCATGATTTCCCGCTATGAGTACAAAGAATATGTCCTCGATGAGAAGCTTGAAAATATCAATCCAGAAATCGCTACTCCCGAAGAAATGACCGTCTTTGAGACCCATGAGCGTGATGCAACGAAAGTCCATTGCATTATGCTGGCCACTATGAATCTTGAACTCCAAAAGTCCTATGAGGACATGTATCCCTATGAAATGCACCAAGATTTGTTGGGGAGCTACCACCAAAGCGCAAGGCAAGAGCGCTATGAGATCATCAACAACATGATCACCGCTAAGATGGGAAGTGGAGAATCCCTTACCTCGCATTTGCAAAAGATGCAAAGGTATGTTGATCGTCTTCGCAAGTTAAATGTTAACTTTGGGGAAGACTTGGCTATCGACATCATTCTCCACTCTTTGCCCTCGTGCTACAACCAATTTAGGATGACATACCACATTAACAAAGAAGAAGTCACCCTAAGCAAACTCCAAGGACTGTTGAGAGCAACCTCAAGGACAAATCTATTGCACTAACTCCCACTCCACTCGTTGCTCCTGTTTTGGCCATTGGGTAAGGGAAGGGCAAAAAGAGGAAGGCTCCTTCAAAGAGCCACCACAAGGGAAATCCCCAAGATGGTTCCTCTACTAGTGGAACCAAATTCGGTCATGCTAAGCCCAACTCAAACCCTAAGGAGGCAGAATGTCACCACTGCCACAAAATAGGACACTGGAAGAGAAGCTGCCCGGAATATCTGCAAGCCATCAAGGATGGGAAAGATCAAGCCGTCTTTTGGAGGTATTTACATAATTATATCTAATGATTCATCACATACTATTTCTCGGGTGCTTGATATAGGATGTTGTTTTCACATATCTTCTGATTTGCAGGGACTAACAAGAAATAGAGATGTGGAGCGTGGAAGAATAAATCTAGTCATGGGAAACAGAAGATCGTCGCCTGTCACCAAGATTGGAGTGTATTCTTTAGTGCTTAGTAATGGATTAGGTTTAGATTTAGATAATTGTTGCTATTTTCCAGATATGGCAAGAAACATCATTTCATTCCATGGTTTGTTTTGACAAGGATTTAGATATTTGTTTGATAATGAGAAAGGTTCAATTTATGCTTATCTAAATGGTGTTTTATATTTTGAAGCATTACCTTGTAATGGAATTTATGAAACTGTTATGGTTGTAGATAACTTAGGAAATGATGTGTTGTGTGTGGATTCTTCCAATGGTTTGGATAAAGCATGCTTGTGGCATTGTCGTCTTGGACATGTCAACAAGAAACGCATAGCCCAACTCCAAAAGGATGGAGTGTTGGAGTCATTCGACCTTAGGGACGATGACATGTGCGAGTCTTGTTTACTTGGAAAGATGACCAAGTCACCCTTCACTGGCACTTGTGAAAGGGGTGAGGGTTTGTTGGATCTCATACATACCGATGTGTGTGGGCCCTTTAGATCCACCACAAGGGATGCGAACCGCTTCTATGTGATTTTCACCGATGATTATAGTAGATATGGGTATATTTACTTAATCAAGCACAAGTAAAAAACCTTTGAAAAGTTCAAAGAGTTTAAACAATAAATGGAGAATGAATTGGGCAGGAAAATCAAGATGCTTCGATCCAATCGAGGAGGACAGTACCTAAGTCTTGAATTCCACGACTATCTCAAGGAATGAGGAATAGTTTCTCAATTAATACCGCCTAGAACACTGCAGTTGAATGGAGTGGCTACGAGGCGTAATCGAACCTTGTTGGACATGGTTCGTTCCATGATGAGTCGTGCGTCACTACCTATCTCATTCTGGGGGTATGCCTAAAATATTGCCGCCCATATCCTTAACATAGTCCGTACAAAGAAGGTTACAAAAACACCTCACGAGATGTGGACACGGAAAGCTCCCTCATTGGCACATATCAAGGTTTGGGGTTGCGAGGCTTTCGTAAGACGAGAGACTCACGACAAGCTCGAACCTCGTAGTGAGCGATGTATTTTCATCGGCTACCCGTATAAATCCTTTGGGTATCTCTTCTATAGACCGAGTGACAATGTTGTCTTCGTTGCGAGGAGAGGAATTTTCCGAGAGCGAGAACTCATAAACCAAGGAGACAGTGGGAGGCAAATCGATCTTGAAGAGATTCAAGAGTCAAGCAATGAAGGAACCTCTAACGCTGGCGCTCAACCTGAGGAGGAAACTCCGGTTGAACCGACTGACAAATCCTTACCTCTTAGATGTTCCGAAAGAGTTAGAGTTCAACCCCAGTTGTATGGTTTTCATATTACTACCTAAGGGGACACGTATATTAGTGATTGTACACTAGTAAATCTAGATGAACCTAACAGCTATAAGGAAGCCATGGTAGGTCCGGAGTCTGCGAAATGGAAAGAGGCGATGGACAGCGAGATTCAGTCCATGTATGACAACCAAGTTTGGAATTTGGTTGACAATGTGCCCGGACGTAAGACGGTTGGGTGCAAGTGGATCTTCAAGAAGAATACGGACATGGATGGGAATGTGCACATGTATAAGGCACGATTGGTTGCGAAGGGCTTTACTCAAACTCATGGAGTTGACTATAACAAGACCTTCTCACTAGTTGATAAAATTAAGTATATTAGGGTGATGCTAGCCATTACTGCATTTCATGATTATGAAATATGGCAAATGGATGTTAAAACCGCTTTCCTTAATGGGAAGTTGGTTGAGGATGTTTACATGGCTCAGCCAGAGCGTTTTGTCAATGCAAAGCATCCTAATAGAGTGTGCAAGCTTGAGAAGTCTATTTATGGACTTAAACAAGCATCTCACGAATGGAATCTTTGCTTTCATGAGAAAGTCAAAGAGTTTGGATTTGTACGAAGCGGAGATGAATCATGTAAATATGTCAAAGCCAGTGGGAGTATAGTTAGCTTTCTTGTGTTATATGTCGATGACATATTACTCATAGGAAACGACATCCTGATACTGCATGAAGTTAAGTCCTGGCTCGGGAAGTGTTTCGCTATGAAGGACCTCGGAGAGGCTTCCTATATTTTGGGAATAAGGATAGTGAGAGACCGAAGTAAGAGACTAATAGGACTTAGTCAGAATACTTACTTGGACAAGGTACTAAAACGTTTTAGTATGGAGAACTCGAAGAAGGGAGAATTACCGATCCAAAGTAATGCCAATTTGAGTAAGACTCAAAGTACGAGTACCGAAGCCGAGATAGCTGAAATAAGCCAAGTACCTTATGCTTCCGCAGTAGGCTCAATCATGTATGCTATGACTTATACTCGCCCTGATGTGGCCTTCGCTTTGAGCATGGTCAGTAGATATCAAGGGAACCTCGGCAGAGCACATTGGACCGCATTCAAGAATATCCTTAAGTACCTTAGGAGGACCAAGGAATGGTTTCTAGTTCTCAGAGGGAATGATAACTTAAAGGTGTGAGGTATAGTGATGCCAGGGACAACTACCATTCGCAGTCGGGCTGGGTCTTTACCCTTAATGGAGGAGCAGTGACTTGGAAAAGTTCCAAGCAAGAAACCGTAGCTAATTCAACGTGCGAATCAGAGTACATTGCAGCGAGCGAAGCATCAAAGGAGGCAATTGTTGGATTAGTGTCTAAGTCCATAACTATTTTGGTATGTACTTGACCCGATGGTGCATGGTCCTTTTGGGTTGCCTTCACCAAAGCAACTTGATAGGATGAATTATGGAGAGTAAGGATTAAATATGATTTATTAATATATTATGGGAATAATATATTAAAGGAGAAATCATATTGTTTAATTAATATTAGTCAATAATTAATTGGTAATTAGTTTTGTGACTAAAAGAGATTAATTGAACTTAAGGGACTGGAATTGTAATTATAGGATAATTGCAATTTGGGCCATGGATTGCCTTGTATTAAAGGATGGACGAATTCTAATGGGAAACCCATAAGGAAATCGTCCATGGGCTTAATTAAAGGAGTCTATGGGTTGCTTAGGGCTTAAGCATCCAAATTAGGGTTTCCTTATTAGATAACCCTAATAGCCCAACTATATAAAGACCCCTTAAGGCTCAAAAACGTGGCTAAGCTTCTTGTAAGGGTTTACACATGTTTTGGCAGCCTCCATCCTCTCTCCTCTTCATCCTCTTGCTTATGGTGTTTGTGAACCATTAGAGGAGTGACACTTGTGACTCTAAGCATTCCAAAGTCAATACAAGGAGATTTGGGATTGTTATTGCTACATAACAATCAAGGTATAACACTATAAACTTATTCTCATGATAATATGATTACTTGCATGTTAGAATTAGGGTTTATAGTCTTTGATTCAAAGCATGTACAATAAAGAAACCTAGATCCAAGCATTAGGGTTTGTATGAGCACATAGGATGTCTTATGACCAAAACCCATCAGTGGTATCAGAGCCTATCTTGGTTTCAATTGTATTGATGCATTGTATAACTGAAAAATTCGATTTTTTGGATTGTGGAGGCTGGACTCGTCGAGTCCATGGCTGAACTCGCCGAGTCCATGCCTGACTCGACGAGTCCACTCGTCAGATAATGCTTATCTCGGGATTTCTTGCTGTTTTTGTATTAGGAAAGTTACCTTATCATGTTAGATCAATATAAATCCGATTTTATGATATATATGACTATATTCTTGACCTAATTAAAGATAATTATCAATTAACAAGATAATTGTTTCCTTATAAGATAATTGATTAATTATTTTGAGTAATTGATAAATTGTTTTGCAAGAAATCATTAAACAAATCAAATATGGATAATTATGTAACTAAATGTTAGTTTAGATTATTTGTTATTTGATCCTTGTAATTATGAAAAGTTTCATATTTTCCCCTTTACGTTTTATAGTTTAAATTTGAACCCAAAAGTTTTGAAGTTTTGAAATTTAAATAGTTAAAACCCTAATGTTTTGAAAAAGGTTTCAAAATCTTGCCCTCAAGTTTTGGAATTTAAAAGTTGATTAAAAGTTTAATTAGAAATGTTAAATTCTAAAACCCTAGTAATGTTTTGAAAAGTTCAAATCACACCCTTATCGTTTTATTAATTAATTAAGGAGTATAATTAAAGGAGATTTAATAAATCCATAAAGGTTTAGGTTAACCTTTTAATTGAATTAAAAGTGTAATTGTTAAAGTTAACCATATAGTATTTTAAAAGTATAAAATACACCCTATACTATATATAACATTAAAGGTCTAATATTATATATATGTATGAGTAAAAGTCAGTCTTACCATTAGTAGGCCTCATTCACGAAGCCGGTCTATAAGGGGTGTTTAAGGAAATTGTCTATAAAATGGCGATTGAATGGGTATCCACTCTTACCCACCGCACTCTTGACTAGTGGAGGGTCGTTAGCCGAACGGGTAGGATAGGACGAAACCTTCCATTATAAGTATAATAAAATACAAAGTAACTAAATGTTTTTCAAATTCCCAATCTTAGTTACTTAGGAAAAAGTGAATTGATGCAATTCCATGAAATTACACTTTGTGCCCTTGCGAAGACGTTAGTGGGGCGTGTGTGGTTTACCGGCACACTAAATGGTTCTAAGCAAAGGTAGCAAAGGGTGACTCAATGTTTGTCATAGTTCGGTGGAGCGTGTGTGGTTTACCGGCACATCGAATAGGTGATTGTAACATGTGAGGGCATCATGTAGTTTGCATGGTCATTCACACCCGCTTTGTGATCCTCGGCATCCCAGTCACAAACAAGAGGGGCATATCGAGATTTAAACATGCCATTGAAATGTTCAATGAATCTCAAAGGATCTAGGAGTTTTCATAGATTTAAAACTTAAATTTCTTTTTTGTTTTTCATGGTGGAAACTAGTGAATCGTCATTCACTTACCTTCAAATGTTCTGCAATTTGGGTTACGGCATCCCTCTCCCGAGTTGTAGGATATTGTGTTGGGTCCTAGCCTTGGAATTTCATTTGGGTGATTTACCAAGGACTCAATCAATCAACTAACTTGAATTCGTTTTTCTCCCGATGTCAAAGTTCGACAACTATGGTCTTCTCAAATCCCGTGGAACAAGCATTCCACGTGAAGATGATATTCCACGATTCGATCAAGGAACAAGAAATCATGCTTCACTTCCTCCTCCTCCTCCAATTATTCTCCCTAACCCACAAGATTGTAAAATTGAAAGGTTCAATATCACTCAAGCCCTTTTGGCAAGTAAACATAAAGAGGGCAAGTCGGTGTGTGCACACGTCTTAGCGATGAAGTCACACATTGATAGATTAAGAATGATGGGATCCGTTGTCGGTGAAGCGATGGCTGTTGATTGGCTTCTTCAGTCACTTCCTAACTCATATAGTGAGTTCGTAAGAGAGTACTATATGATGAACCACGACGTGACCCTTATGGATCTCACCTATATGCTTATTGCTGCTGAATCAGCAATGGTTTGGCGCAATAGAAAAGCAAAGTTGATTAGTGAATCTGCCTTCAAGACCTCTATGGATATAGACAATGGCAATGAAAGACATGCAATGATCGAAAAGTTTGATCATAAGAGAAAGGCGATGTCTGAGGTAGTTCCATGTGTTGTTCCAAAGGAGTCAGTTTGCTTTTATTGCCAAGAGAAGGGGCATTGGAAACAAAGTTGCCCTATTTACCTAAGAGATCTAAGAGATGGGAGAGTCAAAAGTATGACTAGGCTTTAGGTAAGAATCCACTATCTAAGTCCATTAAGTTCCTATTCATTGATTCTTAATACATGATGTGATAAGATTGCATTTGAATGTTTTGAAGGATCGGTGAAAAGAAAGGAAGCTTGATAAGAGAGCAAGATGAATCTAATCAAAAGAGATGGATCTCGATCTCATGGACTTGAAGATTGGATTTTGAGATTAGATAGTTATGATAGAGTTGTTAGAAATTTTCTTTTTTTTTACATAGTTTTCAATAGATTTTGCATTGTAAGGACAAATGTTTTTCCGCTGCTTTTATAAATAAAATAAATTTTGTTTGACTTATTTATTTTGTTTATTTCCTTGCAATGAAATGATTATGAAAATTGATGTTTACATATTTCTACAACGAATGGATATGATTCTTAGTTATGTTATGGAAAAGTCGAGAATTTACCAAATAGGGAGAGTTTCTCATCGCCCAAAGTTTCAATTGGACAGAAATTTGGAATCACGCAACTTGGTTGCATGATGAATGAGAAATTTCATATTTGGAAATTAGACAAATTCGTTGACAATGTGTCAAGTGAAGGACTAGGAGATCGAGTACACAAAGTTGTGTGTTAATCAAGTCCACCATAAGAGTAACAAAGATATTCGTCATGATTTACTAAAGGCTTAGTAAATACGATTACACTTACAAGATTAAGTGTAATTTTGAATTGATTAAAGGGTTTAGATCAATAGCAAAACGAATAAGAAGAATCAAGTAGGCAGAAAGATAAGAGTTTCTCCATTCTAAGAAGAAGGGAGAGTAGCTTTTATGCTTTATGATAGGTCTTAATGATTAAGAACCATATCTCAATTGATCCTCTAAGTGAGTCTTGGTACAATTGTATGTCCACGAAGAGGAATCAAAGATTGAAGAAATGGTCAAATCAAGAAGTCAATCATACTTCGTTCCAAAACAAGTCTTAAAGTCAAGATTGTGACATTGAGTGAATAGTATTAAGAAGGTTTATAACATTCATCAATTGTGGAAAGTTGTGATGTCTTGGATAAGACAAAGACCAACTAAGACCAAAATTATGAAGTGTTTTGTTTTGATATAAGCTACACTAACTCTTGAATATTGTTTGTCAAGAAATGTTTTGATAAGAGAATCGTATATGTCAAGGAGTCAGTGGGAGTCTTAATAGTCTTGAAAAGTTTCAAGAACAAATCAAATAACCCTTATCGATCATCACTAGCACACGAGTTGAGGTTTACAACCTATCGTGAAGACATTATGTTTCTGTGCCAATCCAATCGAGTAAATTATGCATGTGAGTCCTATGAGTTCTCATTTCAATGCATAAAAGGCAAGGACCTTGATCAATGGAAAGTACATTGATAGGAAAAGGTGAGTTGCTTAACTTATTGGAAGACGTGGTGGGCAGCTGTGCTACCATAAGGCAAGAAATCAAGATTAAGAAAGTTCGATCCATATGAGTTTGAATTTGTCGTAAACTTTGGTTTTAACAAATTCACATGGATAGGAACACATACACCGTTTAAATCTAAGTGTAATAAGATTTCCTCCTTCATGAAAATGATTGTGAGAAAATGCTTTCACTAAGAAAGATGTTAAAAGATAGTGATTGTAAAATTGCATTCTCGAATTCGATCATGGTTACGACATCCCTTTCCATAATTTGAATTGTGAGGTTTGGCAATTAGTCTTAATTGTTAAGACACACATATGAACTATCTAAGGCAAAAGTGTATAAGTTCAAGAAGCCTTGATAAAAGATTATCAAAGCACTAAGTGTTAGAAACATGAACTTAAGAAATTCAATAAGTATTGTCTTTCTGGAAGTTAAGATGTTTATGAATACATCTCGAAGCTAGTGGGAGCATAAGTGTTATGTTTTATAATAATCATCATGATAGTGGGAGCATAAATGTTATGATTGTATGATTATTAAGGCAAGTATTGCATAGTTGGCAATATTAATTATAGAAAACAAGAGTCATACTTTGCAAAGTTGTAAGAGTTGAAAGGTTGTTTTGCTATAATTAAGGGAGAGAATATTATGCTTCATTTCAAATATAAAGGATTAGGTTGTGAAATTTTAATAAACTTAGTCAAGGGTACATAGTGTGTTCTTAAAATTTCGATTATGATTACGGCATTCCTCTTCACAATTCGAATTTTGAGAACATAGAAAATAAAACATTGTGCGTCGTGTCCCATACGTTTCGAGTATAGGATCGATTGCAAATGCTTTAATGTTTGACCATTCTAAAATTTTCCAAATGTCGAGCGCATTTAGAGGGAAAAGGGACTAGAATTGGTTTTGACTAAAACAATTAAACAACTATCAAAGGACAACCCAAAGTTCGACGAGGATTGGTCGCTTGTGAGTAGTTGGAAGTATAGTATTGGAAAATATGGAAATGTTTCCATATTGGATGGACAATATCGACATCATTGTGAATAGATAAGATTCTATTAAGAAATGAGTTGTCATATGGAAAATATGGAAGCGTGTCCATATTAGGAAGTAAATATTGAAAATCTATGTCTAGATTAGAAACTTTTATGCAAAAGGATGTTCAAAGGAATGTACTTTGAGTGAGAGACATCATATCTAAGGAATTGTCTTGTAACAATCTTCGATAGAGGACTTTGTAATATTATTGGCAATAGTCTTTGAGACTTTGGTGGAGTGACATTACAAAAGGATCGTTGCATAAAGTGTTAGAATCTAGTATATTCTATAAGTAACAAGAAGTTGATATTCTTACACTTAAGAAAATGGATTTGGAGTTGTAAAATGAGAATGATTGGAAATGTGTTCAATTTGTCTATTTCACAAAAGTAAGAACCATAGGTAAACATTGTGTGCATGCTAGGAGCATGGGACAAGTGTAATGATTCAAGTAAAAAGTTGATTACCCGAAACGACAAATAATGAGTAATCGATATGGTGATAAATAAAACGTGTTTTGTTTATACTCAAAGGTTTGAGGCCATATGGGATTAGTATTATTCTTGTGTTTCACTTTGCATGTTTTGACTTCCAGAATAATTGAGTTTATTAAGAATAATCGAATTATTCGAACGGGCCATAGTCGTTCATATGTTGGAAGTAGATATGAATGAAGGCTGTCGTGAATTAGTGTGTGGATTGTCTAGAAGAGTATTAGACATAAGCAAATGTTTGTTGCAACGTTCATGAGTGCTTATGAATATGATTTGAGCATTGGATTAAACCCACGCTCACTTGGATCACTCCATGAATTGTATTACGAGTGATTAGTGAGACGATAACATCTTATATTCTTGAAACCGAGATGTGTGAGTTGTATCTTGCGAATCGGTTGCACATTGATAATATGTAAACGCACCAGTAACTTGGTGTTATAAAACATATTGTTGTGTGTAATTCGGTGAGTGAGTGCAAGCAAGCATTGTATCAAAGTTTATCTGTTCCTTTTATCCAAAGAAGGATAAAAGCGATATCTTTTGGGCCCCTCGATGGTTTAGTGATGACATACGTAAATGCTCGGCCGGGCTAGGGCTAATTTGATTTGTTCAATTAGTCTGTCGTCATAAATCGGAAATCGAGATATAGTACAAATAGAATGATTAGAAATCATATCTCATACGATATCTAGAATGGAGGAATATATGATCCCTTATCTAAGGACACGTGTATCTGATATGATCAGAGTTGACAACGGCTTTGGAAAGCTACGATTGCAGATCAGGATCTGAAGTCATACGCAGAATAGTTGTTAGGCTTATCCAAGTGGGAGACTGTTGGATTAGTGTCTAAGTCCATAACTATTTTGGTATGTACTTGACCCGATGGTGCATGGTCCTTTTGGGTTGCCTTCACCAAAGCAACTTGATAGGATGAATTATGGAGAGTAAGGATTAAATATGATTTATTAATATATTATGGGAATAATATATTAAAGGAGAAATCATATTGTTTAATTAATATTAGTCAATAATTAATTGGTAATTAGTTTTGTGACTAAAAGAGATTAATTGAACTTAAGGGACTGGAATTGTAATTATAGGATAATTGCAATTTGGGCCATGGATTGCCTTGTATTAAAGGATGGACGAATTCTAATGGGAAACCCATAAGGAAATCGTCCATGGGCTTAATTAAAGGAGTCTATGGGTTGCTTAGGGCTTAAGCATCCAAATTAGGGTTTCCTTGTTAGATAACCCTAATAGCCCAACTATATAAAGACCCCTTAAGGCTCAAAAACGTGGCTAAGCTTCTTGTAAGGGTTTACACACGTTTTGGCAGCCTCCATCCTCTCTCCTCTTCATCCTCTTGCTTATGGTGTTTGTGAACCATTAGAGGAGTGACACTTGTGACTCTAAGCATTCCAAAGTCAATACAAGGAGATTTGGGATTGTTATTGCTACATAACAATCAAGGTATAACACTATAAACTTATTCTCATGATAATATGATTACTTGCATGTTAGAATTAGGGTTTATAGTCTTTGATTCAAAGCATGTACAATAGAGAAACCTAGATCCAAGCATTAGGGTTTGTATGAGCACATAGGATGTCTTATGACCAAAACCCATCAGCAATACGGTTGAAGAACTTCATTGGAGAGCTTGGAGTTGTACCTGCCATAAAGGAGCATATGGAAATTTTCTGTGATAATAAAGGAGCGGTTGCCTTGACCAAGGAACCGATGGATCATGGTAGATCTCGACATATCGACAGAAAATATCACTTTATTAGACATCGGGTAGAAGAAGGACTCCTCGTAGTTAAGAGGATATCATCGGAGGATAACCCAGCAGACCCGCTTACGAAGGGACTGAGTAGGGTAAAGCATTTGCAGCACGCTAGGAGCATTGGGCTGAAGGACGATGTTAGTTTGGATTAAATAATTTAGAAATGAGTAATAGATAATTGTAATTGACATTTGATGATTAAATAAAGGAGTGTTATTTATTAGTACAGTTATTGTCTTATGTTAATTGGTTGACTATTATTTTACTTTGCATGTTTTGACTTCCTGAATAATTGAGTTAATTAAGAATAATCGAATTATTCAAATGGTCTACAGTCGTTCATATGTTGGAAGTAGGTATGAATGAAGACTGGCATGAATTGGTGTGTAGATTGTTTGAAAGGTATTAGACATAACAAAGGTTTGTTACAACATTCATGAGTGCTTATAAATAAGTTTTGAGCATTGGAATAAACCCGCTCTTGCTGGAATCACTTCATGGAATCTATCATGAGTGATCGCAAGATGATAATATCATATGGTCTTAAAACCAAGATATATTGTTTATTGGTTGCTAATTGATTATACATTGATAATGCGAAACCGCTTCAGTAAATTGATGTCATAAAACGCATTGTTGTGTATAATTGATTAGTGAGTAGTAAATGCATATACGTTGAAGTTTATCTGTTTCTTTTATCATAAGAGGGAAAAAGCGATATCAGGGCCTCGCAAAGATATTGATTTGACTTATGTGCCAGACCCAGTCAGGACTGAATTGATGTGTTCAATTAAGTACTATGCCAAATGAATGTGAGATCGAGAAACAAGCTGCTGGACAATAAGTATGACTATGTTCTATGAGGTTGTCCGCATGATATCAAAAACAGAGGACTGTAAAATCCCTTATTTGAAGGATAGGTTGCTGATAAGATCAGGGTTCGACAACGTCTTTGAGAGCTATGATTGCTAATCGAGTTATACTTACATTTGTGGTTACTAGACTTATCAAAGTGGGAGACTGTTCGATTAGTGTCTAAGCCCGTAACCATATTTAGTAAGTACTTGACCCGGTTGTGCATGGTCCTTTTGGGTTTCCTTCACCAAAGCAACTTGATTGGAGAAATAGGTTATTATGATTTATTAATATATTATAGGAATAATATATTAAAGGAGAAATCATATTTGTTTAATTAATATTGGTCAATAATTAATTAAAATTAATTTTGTGATCAAATGTAATTAATTAAACTACAGGGGCTGAATTGTAATTATGTGATAGTTTCAAATTAGGGCAATAGATGCCCTAAGGGAGAGGTGGAAGAATTCAAGGGGATAAGGCCCTAGAATTCGTCTAAGGATAGGTTTCTAGACTTATCTTATGGATTGCTTGGTGGGCAAGCAACTAGATAAGGATAAGGACTAAAACCCTAATCTCTACCCTATATAAAGACCCCTTGGCTAAGCGAAATCAGCCACTTGTTTTCTAAGAAGCCTTAGAGCCGATTTCTAGCCTTTCCCTTCTCTCTCTTGCCTCTCCATTTGCTTGTGGTCTTTGTGTGCCATTAGAGGTACTACACTTGTGGTACTTGCTTTCCAAGACAAGAGATTGAAGAATTGTATTGTTATTGCAACATAACAACAAGAGGTATGTAATCCCTTCTAGTTTATATAAATTTCGAAATATATACATGCATGCTAGGGTTCTTCTTGTGTTCATAAAGTTGTGTATCTAATAGAGAAAACATAGATCCATATCTAGTGTTGCATGCACACATAGGATTGTTTGTACAAAACCCATCAGAAACATTACCCTCCCACACAAGTTCATGAGTGAGAATGAGCCAGAAGTGTTGTTGTTTGTAGTAGACATCCAAAAAAGAAAATAGACAAAGTTCAGATTAGATAAGAATCCCCAATTTAACACAAATGAAAAATTAGGTCTAGGACCCAACACAATTATTTACAATTCAAAAGATGGATGCCGTAATCTAATTGAAAATAATTTAAAGGTAGGTAAATGACGATTTACCAATTTCCACCAGGAAAAACGAAAAAGACAATTAAGTTTTAAATGAATTGAAATTCCTAAATTCTTTTGAGATTCATTGAACTTTTCAATGGCATGTTTAAATCTCGATATTCCCTTCAAGTTTGTGACTGGGATATTGATGATCACAAACAAGGTGTGAATAACCATGCAAATGTACTTGGTACTCTCGATCTCATTTACCACCTAATCAATGTGTCTGTTAGCCACACATGCTCCATTAATCTATGATAAACATTGAGTTACCCTTTGCCACCCTTGTTAGTCCCAAATTAGTATGTCGGTTATCCATGCACGCTCCACTAACGACTTGGCAAGGTGCAAAGTGCAATTTCATGGAATAACATCATCTTCATATTTTCCTAAAGTAATTAAGATTGGGAATTTATAAAAACATTTAGTTACTTTATAGATCATTATACTTATTAATGAGGAATTAGTTGCCCTATCCTACCTGTTCAACTAATGACCCTGCACTAGTCAAGAGTGGATTCCCAATGACAGACATTTTATAGGTCGCTTCCTTAAACACCCCTTATAGACCAGCTTCATAAATGAGGCCTACTAACGGTAAGACTATCTTTTATATATATATATATATATATATATATATATATATATATATATATATATATATATATATATATATATATATATATATAACAAATTATTAATATTATAATACTATAATAGTATAGGGGTTGAATTTTAAACTTGTAAAATTCTAGGGTTTAGAATTTAAATATTTTAAAATTAAAACTATAAATCAAAATTTTGAATTCCAAAACTTGAGGGAATGTTTTGAAACATTTCAAAACCTTCTAGATCAAATTTCAAATAATTTAATTAATCAAATAATTTGTGATTATCTATATTTGACCTTGTTCATTTTATAGCAAGAACATTCATATTAATTGATACAAATAATTTATTTTATTATATAAACAAGTAATTATCTTATTATTTAGCAATTATCTTCTAATTGGATGAGCGTGATCAATACCATATTGAAAAAATCGAATTTTATCAGTTAAAACTGTTTAAAATAATTATCCCAACCCAATTCTATTCAAAATCCCAAAAAATCTGCTAACAAATGAGCTAACTCGCCTAGTAGCCCTGACTCATCGAGTTCATCAGAGGACTCGACGAGTTCATCAGGCTGATGTAAATTTTTCGACTTTTTTAGTTTGAATAATTTAGCTATGCGTCAAATACAATAGAAAAATGAACTAGGCTCTGATACTACTGATGGGGTTTGAGCAAAACAACAATCCTATGGTGCACACGCTAACCCTAAAGTTTTGGATCTAGATTTTTCTAATTGTACATGCAGTAACCATCCAAAGCTTGTAAACCCTAATCTATCATATAGAAATCGAAATCAACATAATGAAACAAGTAAGAATGTTACCTTTTAGTTATAGCTTGAAGATCCTTGCCTTTGAGAGCTTAGTATCACAAGTGTAATACCTCTAATCGATCACAAACACCAAAAACAATTGGAGAATGGTAGACAGAGAGAGAGAGAGAGAGAGAGAGAAAGAAAGAGAGGAAGAGGCTCAAGATCGGCTGGTGATCCTTCTATGGTTTCAAGTGGCCGATTTCGAATGCGATGTGCTTCCTTATATAGATGAAGAATTAGGGGTTTCAGTCAAATACCTAATGTGGCTGCTTAATCCCTAAGCAACCCATAGGAATCTTCCAGAATCCTTATCATGGACGAAATCTAGTGGGCTTCCACAAGGATTTCGTCCACCCCTATCCTTGGGGTTCCTCAGCCCATATTGCAATTATCTTATAATTATAATATCAGTCCCATTAATTTAATTAAGCTCTTTTGACCACAAAATTAATTCTAAATTAATTCTTGACAAATATTAGTTAAATAAATTGATTTTTCTTTTAATATATTATTCACATAATATATTAATAAATCACATTTGTCCTATTTCTCCATTATTCATCTATTCAAGTTGCTTTGGTGAAGGCAACCCAAAAGGACCATGTTACTATCGGGTCAAGTACATACCAATTATAGTCATGGGCTTAGATACCTAATCCAACACTCAGCCTCCTACACATAAACATTTCCTTTAATTACGCTTTTCATATTCATGACCCCTTAAGGGTCAGCTTTGGTCAAAGTCCAAGTCAAAGTCAACATTCTTGTCAAAGTCAACATTCTGGTTGACTCAACTTGTCGAGTTGATCCATCAAATCTTCGAGTTCCATAAATCAGAGAGCATCGAGCTTGCGATCCAACTCGTCGAGTTATCCTCTAACTCGTTGAGTTATTCTTTATGACAGAATCGAGACTTTTCGCTTTAACTCATCAAGTCCTTCCTTGAACTCACCGAGTTCCCCAATCTTCAAAACCCCAAAAACTTAGCCAACTCACTAAGTCGTCTGTTAGACTCACTGAGTTTGCTTAGTGACTAAAACTAGGTTGGGGCTATGATCCAACTCGTCGAGTTCCCATTAGTCTATATCCATTAAGTCACTTTCTGTTGGGCTCAATGCTTCCAAGCCATAGATATGGTCCCCTAGGGTTAATATATCACACAAAGTTACTAACTTTACATCCATGCATGGGTTATTTGGATCAAAAGACCTTAAAAGGTGGTTTACTAGTTGCATGGGACTCACATGGACATAAAGTTGACACCTTTATGCCATGGAGTCCCTCAAAGACTCTAGATTTGAAGGTTCTTTCCATATGGGACATCTAAATCCCAAGGGCCACCATTATTGAACCAAAACATGGAGAAAAAGCCCTAAAACTAGATGTAAACACTCAATAAGCAAGGTAAGAGCTTTTTACCTTAAGTGGACCAGAAATAAATCGCTACTTCTCGATCTACTCTTCTCCTTCACTTCCTTTCTCATTCCTCAAATCTCTTCTTCTTCAAAACCTCAAAAAGCACCAAGAATGGCTCAAAATTTCTCAAAAACTTATTAGGGTTTCGTGGCTCAGGTTTGGGACGATGGAGGCTGTTAATTAGGCACGCCTTTTGAGGTTAAGGTGTTTAAATAAGATACTAAACCCTGAAAATTAGAGTTTCAATCTGGTAGTCCTACTCGTCGAGTTGAGGCTCTCAACTCGTCAAATAGACTTTAAATCCCGTGTCCCAAATTTCCATTCCTACTCGACGAGTTTGGGGCCTCCAACTCGTCGAGTTCCTAAACAAAAAGAATAAATCTTATTTAAAATACATACCAGGAACCGGACAATACAAAAATGTCTTTTATGTTTTAAATTTAAACAAATAATTTAAAGAAATAAACAAAAGAACTAATAAGCTTTAATTTTGAGAATTTTGAAATTAAAATGTAAGTTAATTTATGAAATTGATATCAATTTATTACTACATTTATTACCTTTATTACATTAAAATATTATATAGAATTTAATAAAATAGAAAAAAAAATCATAAAATGAAATGTAGAAAAAAATTAATTTAAAATAATTACAAAATAACATTTAAAAAATTGAATAAAAGTACCATCAATAGCAAAATAACATTTATTTATTAGAATAGATGAAATCAAATTTTATAAAAATCCGATAAAAATCCGATCAATATTTTAAATTGATCACAAATATGATTTCCTAAAAAACAAGAGTACCAGACTGATCTGCATTGTCTGTTAATTGCTATGATGGGTTGTTGAAAATAATTATCTTGGCCTTGTTTATGATGATGAACTACTTTTCTTCATGTATGTTTGGGTTAAATAAGGGGACATAAGTCTTATATTTGTATTTTTGGGTTCTATTTTGATGACAGGCTATTTTTTCATTGGGATGTCATTCTTGAGGCCCAACTTTTTCCTACTTTCTTCACAAAGCCGTTTTGCGCTTAAAAAGTATTTTGTTATCACATTCTAACTAAAAAGAAAGAGGGACACAAATAGAAAATTACTTTTTCATTAAGTGGAAGGATAAGATAAGAGTGGAAATATCAGCTACTAGATATAAATCCATAAAAATAATGATTTATATTAAAATGAATTAAAATGATAAATAGACTCAAATTATTCTAAATCTAACGCAAAGTGTAATGCTAAATAGTAAATAAGCTAAATACGAATAATTAAAATTTGTTGTTGAGTCTACTTGTTTTCGACATGTTAGTTTATATATATATATATATATATATATATATATATATATATATATATATATATATATATATATATATATATATATATATATATATATATATATATATATATATATATATATATATATATATATAGGGTTAAGTTCACGTGATACGGTTTAATTTTGTGAGACCGTGAGATGTATTTTTTTTTTTTTTTTGTTAATTCAAATTCCAAATATAATATTTAAAAAAAGAATTTTTGGATTTTTTCATTTATTTTGCATTTTAAAATTATTTTTTAAAATATGTACAGTGTAATATTGTATAAGAATATTTCACGTAATTTTAAAAAAAATGGGATTTTTTTATTTATTTTTATTTTTTTTATTTAATTCAAGTTCCGAAAATAATACTTAAAAAAAGAATTTTTAGATTTTTCTATTTATTTTGCATTTTAAAATTATTTTTTAGAATATATCAGTGTAATATTCTATTACAATATTTCATTATTTTTCAAAAAAAAAAACGAGATTTTTTTTATTTGTTTTTATTTTTTTTAGTTAATTCAAGTTCTGAAAATAATATTTAAAAAAAGATTTTTTTGGATTTTCCATTTATTTTGCATTTTAAAAGAAATTTTAGGATTTGGTCTCACGGTCTCACAAAATTAGAATAATTTCAAATGAACCTGAACATATATATATATATATATATATATATATATATATATATATATATATATATATATATATATATATATATATATATATATATATATATATATATATGGTTGTTCAAGAATGATTAATAAATATAACATTTTTTTGGTTTAAATGCATTTCATTTTATCTTGACTAATATAGTTCAATATATATCGATTGAACACAAACGAGCAACAAGCTACGCCGCTAGCTCTTTCTGAATGGTAAAAATAATTCTATTGAAAACAACATTTGTGAATCTAGGAGATACGACATTAGAATGCATGACCCATTGAACTTTGTTGAGCAGCTTCATCGCCTCTGTTGCGAGAAAACCAAATCTATCGAATGCAAAAGGTACAAACACATGTTGATTTTTTATACATGCATTCTCGTGTTTTACCACTTTGCACACAACGACTTTCAAAGCGGCATGCCTTGTTGTGAAACCCCTGCTCTCCAAATCAACGAGAAGAGAGACCCCAGTAAGATCCATGCACGCATGCTTCCCTCTTATCTATCCGAAGACCAAATTGTCAGCCGGTCTAAGTGTGGACAATCCATTCTGCGGGTCCGTCAAAAAGTTCACTGGCGCGTCTTTCTTCATAGAAATACCAGCATGCCAACAAGCATCAAAGAGAACATCCCGAACCACATCATGTTTGTACTTGAAATCAGGGAGCTCTCTACAATGAACCGCATGTTCCCCAAATGTATCAAAACATGCCTTGCGGCAAACTGGATATATCTTGTCAATTGAGAATAGGGAATCATGAGGCGGTAACAAAAGATAGTTCGGTACTCCACAAGAGACATATGATGGCCAAGACCATCAATAAGGATAGTTAGCAGAAAATCCTGAGCATGAGGTGCCCACAGACACTCAAAGACTGTTTTCTGTCTAACAGTCATGTCGAAGTCGACTTCCATATCTTTGACGATTTTGCTAAAAATGGCACACACCAATGCTTTTTGGGATTTAAGGGGGGGGGGGTGTCCTTATTAGTGAAACCACTAAAGTCAAATCCCATAATCGTATCGCGAAGACGAGTCATAGCACATAGGTAATCCATATTCATACCACGTACACCACTATTACGTAAGATGTGGTCTTATAATGCCTAAGATTGGGCCCTCGAGGCTAAAAATGCGTAGGAGGAAACCTCGTATGCCGAGTACAAACCCAAACCACCAAAATGAATAAGTAAGGAAGCCAGATGCCACTTAATGTATTCAAAGAATGGGCCTCAACATACCACCATATCCTCGATAGACCTGCGCGATCCTTTGTTAAAGAACAAAGCTGCCTCTTCTATGTGCACCGGATGACATGTCCTTAAACCAAAGAAAAGTTTTGCAATGCCCATACATGATCGAAGCAAAAGGAGCTCACTCTGCGAGTCACATAGTTGTGGAAGAAGGCCCATCAAATCAACAATATTAACCACTCTCTTCATGGTCAGCCCGCTAATCAACTCTGCGTCTTTGCTAACCCCCCCCCCCCCCCCCCCCAAGGAGCTTCACCCCCAAAGAAGGTTTCCCTATATCCGTTGGGAATAAATCGACACGAAGCTTCCTAGCATCACATGAGCTCAAAAAAATCTCCGTTTTTCCTTAATAGTTGAGCACTTGAACTTTATTTATTTGTATATTAAGAACATAACAGTGGTATAGGCTTTTATTGCATGTCTTTTTTTAATTGGTATTTGAAGACATTTTAAATATTTAACTATTATTTAAAATCATTTGTTAAAGTATATTTTTTTATTACTTTAGATTTTATTAGAAAAAAATGCAATAGATGCAACGTTTTCTTTAAACATTTTATATATAAAATTGAACCTTTTAGCTTAATAGGCTTTTTTTTTTGTTAGAATTTCACTCATATTCTTATATGTTTTAAATATTACTTTTATATTCTTCTCGATTTTAAAATTACATATACGTCCTCTTAAAAATAGAAAATCACATCTATATCGAGATTAATACTTTAATTAGGATTATATGAATTTAATATTGAAAACTTATCTAAAATTTAAAATACCGTATAATATATTCTCAAATCAAAGATTAGGATTAAATCAACTTTATTAGAATTAAACTAATTTTTTTTTTTGAAACGGCTAAATTTTATAAAAAAGAAACAAGGGCCAAAACCTTACAAGGAAAAGACTTGGCAAACAACTAAGCTAAATCACAACCCCAAAGCAATACAAACCCCAGCACCCTCCGCCCAGAGCAAAGCTACAAGACACTAAACGGGGAACAACACCAATTCGCCCAATTACAATTGCCAAAATTACCCATATGCTTAACCCACCCAAAGACCATAGTTATAATGTTGTCCACAACTTTAGAAATGGTTGTAGGCACCTGATTAAAAAGCCAATCATTCCGGCCCTTCCAAATACACCACAGACCTCCGTACAATATGGCAAGAAAGACCTTCCTGTTTTTTGGGCAGTTTCCCCACTTAGCAGCAAAATTCAAAGCTTCAGAGACCGAAGAGAAGGAGACGAAAGGGACATCACACCATTTAAAAATCCACTTGAACACCTCCTTAGCGAGATCGCAAGCAATAAGCAAGTGATCCGTATCATCCACACCATTAATGCAAAAGAGACACCTGTTAGAAGCAACACCCACACCCCTCCTTGAAAGAGCCATGGAGGAAGGGATACCATCCAAACTAGCCCTCCAAACAAAGCAGATTATTTTTAAGGGGACAAGATTCACCCAAACGGTTGTACTATTAGTCCCAACGGTGACTTTGGAGTCGATGAGCTTAGGAATGTCTCTAACATAGAACTGCCCATCACTAGAAAGCTTGGATTTCCAAGAGTCAGGATCCGAGGACAAGGTAACCCCATCGAGGAGCCGACATAGTTGGGCCAGTTCTGCCATCTCCACGGGAAGGCTGGGATTTTTCCTCCAAGCCCATAAAAAACAATTCGAAGAAAATCTTTCTGCCAGAAAGCAAGACTTACGTTTATCCAAGGCATATAAGTTAGGAAACCTTAAAGCCAGATTTCTGTCACTAATCCAATTGTCAAGCCAAAACAGGGTATTCCGCCCCGACCCAATTTTGGTTGATATGAAATGATAAAAGTCGAGGCCCATCTCTCCCAAAATTCTCGAAATAGATACCAGATTATTCGAAACGTCAGGGATAGATCTCTTGGACATATTATAAATTGGTTTGCGAGAAAGATTATGAATCCCACAAATAACTTGCTTCCATAGAGAAGAGTTCTCCGATTTTAACCTCCATATCCATTTACATAATAAAGCAATATTAAGGCTCTTAAGGGAGCCAACACCTAGACCACCCAACTCCTTATCCGCAAGAACATGCTTCCATGCAACCCAACAGATTTTGTTTTTCTCATCCGTCCCACCCCAAAGGAATCTTCTGCGAATCTTCTCCAACAAATCAATAACGGAATTAGGGGCCTTAAAGATCGAGAAATAAAACAGGGGCATGCTTCCAAGAACCGACTTAACCAAAGTTAATTTGCCTCTAAAAGAGAGGGTCTTGGATTTCCAACTCGAAAGCTTACCATGCACCTTATCAATAACTAGTTTCCAATTTCTTTTAAGGTTCATTTTAGCTCCAATGGGAACACCGAGATAAACGAATGGGAGGTTGGCAGCCTCGCACCCTATAATATTTGCGCAACTAACAACATCATAATTGTCAAATACCTATCCCATAAACCTTTGACTTGTGAAAGTTAACATTTAAACTAGACACCACATGAAAGCATTTAAGGATTCTAGAAAGGTTCTTGAAGTTTGAGAGGGACCAGTCACCGACAAATACAACATCATCCACGTAACACAAATGAGAGATGGAGGGACCATTGTTTGGGAGAGAAATACCCGAATACAATGAATTTTGGATCACCGATCTCATAGCAACATTAAGGCCTTCCATAGCAATGATGAATAGAAAAGGTGATAGCGGATCACCTTGACGAACTCCTTTAGTGATGGGGAATTCTTTTGTAGGAACACCGTTGATTAGAATAGACGCCCTAGAAGAAGCAAGGGAACCACGAATCCAAAACTTCCATCTATTTCCAAAGCCCATTTGATACATCACCGAATCCAAATAATTCCAATTTATGGAATCAAATGCTTTATCAAAATCTACTTTAAAAAGATAGGTTCCTCTTTTAGAATGTTTTGCCCAACTACATATTTCGTTTATAATCATGGGCCCATCCAAAATGTTACGACCTTCAATGAATCTCGATTGCACTTCATCAATCACGTTGCCTATCACGCGCTTTATCCGGGAAGCAAGGATCTTAGAGATAATCTTATGAAGGCTGCAAATCAAGCTAATGGGGCGATAGTCATTGAGGGTAAGTGGATCCTTCACCTTAGGAACAAGAGTGATAAAAGAGGCGTTGCAACCTCTAGCTATTCTGCCACCGGCTTCAAAGTACTTAACAAAGTTCATTATGTCATCTTTCATCAGCCACCAATATCGTTTAAAGAATTTAAAGGAATAACCATCCGGTTTATGCAACTCATGAATTCCAATGCAATTATCAAATTCCGGTTTATGAATTCAGATCTTGAAATAATTTGAATGTTGAAAACCCAATTTATTATCATCTTTTAATGCAATTCATAATTTTCATCATTAGCCTTCCACCGTGTACTACTAGCAATTTTACTCCTCAAAATCTCGTTTCTAAAAGCTTAGTCAAGCGGCAAACCAACTTCAGCGTGATGATAAATACCATACATACAAAATTAATGATGATAATGGTTTTACCCATGGCAGTTATATAACATTAAACAATCCACACAACAAAATTAAAGCATCGATCTAAACAATGCATACAGCAACTTCGTAGTAATATAGCATTAAACAATTTTTTTTTGAACTGGCAGAATGATATTAATAAAAACCACAGCATATGAAGCAACAAGGCTGAGCAAAGTGCGGATCACGTTCTGATTGATTGTCTGTTCGCTATCTGGATAAGGAGTTGGCGTGGTATAATAAGTGATCAGACCTCAATAAAAACTACTGGTGATCTGCTTCATTTCGCTAGCACCTTGGGGAACAGTCAAACGAAAAGGGAAAGGTTTGTTGTCATTTGTTATGGCTTGCTATGGAACTTATGGAGGTTTAGGAACAAAAGATTATTTAAAATGGAGGTACTTCAGTTTCTCATGGAACTGAATGCATTATATCTATGGTTTTTTATTGGTTAAAGCATAGGAGTTAAAATGGAATTTGTAGCTGGGATGAGTGGTTGATCTTTACATTTTCTGATTTGTAATTTATGTACTTATTTGTATCCTTCATTCTGGTCCCTAATCTAGTTCCTTGCTCGGTGGGGTATCATCTTTAATATATTTGTCGCTTCAAAAAAATAAAAAATAAAGCTGAGCAAAGCTAAAACAAATAGCAAAAAACTATATTTTATAAAATATTGAAAGAACAAACCAAATCCATGCATTTACAATCTCATTTCCTTCCTTTATTGTTCCTCACCTTCCAAGTAAAGATACCCATAGAGTATAGCTTGGGTTTTCTTTTATTTATTTATATATTTATTTATTTATTTTTGTGAGTGTGTGTGACAATTACCCCAAACAACAACATATTTTATGAGGTCTGTACCGAATGGAAATGCACAAACGTGATCTTACACCAATTAAGAATCCAATTAATCAAATCAAACAATTCATACCATAAAATATTCTTACAAAAAAATTAAAGAAGTAAACAATACCATACAACAAAAATTAATTGAAGGCGGAAAAAAAAGTAACTAAATGAAGAAGAAATTTATAGCTTGCGATCAGAAGAAACAATGCGCTAGAGAAGATGGGGAGAAGAAATGACGTATGAGAAGCTTTTCAATAGAAAATTTGTTTAATTCTAATCTTTACTTTGGGAAGGATATTTTAGTAATATCATATGATATCTTAAAATTTAGATATTTTTTTTTATCATTAAACTGTCTTAATCTTAATCCTAATTAAAATCTAATTAAAATATGAGTTTGGATATATAGGCGTGAATTTTCTATTTTTAAAAGGAAGTATATGTAGTTTTTAAATTTATAAGAGTATAGAAGTATTATTTAAAGTTTACAAGGACATAAATATTATTTTTTATCATTTTATATGAAATAGTTTACCTTTTTAAGATTTGATGTAAAAAAATAAAAAAAAATGGTTAGTTTTTTATAATAAACGGTTAAAATATGTATCATGAATTTATAAAATAATAAGATGATTTTGTAATGTTTTTATAGATATTTCTTTATTTATGAAATTTTTGTTAAAAGGGAAGGAAAGTTAAAAAGAAAAGTAGGTATGCATGCATACATGCTTATGGTTTTTTCTAAGGTTACTTATAATAAATGAATATATATATATATATATATATATATATATATATATATATATATATATATATATATATATATATATATATATATATAATAACAGTTTAGATTATTTATGTCTTAGTTGTTTTATTTTAGTAATTATATTCTATTTAATTTATTATTAATCATTGAATTTTTAATTGTTTTTCCTTCATTATAGTCACTATAATTGGTGATAGACGGTGTAAGTAACATGGTTGTTGACATCAACATGAAACGACATCGTAAATATTATAATTAGTTGTGGAACTTTTTTGAATATTTTATTTTAGTCATTATACTTTGTTTAAGTTATAATAATCACTAGATTTATTTAAATTTTTTTTTTTCTGTAATTCCAGCCAATGATGTCTTGTGACCTAATGAGGTGGCTATTTTTTCCATGATGACTTTACAAGTCAGCATCTTAAGGAAAGCGTGCAAAATTACCATCATGCCTATGTCTTCTTCCAGTAGATCGAATCAGGGGGCTCGAACCTTCTTTAATGGAGAAGGGATATGTTTTTGTATGAAGTAATTGAAAGCACAAACAAGTTGGTCCAAAGAGAAAGAGAATGAGGGTAGGAGGTTTGATGGCTGCTTAACTTTATGGTAAGTGATTATTATCATAATTTTTGTTTGAGATTTAGAAATCCAAACATATAAGGAAAGAATCAAGATGAAATTAAAATTATATACATCAAAATACATTTGGTGGAAGAGGCCAAAGTGAAACTAGTTATCGATAGTATTTGGGTGCGTTTCGTTCAGTGTTAAAAGCAATGTAGGTGCAGAATGAAAATAGTGTTTTTAAAGCTATATGAACCATCCAGGTTAGAAAATGTTAAGAACTAAATATGCAGGCTACTCTGAATCATAGAGACTGATGTGTAAAACATAGTTTATAAAATATACTTGACAATATTCTATTAAATAATGGTGCCAAAATCTTGATGACATAAAAGATATAGACTTGAAAATAAAAATCTAGTTTTAAATTTATAATTCCTAAGAAAACAAATTTACTATCTACACCAAGAAGTGTACCTGGTGAATGACAACATACCTTTTGTAAGTAAGGATGTCCAACACATAGGGAATAGAAGCGTACTAGCATATCATTATCCTCCTATTAATAAATCTTAAAAGGAAGAAATGAAAGGGGGTTTATTATAAAGCTCACTCAAATAAACTAGCAAACAAATAAGCAAATAAATAATCAAATAATAAACATGACAACCATGACTAACTGCATAGATAACATAACATGAAGATACTTATATTTGTATTCAACTCATCATAATTTAATTAATTAATATCCTTTAAATAATATTGTTAAATTTCCCATTGATTCCTAAGTTTATTAACTCAAGGCTAAATTCATTGATTCCTAAATTTATTAACTCAAGGCTAAATTCATTAATCCTATTATCTAAGTTGTCTACCAACAAGGATAGCACCCCTAGATCGAGTCTATTATGTTGTGTATGAAAGACTCAATTGGTATGATCAGTCTTAGGGTTAGCGAAAACTTCTCAAATTGTCCAAGTTTTTTGATCAATCATGAATATTAAGTTAAACTTATTATGTTTAACCTAGAGACACAACTTTCCACTAGTCACGATTGCTATGCTCTTGACTTAGTTTTCCATCTTGGACAAGTTAATAAGTAGTTTTATTCAAGATACATATTTTAAAACTAATCATAAATCATGCAATCAGATATATATTAAAATAATAAAATCAACATCAATACCCATGGATATTTAATTGAGAAAAGGTAATAAATTGAATAACTCTCAATAACCAAATTGAATAACTACTACTGATTTCACTATCAGAATATCGATGCTACGCACCACCAATATGGTTATACCAGATAAGCCCTTAGGTTTTCTTCCACAAACTAGAATTTTGACCAGAAGTCCACTCAAGTCAAAAGTCAGTGGTCAAAGTCAACAGTCAATGATAACTTTAGTCAACTGCCATATCATCGCCAACCATGGCTACATCGTGGCCTTCAAACATCTAAAGATACAAGTTTTTTCCTAGTCGCCACATCGTATGCACTGGATTTCCAACAACTTGATGGGTTAAGCTATTTTCTTTGATCCTAAGAGCTCCAAATCTCATATCTGGCTTGAAATAAAGTCTAAAAGGATAAAGCTTCCAACTTCACCCGTTAAAACCACCCAAAGGTCAAAATCTCAAACCCTATGTTCCAAAAAGGCTAAATAAGACATGACTTCATCCATTAAGCACTTATTCCAAAAAGTGTTTAGTTCATTTACTCTAGAAAGGTTTCTAATACCAAAACCATCATAAAAGTTGGTGATTTATAGACATGCATGTCCAATGTATGTCTTGAAGCCATAATGAGTTAAAATAAGGGGTTTTCCATAGAAATATTATGCATGGCTCAACAAGCCAACTAAACTTTAGATCCAAACCAACAATCATGTCAAATGTTCCATAAATTCATAAAGTTGCAAACTATATGAGATCTTACCACTCCAACCAACAAGAACATGAAGATTTAGGGACAAAAATCAAGATCTAACAACTTATCATGATAAAATTCGAGTCTTGGACACAAGTACAAAGGTCTATAAGAGTGCTAAAAGAAAGGATGAGGATTTTTTTGTGGAATCTTAGCTCACCTCTTCTTCTTTCTTTCTTTACGGACTTCAAAGAACACCAAAAAGGTCTTAAACAAAGGAGGAAGGAGATTAGGGTTTCTCAGGTCTTAAGGAGGCTGATGGAGGCTGAGAGTGAGCAAACCCTAGCCTCATCATTCATTTAATTAGGTTGAAAAACCCATAAAACAGAGTTTGCCATTTGGCAGCTGCCACGCCGTAGCCATATATTGTCATGTTGTGGCAGCTTAAATAAAACATGCGATCTTATCTTAACTTGCCAGATCGTGGTGCCTCCACCACGCCATAGAAAAACCTATAATACCAAAAATTAAAATCATAAAGTACCTCAAGATTTGGGTGTTACACATCTGAGATGGCTTTGGATCATCTGACAAGGAAACCAATCCAGTGACAAATGAACGAATCTTCCAAAAGGGGATTTGGAGAAACTTGGAGTGGCTTGGACCAACTTGGGGTGGTTTGGAGCAACTTAGAGTGGCTTGGAGCAACTTTAAACAACAAGGAGAATCATATTACACGGGGTCAGTCCATTGGTTTTGAGTGCCCTGTGCCAAAATTAAAAGATGGGCCGTTATATATATATATATATATATATATATATATATATATATATATATATATATAATTCGTTAATACTACTATGGTCTAGTCGATTAATATCGTATAGACGAAGTTGAAAAATAAAAGAAATCAGATTAATTGAAAATTTAGTGCGAGTGAGGGCAATTAGAAAAAAATAAATAAAGAAAACAATTACAACATAAATGTGGAATGAAAAAAAACTAACTAATAAAGAAAAGTGGGAATGAAAATAACAAAAACTAATAAATAAAAAGGTGGGGTAAGAAAAAAAAATGATTAATAAAAAACAGGATTGAAGGTAAGGGTAACAAGAATTAAACCTTGTCCATATAAAAGAAACTATAACTCTTTTATGAAAATTTACACATAAAATATATTTATTACTATAACAACTATTATTTTTAAAAAACAAAAGCTTGCAGAGGCCAAGGATCAAACTTCGGCCCAACTTAAAATGTGAGAATTGACCCAACGCTGTTTCCAGTTGAACCAGAACACATTTCCATATTTTTCTTGGGTAATGCAATATATATTAACATGTTTACTATATAAGTTGGCTAAATCTCCAACCCTTTTTTTTCCGGGCCCTCTGTGGGTACACACTATGCACACCCTCATGGTCGGGCATGATGTTACACCATGTAAAGGGGTGTTGTGCCATCCTTAGGGATGTTTCTCCAAGAAGGAATGAGTTTCACCATTTGGGTGCATGGTGCGCCAAATGGGAAGACGTTGCACCACACTGAAGAGATGTTGCGCCATCTTGTAGTCATATTGCGTTATCAAGAGTGGAAGTTGCACCATGGAGGAGAAGTTGTGCCATCTTGATGAGATGTTATGCTATCATGGTCATCTTGGTGTATGATGTGCCATCTTCATTCCTTTGATGTGCCATGTTGATCCACTGTGACGTCCCCAAATTTACGGTCATTTTAAAATTTTCATTTATGCTTATTTTAAAAGAGATTATTTCTTTTGTTGCGAAATTGGTCCCAAAAATATTATTTCAATGTGAAATAATATTAACATTAAACATTTCCGAAGAAACCTTCGACAATGATATCTTTTCAAAACTTAGGATGTCATAAAACTAATATAAAACATAAGCATAAACAGATTTTACATTTCTTTCCACTAATTATTTATATCTCCTTTAATCTCTCATTCTAAAGTATATTCACATCGATACATGTGATACAAACAAATTGACTAGTTACTCATTAGGTTTTTCAACCCACAATAAAATACTTAATTATCAAACAATTAACCTATTTTCGCATCCTTATTGTCTTCTTTATTGTTATGGATCTACCCTAAGGATCTTTTATGATGACAATACTAGTTCATGGAGTCCTCTGTAATACTTGTTAGTAGGTTGTTTTCTATCTTCATTCCTAAGGGTTGTTCAAAAGGAATAGCTATCAATTTTTATCCGATAGGCACTAAATCCATAGCTACCACTCTTTATCTACTAAGCACTAAGTGCATAGCTGCCAGTTTTTATCTAATAGGCACTAAGTCTATAGCTGATAGTGTTTATCTAATAGTCACTAAGTCTGGAGATGCTAGTGTTTAGGCACGAAGTACATCACTACCAGTGTTCCACGGGACGGTCATGAATATTCTGGTGGTTGTCACCTTTACCTTGTTAGTTTATTATATTATTGTTACATTGGTACCATTCCTACATCATTTTCACACTAGTACCATTTCTATTGTCATGGCATCCTATCGTTGCCTATAACTTTCATTATAGTATGGCATCTTTTACTACCATTCGCTACCCGATGTATTATATCTATAAAAATACACATATGGTATAATTCATATAACTTATCTTCATAACATTTCATCTAATACATATCACCTTTGCACATATGGATATATAGCAATTTATCAATTAGATACTTCATATATACGTGTAAGATGAAGGTAACTATCTACTCACCTATTAAAGTGGGTGATTTGAAAGTTGGGTAGCGATTCCCTTTAACAATTGAATTTTCCGTTGACATGACCTACATTCATTTATCACTAAGTCTTACTTTGATATTTCTTATGACTAAATAATAGTCAAGATCCTCAATATTCCTAATTTCTACTGATCTTTAGCTAATAAGAGATAACCAGGTGGGATCATATGAGAGCTAGGATCTGTTTGATATACATATTTGGAAATCCCATTTTAAACACCTCACTAAATCCAGCCTATACATCATCCCCATAATTAGATCAATTAGTATAATGACTTAGAATCGCTGATAAATCTAAATTATAGTTTCACGATAACAACTATGACTATAATTAAAAGTTAAACGTAAATAACTTACAGAGTAATATAGTGAAAATCAGAAAATTATGTGGATAAAATTGTTGGATTAGTGTCTAAGCCCGTAACCATATTTGGTAAATACTTGACCTAGTTATGCATGGTCCTTTTGGGTTGCCTTCACCAAAGCAACTTGAATGGAGAAATAAATAGAGAAAGAGGTTATTATGATTTATTAATATGTTATAAGAATAATATATTAAAGGAGAAATCATATTTGTTTAATTAATATTGGTCAATAATTAATTAGGAATTAATTTTGTGATCAAGTATAATTAATTAAACTAGAGGGGATGAATTGTAATTATGTGATAGTTGCAAAGTAGGGCAATGGTTATCCTTGTTAAAGGATGGACGAATTCAAGGATAAGGATATCCTTAAAATCGTCCAAGGTCCAAGGGATAAGGGCTTTTCAAGGCTTATCTTATGGTTGCTTGGTGGGCAAGTAACTCGATAAGGATAAGGACTGAAACCCTAATCCTAACCGTATATAAGGACCCCTAGGCCTTGAGAAATCGTCCCACATGTTCCCAAGAGATCCCTAGGCCGATTTCTACCTCTCCTATTCTCTCTCTATAGCCTCTCCAATTGCTTGTGGTGTTTGTGAGCTATTTAAGGCACTAACTTGTGGTGCTTGCTTTCAAGACTTAGGGTTTGAAGATTTAATTTGTTATTAATATATAACAACAAGAGGTATGTAATCTAACCTTATATGTGAATTTCGAAAATAGCAACATACTTTAGGGTTTTATTCATGTGTTCATAAAGTTGTATATCTAATAGTGAAAACATAAATCCAAATCTCGGGTTGCATGCACACATATGATTGTTTGTATAAAACCCATCAGTGGTATCAGAGCCTTTGGTTAACTTGTTTTCAATTAGTATTATTCAATTTTATAAACTTGACAAATTAGGGTTTATTGCCAATAAACCCTAGGAGGCTAAAGATTTCGAGATTAGGGTTTCCTAACCCTAATTTGCGAAAATCTTCAAGGGTTTTTTGAATTCCTTCCTTTTAAC